>NC_139943.1:49626473-49966473 GCF_963454915.1 Gymnoscopelus microlampas | reverse complement strand
AGGGTGTTTCATAAAAACATGAAACGGAGGACGGCTGCCCGTTTAATTGATGAATTAATTGGCTATGACCAAACTTCAAACAATTTAATTACTGATGACATGTACAAGCCTTTGTTTTATTGCACGCTCTGTTGATTTTCAAGGGGGGACTTTCAGTTGCGGCACAAAATACTTACAGCATTACTATGTAGTCTAAAAGAAAAATTGTTTTCTCATAACAGGATCTGCAGAAGTGAATATAAAAGCCAGGGATCTGCATCTAGTATACTGTCTTTGTCGTTTATTGAGAGAATTTCAAAGTGTGCATTAAAGCTACACAAATGATGTTAAGATGTTAAAAGTTCTTATTGCTGGACTGGGGTCAGTCAGACCCGACACTAGTGACCCCTAGTGTTCCATTATTTTATCCCAGGAGCCCCGCCCCCACATTACATGATGCAATAACGCAGTATCTTCTATTTACAGCCGTTTAGGTAGGAACCAAGCATATTAAAGTGCAATAAAAGGGCAGGAGAGGGAGGAGGGAGGGGGGGGGACTAAATATATCAAGACAATTTCGTCAACAAATAAAAACGAGTGAGGGACCAGTGGAGAAGAGATCCAGTAGAACTAAAAGACAAGTCATTTTGTGCCGGGTTGCGCTCAGGTGTTGAGCTCTGAAAATAGCATATCTACAAGATCACAACGCGTCGCAGCGCGACACCTTGTGAGCTTGTAGATCTGCTATTTTCAGCATGCAGCCAAGTGTAAGATCAGCCATTACGACGCCATCAAGGCACCGCCAAAATACATTTTAGTCGACTAAATCAACTGTACATTGTGTCGATTACAATCTTATATTTAGTCGACTAGAACTAGACTAACAGTAAAACATTTCAGATGACTAAAATATGACTGAAACTGAGTGGAATTTGATTCAAAAGGCTATGACTAAAAACTGAATCAAAATGTGCGGTCAAAATCAACACTACACACAGCACAGGTGGCACTTCCACACAACACAAAGGTAGAACAAGGCAAACACCACGGGGGCCGGTGAGACGGCGGTGTTTCCCACGACCAAATTGTCAAAACAAACAAACGAGGCGCCTGAACCAAAATATGAATTATCCAGGAGGTGAGTGATACCGCTGCTAATGCTGTTTAAGCTGACAGGCCGCCCCAAAACACATGGCACACAGAACGGCATGCACGCGCGCACACACTCACACTCACACTCACTCACATACTGTACACGCACGCACACACACGCGCACACACACGCTCAGTGGTGGAAAGTAACTTAAGTATATTTACACTCAAGTATTGTTCTTGAGTACAATTGTGCTGTATTTTTACTTGAGTGTTTCCATTTTTCAATACTTTAGACTCAACTCTTGTACTTTTTACTCCACTACAATCATTTGAAAACTTAAGTTGTCATTTACTTTGTTATTTCTAAACACACTACCCAATTAAGCCCAATTTTATACTTAGGCTTTCAATAGTATTGAATGTACTTAGTTACTTTACACCACTGCTGTAAGACAGGACTGGAATTTACACACATAATTATCACTCTCCCCTCTCTGGCATTAAGAGGCTTCACACAGGGGATGGGTGGGTGGGTGGGTGTGTGTGTGTGTGTGTGTGTGTGTGTGTGTACACGTGCGTGTTTAATTGTATTACTATACTTGTGAGGGCTAAGCAGAATGTGAGAATTAGACACCTGGTCCTTTTTGTTTTATTATGGTTATAAAAAGGTTACCACCAGGCCGAAGGCATGGCGGTCAGGGTTGCCAGATCTGCTTATTATCTGCTTATTATAATCGCATCGCGACAACGCGTCGCGATGCGACGCGTTGTGAGCTTGTAGATCTGCTATTTTCAAATAGCTGATGTATATGTAAAAGTGCTCATGTGGCCCATGCATAGTCGCTTCTTTTGGGCTTTGGGTTTTCCTAGACCTGGTTGCTTGTTTCTCTCACAGAATCTGGCAACACTGATGGCGGTACACACAAATCGGCTTTTCAAATCAGCCTCATGGTGGCGCTTTAACATGTTTTGTATGCATGTATGTTTTTACCTACAGTATAACTGCACCGATCTGTGTAAAACGTTGTGTGCGCTCTCCCTAGAGGCCAAGGAAAAACTTTTGCCCTTCACTTTTCACATCTGCCTTTTATAGCGCCACCAGGTGGCCGACTTATGTAAACTCCTTCAGATTTGATCCAAATTTCACACAAATCGGTACACGTGATCTCTATAGTCATGCGATCAAGGCGGTTCGGTTTGGTTTTTCATATTCCATCCTGATTGGCTAAGATTGACATCTAAGGTTTGCAGGAGTGGCCCACTAAAAGTACATAAACATTTGCTGTCAAAATCTACACTGAAATGACCAAAGTGGGTCTTTCTTACTGTACAGCCCTGACTGCCCCTGTGGGACTCATGAAGTAAAGGAGGAACACTTTATACCACTAGAAGTGGGTCCATGTTTTTTTCTTTTTTTCTCCCATGGGAATTCCAGGAGCATGTTTTTCCCCCTTTGTGCAGAATGTTTATTCTAGTAGCTATGGTGGTGTGAAATCTGAAGTGCAATGAGCCAAGACTGGGCCCATGCCGTGAAACACATTCCTGCACTACGTTGATGCCGATGAATGCTAAGCATGAAGGTAATGTGAGTTCTGCCTGCTTAACGCACCACACCACACCACACCTCCCTGTCTGTCTGTCTGTCTGTCTGTCTGTCTCTCTCTCACTCGAAAGCAGAGGGGTGAGCTGCAATATTAATGAAAACAAAAGTGATTATGAATCACTTTTGTTTTCATTAATATTGCAGCTCACAAACCACCGCATTGGAATGCATTATGAGCTTGTAGGTCAGCAATGTTCACTATTAAAAAAAAAAAAAAAAATAGAAATATATAGTCATTCTTTCAGAAATGTTCATACAATAAAAAAAATCACACCCAGTGTGAAGTGGGCGGTGTGTGGTCATCATCACGACATACTGCATCACAACATACTGCTATTCATAGGGCTGCACATGTGTCATGTGTTTCGCTAGCCAATCACAGTCCTGAATTTGCGAAGTCAGCCAATCACATTACAGCTAGTGGTGATGACACTAGCTGTAATGTGATTGGTTGACTTTGCAAAAGTATAGATTTGCATTGACTGTGGAAGGGTTAGGGTTGTAGACTGCGTTGTAGACTATTGGCCAATCACGGTGCAGGATTGGTCAGTGTCCAAAACTCACTTATAGGGGCGGTTACACCGCCCCAAAAATATATATACATTAAAAAAGTACTAAATCTAGCCGATTTACAAGCTCACAAACCATCACATTGCGACAAATTATGATCTGGCAGTTCGGCTATTTTCACTATTTCTGCAACGGGGCTTGAGTGATTCATAATATACAGTACAGTATGTTTGTAAGTTTGGGTCTCCCGGGGCGGGGAAGACACCAGATTTTTTGGGTCTCGAGCCGAAAAAAAGTTGAATTGGGAACAGTTTCAGTGGACAAAATGAACACTGCTCTGAAGGTAAAACCACCGGCGTGTCCACCACACCACACTGCAGCGCTGCTACCGAGCATCACATCTGGGATGCCCGCTGGAAGGGGAAAAAAACAGGATGGAGGGAACACACAGCCGTGTCATCATGTCTGCCCATGGGCAGATGAGAAAACAATCACTAGAAGGGCAGGGTGATGGTTAAACGTCTGGGTGGCGAGGAGAAGGACGGAGCATGTCAGTCAGTCTAGTGAGGAGGAGGAGGAGGAGGAGGAGGAGGTGACTAAGAGGTGTAATGTGGAGGAGAAACTCTGACCTAAGTCTAGACGTGCTCCTTGCAACGGTCTGGCTGGCTCGCCAACTCACAGTGCCGCCGCCGCGCCCGTTTGCAAAGATGACAGTGTGCAGGAGTGAGCGCCGCAGAGCAGATTAGGACACTTTGCAGATACACTGTTTACTTTTGTTGGTTATACTTTCACATTATGTCATGGTTATTTAAATAGACATATTATGTTTTTGCCCCTGACCACAAAAAGCAATAAGGGTGTTATTTAGATAACATGTTGTTTTCGGGGCAACTGGTTCTCAACGTCGGGTCCAGGAGACCACCAGGGGTATTTACTTACTTAAAGGAGTAGTTCACCCAAAAAATGACTTATTTTCTATCAGTTACAAACCCCATGAAGCCTTGAATTCATGGAGATTTTTTTTGTTTTCGTTGCATTCCTAAGCCAATCATTTGATGACCCCGGTCATCAGCCAGTAGGAGACTCGGCAAGTCTCTTACTGGAGACGCCGGCGGTCATTTATTGGCATCGGAAAATAAACCAAAAACAAAATAATCTCCATGATTTCAGTGTAGAAATACACATTTTTTTTTAAGCGAACATTTGTAACTCAAATCTTTGCTTCTGGGGGATGGGTGGGTGGGGGGACGACGACAAAATATTATTATTTGAGATGGGGGTCCACGGCCAAATACATATCGTTTTGGGTGGTCCTTGACATGAAGAAGTTTGAGAACCACTGGTTAAGAGTCTCTGGACTAGACTTTATGCCATTTTTACTCTTGATCTTGCACTCGTAAGTGTCTCTGGATAAGAAAGCGTCATGCCTACATTACATTGTAATAGGCTCTATGCACACAGACATTTTGGAGAAAAATTGGGCCTCTTCTTTCTTCCTTCACAGGTGTTACCAATGATACTAATGAAGGCTCTGTTCCATTCTGGTCAAACAGAGTCAGGGTGCTGATATTGTGTATCCTTGAGAGGGTGTAACTCTGAGAGTGTACAAATGGAACCAAATGGACCCTCCCGGGTCCATTTGGTTCCATTTGTACACTCTCAGAGTTATGGGGGTCCTTGAAATTAAAAAGGTTTGAGAACCACTGTGCTACACTAAATGGAACAGAGCCTTCATTAGTGTCATTGGTAACACCTGTGAACGAAGCAAGGAAGGGGCCCAATTTCTGTCCAATATGGCTTCTGTGCATAGAGCCTATTATAACATTGTAAAGGGAAAGGGGATGGAATGGAAGCTTAGGGTAGGGAGATCCAATTCATGTTACATCATCTTCTGTGGCCGTCAGGCAGTGTTACAGACTTACAGTATCTGTCTATTATCTGTTACTCCTAAAATAACGCCCTACCTCATCATACAAGAGTGTCGCACAAAATTAGTAAAGATACAAAAATAAATTACAAGCTCACAAGCTTGTAATTTTCACGATTAATATATATATATATATATATATATATTTTTTTTAATAATAACAATAAAAGGAACAGTTTTGGACATTCCACCCGACAACCAGTGGTGTAAAGTAGGCTAAATAAGTACATTTACTTAAGTACTGTACTTAAGTAACATTTTGAGGTATTTGTACTGAGTTTTTCCAATTTCCAATACTTTTACTTCTATATACTCCACTACATCTCAGAGACAAATATTGTACTTTTACTCCACTACAATTATTTGAAAACTTTAGTTGCTAGTTACTTTGCAGATTTTAATTATTATATTATAAAACATGCATTAACCACATTTAGCCCTATTTTATACATAGGCTATTTGAAAATAGCCGATCTACAAGCTCACAACGCGCCGCATCGCTTGTAGATCGGCTATTTTCAAATATTTAGTACTTTTACTTTTGGTACTTTAAGTACATTTTTGCCAATACTTTTGTACTTTTACTCAAGTAATGTTTTAATTCTGGACTTTTACTTGTAACAGAGTATTTCTATGTTGCAGTATTGGTACTTTTACTTAAGTAAAGAATTTGAGTACTTTTTCCACCACTGCCGACAACAACGACTTGTAAAGTGGTTCTGGGTAAGAGCGTCTTGCTACGTGCCTACATTGTAATTCGTCTCTGTCGGGTGGAAACCTCCAAAACTGTCCAAAACTGGATTCCGAGTGCCGTGCTGTGAGCTTGTAGATCTTCTATCTTTGAAAAATCATGAAAATGTGTGCAAATCTTTACATATAATATTATTTTAAAAGTCGAACATTTTTGACACAAATCTTTGCTTCTGGGGGTCCCTGGCACACCATATTTTCAGGTCGGGGGGTCCGCGGCCTACATACATATCAATTCGGGGGTCCTTGGAGCACGAAAAAAGTTGCGAGAACCACTGTTGTAAAGAAGGGAAAAGTGAAGGGGAACGGAATGGAAAGGAGGAATGGAAGCTTAGGGCAGAGGGAGATCCGGTTGCCTGTTACATCATCCTCTGTGGCCGTATAGAGACAGTGTTGCAGCAGAACTTATCTGTCTTGTGGTGGCGGGGTGGCATTCTGCTGTGGGACCCACAGCAGATGAGTCACACTTTCTGTTTATACCCCGACTAGCAGCGGGGCAGACCCAACTCCCTGATGCTCTCTCCCCACATCCAGCAGCACCCATCCTCCACCACCGCACCGCGCCTGCACCGCACGGGGGCCGAGCCCTAAGGCAGGGTGGACGGTGGCTGCTGCATGGTGGCTGCTGCATGCTGCTCAGTGCTTCCACCATAGCCCCAGCCTGGCCGCGGGGCCGCGGTATACAGGCTGGGGCTGGCTGGGCTGTGCCACGCTAGGAATGTGCTAGCTGTGTGCCCGCACCACCTCGCCTTTTAAAGCGTGACACCTTCCCCGTGGCACACAGTGGCGGAAGAAGAAGTACTCCCTTTTTTGTATTTGTTTTAAACTTCAGTATAAGTAGCAATACCATAATGTAGAAATACTCCATTGCCAGTGAAATCTTTTACTTGAGTAAAAGTGAATGCATTCAGATTTTTCAGATTTTTTTCCCGACTTGCCAAAGTATAAAATAGTTTTCAATTCATTAATGCATGTTCTGTAATAATGATATTAAATCTACAAAATAACTGGCAGCCTAACTAAAGTTTTCAAATAATTGTAGCACAATAGCTGCCTCTGAGATGTAGTGGTGTAGACGCATAAAGCATCATTCTTTTTTATACGCACTATACTGTACTTTCCTCTTCTACCTTGGATTTAAACCTGGTGTGCTGACATTTTTTACCATCGTTCTCATGCTATTCAACAAAAATGTGGAATACCCTACCAAAAGGAGTAAAGGAGTATAAAACCCTACTCACTTTCAAAACTGCCCTAAAGATACACGGAGGCTGCAATTCGAAAATGGCCCCTGTCTAAGTCTTAACCGACCCCCCCCCAACCCCCCCCCCCCTCCCCATTTTATTCTTCTCTTGTACATATTTTTCACTCTTCATATCAGTAACCTGTAAGCTGATTGTATGACGTTCTGTATAGTAGTGTGTATATCTGTCTGTCTCTTATATGTCATCATGATTTGTGTGCATGGGGATCTCATCTTAAACAAGCTCAGTGCTTTATGAGTCTTCCAGTTTAGTAGACCTTGTATTGTCAATTTGTACTTCCATGTACTGTTGTTCTCATGTCTTACTCAGGGACGTCACAGGCTCTCAGAAGGTGGGGGGGATGGACTTTCGGTGGAATATACCCCTTACTTTACACTTTGGCTATTAAAAAATAGCAGATATACAAGCTCATAGCGTGGCACCGAGTGCTGCGCTATGAGCTTGTATATCTGCTATTTTTGAAAAAGCGTGAAAAACATTGCTAACTGTCAAATGTAAACAAATTCTGTATTTTCAAAATTGTGCGTTTTTTGGGCGGATTTTGTTAGTTTTTTTTCGTGTTTTGGTTACTTTATTTCGGGGTTAGGGTTAGGTTATTTAATTTACTTTTGCCTGATTTTACCGATTTATTATCAAAAGTGAGAGTGAGGGTGTCGTGTCGTACGCACAGTGAATGGCCGTGACGCCCCTGGTCTTATAAAGTACATCAATCAATCAATCCAAACCATTGAGCTACAGTAATAGAGCCTGCCTGCTTGCTCAGGGGATACATTGAATCTTGACCATTAGGTCAAAATCCGTGTCATATCCGCTATCTAGGTGAGAGATGACCTTTGACACGATCTAAAGGTCTCAATAGAAGAGCAGGGAGACAAAATATTCTATGGACCCCTGTGTGTCTTGAATAAAGTTTGATTTGAAGTTACATTGTATTAACATACTCTACCATACAGATTGGACTACAGTTATTTTTTTCATTAAAGAACATGTACATTTACAGTGCCACTTTAACTACAGTAGCTACTTGAGTAAATGTACTTAGTTACTTTGCACCAGCGGGTATAGAGTAGATGGTTCCTCCCAGCTGGAAGCGGGGGAGTAAATATAGCCTTATTCCCTCTCTCCCCACAGTGTCTCTGGTGAGCTGACCCAGGCCAAATTGAATTTGAAAATACTTTTTTTTTTTAACGGTTTGTTTTAGGTTACCAACTGGCCAGGTGGCTTAGGCTGCGCCAACATAGACAATACAATGAGCAGTGGTGGAAAGTAACAAAGTACATTTACTTAAGTACAATTTTGAGGTATTTGTACTTTACTTGAATATATCCAATTTCCAATACTTCTACTTCTACTCCACTACATCTCAGAGGCAAATATTGTACTTTTACTCCACTACAATTTTTTGAAAACTTTAGTTACTAGTTACTTTTCAGATATAAATGATTACATTATAAAACATACATTAACCACTTTAGCCCTATTTCATACATAGGCTATTTGAAATTAGCCGATCTACAAGCTCGCAACGCGTCGCATCTTTTCACTTTTGGTACTTTTAAGTACATTTTCATGCCAATACTTTGCACTTTTACTCAAGTACATGTTGAATTCTGGACTTTTACTTGTAGCAGAGTATTTCTATATTGCAGTATTGGTACTTTTACTTAAGTAAAGAATTTGAGTACTTTTTCCACCCCTGGCCAGGTGGCTCAGGCTGCGCCAACATAGACAATACAATGAGCAGCAGGAAAGTTTGGGAATATCTCAGGACAAGCGTTGGAAAGTGTATCCGCCGTGCTTTTCCTGTGGTTGACAGCTACTGTACCCAAACACTCCTCCACAAAACACATCGCCGCTGTCGTGGCGGAAACCTCTTATCTCCGTATTTTAACCCATTAAGACCTGAGGCAGCGTCTAAAAAATTCAAAATCCTAACAATTTTTCGGAAAAAAATATAAAAAAAATATTTTCACGATTTTTCAAAAATAGCAGATCTACAAGCTCATAGCGCGGCACTCGGTGCCGCGCTATGAGCTTGTATATCTGCTATTTTTGAATAGCCAAAGACATCTAAAGTGACACAGATGCGTTCCAGGTATCAATGGGTTAAAGACGGGGTGCCGTGATTTTCAGTGATTTTTTTCCTCCCCTAAAACATAATCATAATCATCAGGTATTATGGTTATACTAAGAGGAAGATTTTTTTTCAAAAAAGTGTACAGAAAGTGTTAAAATTATGTTTTTCTGTGGTCCAGTTCATTAAGTATACCTGGTTCTCACCTTAGCACCTCCTCCACCACCTTAGCACCACCCACCTGTCCTAGTCCCTCCTCCTCCTCATGCCCACACCTGTTGTGTTATGATAATGAGGGGGAGGGTATATTTTTACTATGTCACTAAAGGGCTGTTTTTCTATTGGCACATTTGACCCTCAACGTTTCAGCCTCCAGGAAGAAACTCAAAATAGTCAGAGAAGACATAAAACACCATAAAAACACCACCAGGGGGCTTAATGAAGTTCTATCAACCTCATAGACACATGAAAAACGGAAAAAGTGCAAAACCATGGCACCACCTCTTTAACTTTTTGTGGTGTTTTTTTCACGTAAATTTACGCCCTACTTGATCATACTAGCGTCACACAGTTGTGGAAAAAGTACTTCAATGTTTTTACTTAAGTAAAAGTATCAATACTGCAATAAAGAAATACTCTGTTCTCAAGTAAAAGTCGGGAATTTAAAATGTACTTGAGTAAAAGTACAAAAGTATTGGCGTCAAAATGTACTTAAAGTACCAAAAGTAAAAGTACTCATTACACAGAAATGCCCCATTTCAATTTTTCAAATGTATAAAAATCTTTTGAAAATAGCAGATCTACAAGCTCACAATGCGTCGCATCGCGACGCATTGTGAGCTTGTAGATCGGCTATTTTCAAATGGCCGAAATGTATGTAGGGCTGAAATGGTTGTTTTGTAAAAATCAAAATCTATAAAGGAACTAGTAACTTAAGTTTTCAAATAAATGTATTTGAGTAAGTCCAATATTTGGATCCAAGATGTTGTGGAGTAGAAGTATTGGAAATTGGAAATGCACAAGTAAAGTACAAATACCTCAAAATTTTAGTTAAGTACAGTACTTAAGTAAAATGTACTTAGTTACTTTCCACCACTGACACAAAATTATCAAAAGTACCAGATCTACAAGCTCGAAACGCGGCACAAAGCAATGCCTTTTGAGCGTTTAGATCTGCTGTTTTTTTTATTTGAATCATTTAAAGTAACAGTTTTGACATGTGAGGTTTGGCGCTCCTGGTCCGTGTAACACAATTCTGAGGAATTGTGTAACTAATAAAAATAAATTGGCGTGCAATTTTGTATTCTGCGACCCTAGTTTTACGTTGCCAGGCTTTCACAGTTCTCTGCTTACTGATACGTCTGGAGATGTTTTCATTCTGTGTTGGGCCAGAGGTGACTGGGAACAATTCAGAGTTAAAAAATAAATAAGACCCCTACCCAGTCCCCTCCTGGGGGACTGGGTTATAATATAGATGCTGTACTGCAATGTTTCCCAACCTTTTTGGTGCCAAGGCACACCCGGAATAGCCAAAAGAGCCCAGGGCACACCTAGATATACGGTGTGTATATATATGTGTATATATATACACACACACACACACACACACACACACACACACACACACACACACACACACACACACACACACACACACACACACACACACACACACACACACACACACACACACACACACACACACACACACACACACACACACACACACACACACACACAGATTATAGGGCAGGTATAAAGAAACCTTGACCATTACAAAATGTCTTTGGCCTACAAATATATAAACTTGGTTCAGTGCAATGAATGGAGGATTCTGATTTCACCTTCCCAGAGTAAAACTTCTTTGGTACTAAACCCAATATAATTCTAATATCTGATAATAATATGTAATAATAATCTGATCCTGATAGCATTATTGCGAACGCATGCGCAGTTGCCCACTACAGACGAACACCAAAACACTCGCCCCAAAAGAGTCACCCCGGGGCAAATCCAGCGGTATTCACCTGGTATTCCTAAACGTAACCTCAGTAAACTATGCCTAAACCTAACCTTATTCCTAAACGTAACCTCAGTAAAGCTAATAATATGGCTAACCCTAAACTTATTTCTAACCATATCCTCAGTAAAACAAATACAGGAATACAAGGACCGCTGGTCTGTGAAAAAAAAATGGGGGCGAGCGTGTTTTGGGGGCGAGTTTTCCGAAATATTATATTGACGGCACCGCGGCTTGCGTGGAGTAATTAAACACCACAAACAACAGGGTTGTATGTTGAATGAAACACACTGGAGCGATTTAGAAGCACTTTATAAGAAAACTGACCCTTATGTTGATTTAACGTTAGTACATGTGTTTGAATGTTGACATGCGTTCATGGCAGATTATAATTTGGGCATTTGATATATGGGCATCTTTTTCCTGGTACGGTGGACTGGCGCTGAATCTTTTAACACATTTCATGGAGTCATCATGGTACAGTCTGGCTGTGGCTTTCTTTTTACACCGCCGGCGCTGTGTGCGCTGCTGGCAGGTCCTGGCACCGGTAATGTTTTGCTGACGGCGGCGACATTTAGCGTCTTCTGGGTGCATCTCTTCTTTCCTGGTGGTGCTCTCATCTTGCAGCTGTAGTACTGAGTGCCAAAGCATACTCCCTGTGCCCTTTTTATACAGTACCTGGCAGGTACATATTTGCATTTCTGTGGGTGAAGGTCGCTTCACTGAATGGACTCGGGCGTGGCTGTGTGTCCGTGAGACGGACGATGGCCGTATGCCCGTATCTATTGACGGACGATATAGTGCTATTGTTCCCGGGGTGTTGGGTTCACACACCGTCACACGGCCACTCGGCACACCTAGCATTCCGACGCGGCACAGTAAAGGTCCGCGGCACAGCGGTTGGGAAACGGTGCTGTATTGTATGCTTGCTGCTACTTTGCTGTAGATGTCTACCTCTGCTGCTCGCTTTGTCTGACACACACACACACACACACACACACACCCTCAGTGGGGGAACTCTCTAATATAAGGCTCTGTTAGTGCCCATGAGCAAGGCCAACAGTAACCCAGTGATGAGGACATCAGAGGGACACACACACACAGATTAGTGACTCATTCACTCTGAAAGGAGCAGCTGGCAGCGTGCCAACCTGTCCTGCCCCCCTCATCCAAACCAGCAGCACTCTGTCTGCTGAGAATGGGTGGGTGGATGGATGGATGGATGGATGGATGGGAGACCCCCCCCCCGCCCGCCCCAGTGTGATAGATAGCCCACCAGTGGTGGTTTGTTTCGTGATTTGCTCTGTCCCAGAGATCCCAGAGATTTAAAAAAATGTTGTATCAAATGGGGGTCCGTGGTCTTATCCAGTGGTGGAACGTAACTAAGTACATTTACTTAAGTACTGTACTTAAGTGCAATTAAGTACAAGTTCAAGTTCCTCCCCACCCAGAAACACATTTGAGGACTCCAACACAACTGGTCTTTTGGAGAAGGCCATGCAGACTGTCTTTTTGGCATTCAAGAGCAGACGTGAATCTATAAGCCAGTCTTGAATGCTTGTCAGAGCTGAGGTTAAGATTATTGACACCTCTGCATAGCTTTTACCATGGACAAGTACAACGGCATCATCTGCGTACATCTGGACACGTAGATTATTACATACTTCAGGTATGTCATTTATGTACAGTGAGAACAGAATTGGACCTAGTATTGAGCCCTGGGGGACACCGACCGAACAGGTGTGGTCGGGGGGTTTAACACTGTTTGCACTTACACACTGTTTTCTGGTGGATAGATAGGAACTAAACCATTGAATAGCTTCTGGAGAAAAATGAAAATGTGTTAATTTGGACAGGAGGACCCGGTGACAGATGGTGTCGAACGCCTTCTTGAGGTCCAGGAACACCGCCATTGCACAGGGAGCTCTGTTCAAAGCACACTTCAATTTTTCTATGAATAGGCAGTGTGCTGACTCAGTGGAGTGAAAGGCCCGAAACCCAAACTGCATGGGGTGCAGTGGGGTGTGGCCTTTGTCTAGATGTTTGATGCATGCAAACTCCACACAGCGTTGGCCCTTTCGCCAACCCCACTTAGGGTATGGGCGCTGATGACGCGGAGGAGAAGACACGCCCCCAGTGCCCACAGCGTCCCCGGCGGGAATTGAACCCAGGACCTTCTAGGTTTGCACAAAGTTTCACATTGATTTATCCAAACTGAACAATGGCTTTGAAATGGCTCAGCAACATATTTCTGTATCAGTGTTCACCTTCAAGGGTAAGGCCTTAGGTAATATCGCAGGGATGCTGGTGACGTTATAACCGTAACCCTATAAAGGCATAATCAAAGCAATCAGCTATCATCAGTTTTAAATGGAAACCTAGAGAGGGGAAGAAATCCTGCTCTGACATACAGTAGAGTAAATTAAAGACTAATCAGTCATATTGGTTTTGTGGTGGTCTTTAATCGAGAGCAAAACACCCAAGCCTAGAACTTTTTGATTGATTGAATATTTTATTAGGCAAAAAATGTAAAACAGCACAGTTACATTTAAAATACTTTGTCTAACAGGTCCGTTCATAAAAGTCCTTGCGGACTTGTTTCCAATGAGGGCCTTGGTATTCAATTCATAGACATATACAGTATAGTGGCACCACAGTTTGAATATCATTACAAAAAAACAGCAAAAAAAATAACACTATGTACAACAAAAAAAAATAAAAAGGGGGGAAAAGATATGTACAAGAACAGGGGGGGGGGGGGTCGGCTGTCTAACGGGAAAATGGTACTAACTCCTCTTTTGGCCTCCTGAAAGGTGATTTTATTAAGGCTCTTTTAAATGAGCCCAGCGAACTGCATTTTTTGAGGGATGGGGTTAGACTATTCCAATCCTGGGTGGCAGTGCTGTAGAAGGAGAATTTGCCCATGTTTGTTTTATGGGTGGGTGGTACCAAATTGTTGTTAACGCTCCCTCTGGTATTGTGACTGGGTGTCACTAACCTTTTGGAGGTATTTACTCGGAAACATAAAACGAAACACAAAATAAGTCTCCACCAATCTCCAACTCGTTGATCTGCTGCAGGGTGGTGTAGCGATGATTGTAGGTGTGTGCCTGATTCTTATTGACCTCGATCCTGAAAGAGTCAGCCTCGCAGCGTATTTTCAGCTAAAAGAGAGAGAGCGTAGCAAATCTCAATAATTCAAGTGCAAATGTGCGAGAGTGAAGAAGGAGATTTATCATTGACTTTTAATGCATTTTAAAGTGCACACTGATTCTGAAAGTCTAGTTAAAATAGTCACTGTGGAAGATATTGATGACTAAATTCACACTTCTATGGCTTTTTAACACACATTGTATCATGTACTATCTTGCATTGTCATGTGCTATATGATTATCTTGCTTTGTCATGTGTTATATTATGTATCATCTTGCATCTTGATTGATTGATTAATTGAATACTTTATTAGCAGTTTGGTACAATTATACAATGACGCTAAAAGGATAACACAAAAAAGCCCTAAGAGCTGTGTTGCCAGATTCTGTGAGAGAAACAAGCAACCAGGTCTAGGAAAACCAGCCCAAAAGAAGCGACTATGGGCCGCATGAGCACTTTAACATATACATCAGCTATTTGAAAATAGCAGATCTACAAGATCACAACGCGTCGCGATGCGACGCGTTGTGAGCTTGTAGATCGGCTATTTTCTAATAAAATATTGCGGGGACATTATAATAAGTAGATCTGGCAACGCTGCCTAAGAGCTTGTCAGTCCATCTTTCATGTGTTGTACACTGTATCTGTGATATATAAGCTGTGACTGTACCTTAAAATACGGCCCTTGTTGGAAGGGCATTCCTCCAGAGCGCTCCTCACTCCCCCAACCCCCGCTAAGGTGCGCGTTACGCACCACGGCGTTCTCGTGGAAACGTGGCGAGTAACTCATAGCGATGCCAGACGGAAAGCGAAGGTTCACATAGAAGCTGCGTGAGAAAGCGTGTTGTTAGTGTACAGCATCAATTTAGTACCCAGTATTCATTAGTGTATTTGTTATTATATGTGAAAGGTTGTACTGAGTAATACATTACTCTCTTCTCAATTAACCACATGAACCCCAGCGTCCCTATTCTGGCGAGGTCATAGTAGAACATTCGGCGAAAATAGGCAAACATTCATTAAAAATAGCTGATCTACAAGCTCACAGCACATCGCAACTCATTGTGAGCTGTGTAGACCGGGTATTTTTCATATATATGTCCACGGCCGAATACATATAATTTTGGGGGTCCTTGACATGGAAATGTTTGAGAACCACTGATATTATAGCAACATACGTTTTTTTCAACAAAAACATTTTTTTAGAAGACATTTGTAGAATCCCCCAGAAGCAAATATTTGAGTTAAAAATGTTCGCTTTAAAAAAGAAAAAAAAAATATATATCTATATATATTCAAAGATTTGCTCAAATGTTCAAGATTTTTCAAAAATAGCAGATCTACAAGCTCATAGCGCTATGAGCTTGTAGATCTGCTATTTTTGAATAGCGCAAATAGATCTTAAAATGACAGACGCGTTCCCGATCTTGGGTTAAACTGGCACTCACATAGAAGCATTCTTAAGCCCTGTATTTTGTTAACCCAAGTCCCTGAGGGCTCTACACAAGACACTAGTGACTGTTTTTGTTCTACACTAAATTTCTTTGCTGAAAATAGTCAATCTACAATCTCACAACAACACATTTTCTGCAACGGTGTTATCCCCAGAATACGGATGCTGGGATGTAAGTGGTCAAGTGTTACTTCTGCATGACTTTATTTTACAGACCTTGTGGCACCGGGATCAACCTCTCCCTGGATAGTGATGGTCCGACCAGGATAAAGACCACCGTTGATGGCTGTCTTGTAGGGAAACACCTAAAAGATGCAACAGTAAATTAGTGTTGACTGAAAGTAGATCAAATAATGATCCATAACATGCTCTACTATTTTCAATTAGATAACTCAAGCCAATTTGTTGGTGATATTGAATTGAATCATTTCTTTACATTACATTTGCTGCAGATACAAAAAAAAAGGATCCGGGCAAAAAAAAAGCTTGCCGCAAGCTGGTATAATATGACCAGCTTGTATATGAGCTTTATTGATTAGCCTACTGTCCGACTCCTACATCGGAATTGAAAATGTAGTAATGGACACAGGCAGCTAGATGTCATCTATACTGAATCCTCTTAAGGTAAGACTGCGTTCATGTGATGTGGTCAATATTATAAATTAATAGCGTGACATATGGAGTTGGCATTAAAGTCCAATAGGCGGAACTGTGGCCACACTTGCAAAAAACGGAAAACACTGCTAATAATTCTGCTCTAAATGCATCAGCTGATAGGAAAAAAAAATCTGGAATTTGCAATTTTGCATCATGTCTACAATATGCATACACAGGTTTGTATATTGAGGTTTGGCACGATTGCAATTGCTTTTGTATGAATAATAAGGCATTCTAATGACATATACGCAAGCTTTGGTCCCATAAGGCATGCGTCCGAGCAGACTTGAGAAATAGCGGACCTCCCTCAAAATAGACCGACAGAAATAGATTGATGAATGGAACAGATAAAAGCATGAACTCTGCTCTGAAGCTGTTAAGAAATTGGTGCAGAGGAGAACAAAGCTTTCATGGTTCAATGGTGGAGACAATACAAATATAACCAAATATGGAATAAAGAAAAAAATATATACCAACCAAAAAAGAACGGTTATAAAGACAAAATAAAAAGGGATCATCATCTGACATGGAAATAAAATTGTCAGTCTAAAGTATATGACCAGCTTAAATGACTAACAGCTAAAGCTATACAGGCTGACACTGCAGACTAGATGAAATACACTTACAAACATAGGGTATGAGACACGAGGCATGATGTGGGTATGCTTATTGTCCCCCAAATAGCACTTATAACACTTATAGGCCGGTAGGTTATAAACCTAGGAAAGGAAACACAAACAACAACGCAATAACAAATTACTGACATGAGATATACACACAAAACTGGAAATACTGTACATACTTTTATCGTCATGTAAACACTCTCAATTCTTACCGTCAGTCTCTCGGAGCTCGCAATCGAAAATGACGAACGCAGCAATAACACCCTGGTAACTAGTAACACTGATGCCTGCAGGACACTTCGTACCGTTTAGTGAACATCCACTCTATTTATATGGGTTTGGTCTACCCATGTGGGTGAAACCTTCTGTTGATTAATCATGTGACTTGTCATTGTCAATCATGTGGCTACTGTCCCTCAAGCTTCCTATCTGATCTAATCAATCAACTCTCTCAACACTCTCATGTGACATATATATAATGATGACATATATATAATGATGCTGGGGTGTTTTCCTGCATTGAAACACAGTCCTCTTTCTGAAATCCGTATTTTCCCTACTATTTATGTTTTGACATCCGGGTATCCGGGACGTAAATTAAACGCACGCATGTGCGCGTCCGTGCGCGTCCGTGCCCGTGTGAACTGTTCAGGTGAAACCGAATGGGACCGAGTGCAGCCGACAAAAATGGAACGAGCCGCCATTGTTTTCTGCTGCACTGTTTTTACTTTTTACTTTCGGTTTTAAAACGCTCTCAAACTTCTTTTTTGAGGCACGGAATTTACTTTTAAGATATCGTTTGGATAGAATTTAGTTGTTATAACTTCATATATGTGGTCAATTTATCATGAAAGAGCCTATTTAAAAAATAAAAATTCAGAGAACCGGCAGGGGCGGGCAGTGACACCATTGTATCCGAATAAAGCAACCTATTTTCGGCATGGCCCGTTTATAAGTCCCCCCTGCGTCACTCCCTGGTGGTCGGGGAAACGAACTGCGGATGAGGAGGGGGGGGAGTGGAGGTGCGGTGTTTGACAATATTTTTTTTCTTTTTTTTATCTCTGAACTTGCCTACAATCCCTTTAATGCATGTTTCATGATATCATAATTTGAAAAGTAACTAGTGACTAAAGTTTTCAAATCATTGTAGTGGAGTAAAAGTACAATATTTGCCTCTGAGATGTAGTGGAGTAGAAGTAAAAGTATTGCAAATTGTAACTACTCAAGTAAAGTACAAATACAACATTTTACTTAAGTAGCCTACAGCACTTAAGTAAATGTATTTATTTACTTTCCACCACTGCACGCACGCACAGACAGACAGACAGACAGACAGACAGACAGACAGACAGACAGACAGACAGACAGACAGACAGACAGACAGACAATACCATTGCTTCTTCTCATGCTAAACTCTAAGCAGAACATTGTCTTTCTTGAACCGGTGGTTATAAATGGACCCTCAAATCGACTGATATTTGGCCGCAGAAACCCCATCTGAAAGAATTTGTACCAAGGACCCACATTTCAATCTTTTGAAAATAGATGATCGATCAAGTTCACAACATGTCGCAATGTGATACGTTGTGACCGTATACATTTCTTTTCACAATATAAAGTGGTTAAATAGATTTTTTTGCCAATTAATTATGCGAACCTCAAGGACCTCTGCATGGGACCTCACTTTGAGAACCACTGGCTTAAACGACAACATTTACGAGTTATTTATGACTAGAGGCTTGCCAATTGAAACGCACACATAGGAAGATGGCAACTGCTCACAGATACATGATACAAGATAATACAAGGAGCTTATAGAAAAGCATTAAAAATGTGTCCGGCGATGTGTAACACACAACATGCCAAGAAGGATGAATATCCTCAGTGAAAAGAGTGCCATTATTGCCTGAAGGGTATTTAGACATTTTGTTTGGTTAACCCATTTAGACCGGGAAAGAATCTGTGTCATTTTTAGATTTCTTTGGCTATTCAAAAATAGCAGATCTACAAGCTCATAGCGCGGCACCGAGTGCCGCGCTACGAGCTTGTAGATCTGCTATTTATTTTTAATCGTGAAAATCTTTGCAAATCTTTAAATATATATATATTTTTAAAGTGAACATTTGTAACTCAAATCTTTGCTTCTGGGTATTCTACAAATGTCTTTTAAATCCGAAACGTTTTTTGTTTTTTAAACGTATGTGGCTATAATATCAGTGGTTCTCAATTTTTTTCATGTCAAGGACCCCCAAAATTATATGTATTTGGCCGCGGACCACCATCTCAAAATATGTTGTTCCAGGGACCCCCCCAGAAGCAAAGATTTGAGTTTAGAATATTTTTATAATATTTTTCAAAAATATATATAATTCAAAGATTTGCACAAATGTTCATTTACACTCGGTGCCACGCTATGAGCTTGTAGATCTGTTATTTTTCAATATCCAAAGTATAAAATAATGGTCAAAGTGGTTACACAGATTCCGCTTTCCCGGTCTGAAGGGGTTAAAGGCGAGATCAGACACAGGTCTAAGTGGCTGAACCTTCCCAGCATCCAAACTGTAAATCAATAGCTGGTGATTTGTGATAAAGTACACAATGGGCTCCTTGGCAACACACACGGCCGGGGCCAATCAGAGTGTAGTATTATTGGGAACGCGCGGAATAGACGGAGCGTGCCAGTTTCCAGTGTGGAAAAGGTACTCAAATGATTTACTTAAGTAAAAGTATCAATACTGCAATGTGGAAGTACTCTGTTACAAGTAAAAGTCTGGAATTAAAAATGTACTTGAGTAAATGTACAAAAGCATTGGTATCAAAATGTACTTAAAGTACCACAAGTAAAAGTACAAAAATGTTTGAAAATAGCCGAGGTATAAAACAGGGCTAAAGTGGTTAATGCATGTTTCATAATATAATAATTTATATCTGCAAAGTCAATAGTAACTAAAGTTTTCAAATAATTGTAGTGGAGTAAAAGTACAGTATTTGCCTCTGAGATGTAGTGGAGTAGAAGTAAAAGTATAGACAATTGGAAATTCTCCAGTAAAGTAAAAGTACCTAAAAATTGTACTTAAGTACAGTACTTAGTTACTTTACACCACTGCCAGTTTCACACCGAAACATAAGCAAAATATCCAATGAGCTAAAGATCATTCCGGCTCCTTCCAGGAAAAGCCGTGGCCCACTGGAGATAGCTGCTAATCTGAGCGCCGAGCTAAGAAACCCAAACAAGAGGGCGAACCGCAAGGGGCAAGCGGTGGCCAAATGCATCAGACACCTTCGGGCGATACCAGACCGCACGAGGCAAAAGGAGAGGCCTGGGAGAACCCTGCGAGCAACACAGCTAATAGAGCCGCTGTGGAATAACCAGTGGTGGGAAGTCATGTACTTAAGACTTAACCCATTAAGACCTGAGGCCGATTCTACAAAACAATGTCTTCTAAATCCTTAACAGTTTTCTGAAATACTTGTGTTGCTAAAACATCAGTGGTTCTCAAACGTTTTCATGTCAAGGACCACCTAAAATTATATGTATTTGGCCGCGTAAATTATTTAGTTCCAGGGACCCCTAGACGCAAAGATTTGAGTTACAAATGTTTGCTTGAAAAATATATATATTCAAAGATTTGCAAAAAAACATAATCATATTTTTTAGCCAAAGTATAAAATAATGGTTAAAGTGGTTAAAATCTAAATTGACAGATGCTTAATGGGTTACATGTAAGTACAATTTTGAGGTACTTTTTCTTTGCTAGAGTATTGTCCAATTTTGTATACTTTATACTAATACTACTCCATACATCTCAGAGGCAAATATTTTACTTTTTAGTCCAGTAAAATTATTTGGCTTTTGGGTGGGAGGGCTAAGAAAACCATTGTACTATATGCTACCCATTATTCACCCTGCAGCAACAGATTCCAGATACCAAGTTACAGCAATGACACTATACTAACACTATAATAACCAAGTATACAGGCCTGTACTTGGTTATAGCAAATGCTCCACAACAACACAAGTACCCACAATAAAAGGCTGATGATGCAAAAACCACATGCCTGCAATACACACGCACGCACGCACACACACACACACACACACACACACACACACACACACACACACACACACACACACACACACACACACACACACACACACACACACACACACACACACACACACACACACACACACACACACACACACACACACACACACACACACACACACACACACACAGCTGATGGCCTACTGCAGCAGTTGTTATTACAACAGCAACACAGTGTTTCAAACATGGCCCACTATTGCAAAAATAAAGGTCATTATAGATTAAGATAGAAACATGATGTATACAGGAAAGGTATAGGTAAATGTGTGTGATTATCTTTTAAGGGGTCTTGCTTGGGCCTATTATCTGAAGAGCAGCTCACATCGACGGCCTTTTTGGGATGCAAACGGATCAATCACCATGTCATTGAAGTCTGGTGACTTTTGGACAAAGTCCCTTTCAATAGACAGCATAGCCAGGGCATTCAGCCCATCCTGTCCCATTTTACTTAGGAGAAATGATTTGATCCTCTTAAGTGTGCTGAAACACCTCTCAGACTCTGCCGTTGCCATGGGGGTTGTGATGGCTATTTGCGTTCATTTCAGTGTTTCAGAAAAAGTGTTTTCAAGATTATATCGTACTTTTACTCAAGTCAAACTTTGAATACCTGTAACGGAGTATTTTCTACGTTGCGGTATTGTTACTTTCACTTTAGTACTAAAAAATCTAAGTACTTCCACACCACTGGAAATAGCTGTGACCACACAGAGTTAGGGAGACATGGCGCGGTGCAACCCATCCACCCCACTGGGCTGAACTCAATACATCAACACGCTCTTAAAAACACAGCGGAGGACGTATGAAAGATTCACTGACTGCCACTGCAGTGGAATATATCAGTGTGCCGCTCTGCTGTGTTTCAGGCAATGTCTCAAAATCAACAGGGTTTCAAACTGGCATAAGAGCACCCAGATCTACTACAACAGTCTGAGGGAAAACAGACATTAATAATAGTTTCTTTGCCAAACGAGACCCACATTGTATTGTGTAAGGACTCATTTTACTGAACTCGATTTCACGCACCTCTGTGGGCAGAACATGTTACCGCTAGTTCAATTCTCACTGGATTCTCACGATGAATGAGTTATGTTAGAATGGTGCCAGGCGGTAAGGATCGGCTCCAACACCTCTGGCCCCCCTAATCCTCAACACAGGAGCTCCCCAGGGCTGCGTGCTTGGCAGTGTTGATTTCGTTGACTAAAACTATGATTAAAACAAAATAAAAACTAAGCTACTAGGACTACAACTAAGACTAAATATACTGACAATTTCGTCAACAAATAAAAACTAGACTAAAATGTTAGTGATGGACGAGCGGAGAAGAGATCCAGTAGAACTAAAATACAAGTTATTTTATGTTTGTTTGCGCTCGGGTGTTGCGCTCTGAAAATAGCAGATCTACAAGCTCACAACGCGTCGCAGCGCAACGCGTTGTGAGCTTGTAGATCGGCTATTTCAGCATGCAACCAAGTGTAAAATCTGACAACGCCATCAAGGCACCGCCAACATACATTTTAGTCGACTAAATCAACTGTTAATTTAGTCGACTAAAACTAGACAAAAACGAAAATATCACTAAAACTGAATGGAATTTTATTCAAAAGACTATGACTAAAACTAAATAAAAATTCGCTGCCAAAATCAACACTTACTTGAGGGGGTTCCATGGGGTCCCCAGTCAAATGATTGATAGGAACCAAATGGACCCTTATCATGGCTCTGTAACTCCGAGAGAGTGCAAATGGAACCAAATGGACCCTCACGGGTCCATTTGGTTCCATTTGTACACTCTCAGTGTTAGCTTAACATTGATTTTACTGTGTATATTGGGGTCCCAGAGATAAAAATGCCATCAAATGGGGGTCCTTGGCCCACTATAATGCATATCAAATTAGGTTCCTTGAAATTAAAATGGTCCGGGAATCACTGCTTTGGGGGTCCCTGGCATATCTTTTCAAATGGGGGTCCGTGGGCTGATATGTATCAATTTGGGAGTGCTTGACATGAAAAAGTTTGAGAAGCACTGTTCTAAAGAGGTACCACTGAGCGCTAACTGGCTGCATCCGCATCACTGCCTGGTATGGAGACTGTACTGACATCAACCACAAAGCAATGCAGAGGTCATGTGGACTGCCAAGCGCCTCAGCGGATGTCAGCTTCCATCCATCCATCCAGGACATTATGACTGACGTTGACTCCTAGCGTACCCCAACCAGGGGCGTAGCACCAAATTCTGGGCCCTGGGGACAAAGATTCACTGTGGGCCCCCCTATGATTTTTTTAATTTTTTATTATTAGGGCCCCAGTCCCCCCCCCCCCCTGTGACGCCCCTGCATACCACGGACTGTTTCAGATGCTTACCAGGGGGGCAAGAGGCTTCATAGCTTCAGAGAAACTGGCAGTAGATTTGCTAAATCTACTACTAAATCTACTTACCCCGGATAATCGTCATATGAACGATCTGGCCGCAGAGAAAAATAAAATAAGCTTGGTGGGAAACACTAATAACCATGAAGCTTGAGGCCAAAACTGTCCAAGTTCATTTTTTTGGGAAAAATGTCTGCCATGCATGTGTCGCAAGGTTTTGAATCCACCAACGATGCATCCGGCTTGGCAGAGCGTCTATATAAACACAATTGGCCCGTGCTCCCGGGAGGGAAGCCTGGCGGGCATATCACTATCGATGGGCTGGAGACGGAGCCGGTATACATCCTCCCGGTGGGGGCCTCTTCCTTACTTCCTTCACAGGTGGTCTCACACTTTTACATTTTAAGGACCCCCATAACTCTGAGAGTGTACAAATGGAACCAAATAGACCCTTACGGGTCCATTTGGTTCCATTTGTACACTCTCAGAGTTACACACCGGCAAGGGGCCATCTGGAACCCCCTCAAGGAACCATGAGGGTCCCTGGACCACACTTTGAGACCCACTGGTGTAGCAGAGTGTTTCAAGTGAGCCAACATGCACAATATCAGCACCCTGACTCTGTTTGACCAGAATGGAACAGAGCCTTCATTAGTATCATTGGTAACACCTGTGAATGTCTGCTGTGCATAGGGCCTAATAGACCCCTTAACAGACGACGTCGCACTGGTTGCAAGCGTCATACTGGTTGCAAATGAAACCCATTCTGTCAGGTCTCGCTAGGACGCGCCTCACTAGCCAACACACAAGAGGGGATCGGGGTGCGCTGAAACCAGCGCACCCCGAAACAACAGGTTGAGAATTGATTGCATGAAAGAATCACCTGTGCGTCCAGTCTCAATGTTGGTAAACAAACAATTGGTCTATAGCAGTGCAACACAGAAATATATGGCAGAAATTGGGAGGAAAAAAACTGGTAAAAAATGTTTGGCTACTCTAGATTTTAAGAAGAAAATCAATGAACAGCACACTGTAACGGCATAATAGGAAATCAATAGCAAACAAATAACACTGTCCCGTCACGGTGGTCACAATTTTGCACAATGCTGCATACCGAGTCGCTTTCTATAAAAAGCCGAAAGGGGCGAAAACGCGGCGGCGTTTGGAAAAACCAAAAAAAGGATTATGGTCATTCTTCATCATCAGTCATCCGACCGAACTTCCCCTCAGCAAAAGTCCAGAGATGTACGGGGATTCCTTTCACAGGGACATGGCCTTTTATGGAGAGAGAGAGAGAGAGAGAGAGAGGGTAAATAAACGCTGTCGCACGACCGTAATTCATATCGACAGGAAGACAATAACAGTGCGGTCACTTCACAAACAAATAAGGAAAACACGAACGTGGGCTTTCCCCATATTTCTGTTTGTGGAAAAGCCTGCTTGTCCTCAAACATGTCACATCCTTGCCATCGGTGGCACGGTGACACCACATGGCCTTGACCTCATGTTGTGGCTTTCCTTGAGCCGTAGGGAGGACTGGGCAAGCACACACAGCCGCGTTCGCATGCATATCATCCTTTTGGACTGATAAGTTCCTATTATACCACCATCAAAAACTCATTCTCTCTCTCTCTCTCTTTCGATTTCTATGGAATGTACACATCTGACCCGCTTGGCAATTATAGTGTGTGGTGCAGTGTGTTTGCACTGATGTTAATGTCCATAACTCAACACGCATATTCTGTACGCGCGCACGCACGCGCGCACACACACACACACACACACACACACACACACACACACACACACACACACACACACACACACACACACACACACACACACACACACACACACACACACACACACACACACAGGTTTGTATCACTATACTGTACTTGTGAGGACATTCACATTTTAGGATGAGGATCTATGTTAATGTTTAACTGTAATCCTATAGAGCTGAAAAAATTGCAGCTCTACAAGCTCCCAACGCGTTGTGAGCTTGAAGATCTGCATTTTTTTTTAGGTGCATGACACGCAACTGTGTATAAATCATGTTTTACTGTAATTACAGCCCCTAATCCCTAACCTCTAAATGTCTAATCCTAATCCCAACCACAACCTGAATCTTTTCCAAATCTCTCTCTCTCAAAAAAAATGTTAACCATAAAACAACTATTTTTCCTGCGAGGACCAGGAAAGTGGTCCTCACTATGTCTGCTTCTCAAATTCTACTATACTCGTTTGGTCCTCACTAGTATACTAACACACACACACACACACACACACACACACACACACACACACACACACACACACACACACACACACACACACACACACACACACACACACACACACACACACACACACACAGGTTTGTATTACTATACTGTACTTGTGAGGACATTCACATTTTAGGATGAGGATCTATGATAATGTTTATAACTGTAAGCCTATAGAGCTGAAAAATTGCAGCTCTACAAGCTCCCAACGCGTTGTGAGCTTGAAGATCTGCATTTTTTTAGGTGCATGACACGCAACTGTGTATAAATCATGTTTTACTGTAATTACAGCCCCTAATGCCTAACCTCTAAATGTCTAATCCTAATCCCAACCACAACCTGAATCTTTTCCAAATCTCAAAAAAAAAAGAAAAAGTTAACCATAAAACAACTATTTTTCCTGCGAGGACCAGGAAATTGCTCCTCACTATGTCTGCTTCTCAAATTCTACTGTACTCGTTTGGTCCTCACTAGTATACTAACACACACACACACACACACACACACACACACACACACACACACACACACACACACACACACACACACACACACACACACGCGCACACGCAAGCATGTGCATCATGCAATGCCACCGCCGCCCACCCAAAAGGAAGTGCCGAGCACCACATGAGAAAATAATACAGTAAACAGGAAATATGGGCGTAAGAACACCAAATACATTCTGCCATTGCAACTGCAGTCTGCCATATGTCTGGGCAAATTGTCCTCCAGCGCGACGGCGTCTATTTCTGGGAAAGGAGCATGGAGCCGGCCAACAGGCTATCACAACTGCAAACATCAGCCCCCTGGGTTTCTGAGGCAGGGGTGGAAAGTAACTAAGTAGATCTGGGGTCTTCAACAGGGGGTCCGGGACCCCTAGGGGGTCCTCAGAGTTACTACAGGGGGTCCGCCAAATCTTTGTGTGATATGATTCTTTTTTTTTTTTTTACATAAACCACTTGAACCCTAGCATCCCTTTTCCGAGGAGAGCTTTAGCCAAAAATAGCAGATCTACAAGCTCACAACGCCTCGCAGCGCGAGGCTTGTAGATCGGCTATAGCAGACCAAGTAAAGCAAAAAGTTTAATCTAAAACACAATTGTATACTATATAGAGGGGGTCCCTGCTTCATTGCTCTCTCAACAATGGGGTCCGTGGCCTGAAAAACGTTGAAGACCCCTGAAGTAGATTATTTTACTCAAGTACTGTGTTTGAGTACAATTTTGAGGTATTATTTACATAACTTTGCACTTGAAAGTTCTACTCCACTACATCTCAGAGGCATATATTGTACTTTTTTTTTTTACTCCACTACAATTATCTGATAGCTTTAGTTGCTAGTTAATTTATAGATTTAGATTATTATTACAACATTATTATTACATTTTATTTTATACTTTGGCTATTAAAAAAATAGCCGATCTACAAGCTCACAACATCGCGTTGTGATAATGAATACGTCTGAAAAGTAACGCTTTTGGACAAGGTTTCCTCTCGACAGCGACGATGTAGTGAATGGCATGTCTCGGTTCCGTTCAAATAATTCAAGTGGGTTCCTGTCAGCCGCAACTCTCACTTCACACAGAAACATAATGGTTTTTAAATGGTTATTTAAAAAGGCTATATGATTCCACAAAGAACCATTGCCTGCTAGAGAACCATTTGATGTAGTGAATGGTTCTTCATGTTCCTCATTGATTGATTGATTGATTGATTGATTGAATACTTTATTAGAAGTTTGCAGAAAAAAGCACTTGAAAGCACAGTTCAATACCAGGTCAGCATAACATCATAAAAACAGTTTCAAAATACGAAAAACTAAAAATATGTCCAGTAAACAGTTCGAGGGGGCGGGGGGGTTCGAATTGCCTGAAGGTACTCTTTTAGGGCAGTTTTGAAGGAGAGTAGGGCTTTACACTCCTTCACAACTTGTGGTATGGCATTCCACTTTTTGGTGGCATATCATGGGAGAACGAATTCAACCCCTTGTTTGTGCCAAATATGGTTCTAGAGTACCTTTTTTGTCAATTAACAATGTTGTGATGCTGTCCGAATGGTGAACTTTCACCGAAAATGAGATGTAGATGTAGACTATAGGGACAAAAGGAGTGGACAAAGTATAGACACCTGCGGGACACGGGTCAATTAAGTATATACTGTAGGGTTAATGCATCATTCAAAAATAAATGGATCTTCAAAGAGCCTTGGTCTGAAAGGTTCTTTCCGGAACAAACCGTTTTTTTCCCTCCTATGGCAGTGGTTCTCAACCAGTGGTCCGGGGACCACAAGTGGTCCTTGAAGGGGTTCCAGGTGGTCCCCAGCTAAATGATGGAGAGTTGGTAACCAAATGGACCCTTATAGATCTCTTATAGAACTTATAGAACCCTTATAGAACTCTTGAGAGCGTTAAATGAAACCAAATGGACCCTTACGGGTCCATTTGGTTTCATTTTACGCTCTCAAGAGTTAAAGTATTGTTAAACATCAGCATTACTTAATTTACAAGAAGTCTACACAATTGGAGAATGTAGAAGAATTGTTATTTTGATCAACGTGTCAACCTGTTATCTCTCCTATGGTACCAACATCAACACCAGTGGCGTACCCACCATAGAGGCAAGGCAGGCGGCCGGCTGCCCAACTAAAATCTCGCCTCCCCTAGAAAATAAAGTAAAAGACTGACTGAGAAACAGGCAGTGAAAAATAATCCAAACAGAAAACTGGCCGTCGGGCCATTAGCCCGCCAGACAGCCAATACACTATCCATTCAGCAGACGACCCTCGCCTATAGTGATGCAAATGTCTTCATGTCATGGGCATGGGGCGCCAGGGTTGGGGGTCTGGGCCATCACCTGTACTCACCTGGCATAAAAGGGGCTCTGAGAGCAGCTTGAGCCATTCATTACTAAACTACAACATGAAGAGACCACCGCTGAAGAAGAGATTCATCCAGAGGACACTACCTTTCACCACCGCTGCCAAGACCAGGACCGGTCCGGGCGGCGCCGACCAGCGCAATGCATATACATTGATTATACTTGCATATTGTTTTTATTAGCGTTTTTCAGTTTTGTAGTCAGTGTAGTGTTGTTGTTGTAACTTGTTTCCCCCGCGATTTTTCCCCATGCCCCCGGGAGAAAAAAAATCTCGCCTGCCCTAAACGTAATTCCTGGGAACGCCACTGATCAACACAGCATGGAATTGTGGACAAAATCGAATCCAACCGTAACAGAATATTCTAAGTTTTGGGTCTGAGAGTCTAAATCTCATCAAACGGTGGTTCTGTGGCTCAAACGCCGAATAAATAATGGACCTTTAAGGGTTGAAAACCGCTGTCCTGTCTGAAGAACCGGCTTTGGTTCCAGTCGGCACCTTAATTTGATTAGGTCCTGTTTGTAAGCGGCTTGCAGAGCAACCGCCCAAATGCCGGTGGAATTTTAATTGTTTGACGGGAATCAACTAGTCGTCCATTCAGAGGGGCCGGTGTGGGACAGCGTTCTGTGAAAGGATGAGATAAGCAGATAGGAAGTGACGGGGTTTAGGAGATGTTGTTGTTTTAATCCCTGACAAATCACGACTTTGGGACATTTTTTTTGCCTTGTTGAAATGGACTACAAGGAAGAGTGAACATGAAAAGAACATTTGGAGGGAGGAATGGGGCGCGCGAGCGTGCGTGCGTGCGTGCGTGTGTGTGTGTGTCTATAATAGTGTGAGAGAGTGTGTGTGTGTGTGTGTGTGTGTGTGTGTGTGTGTGTGTGTGTGTGTGTGTGTGTGTGTGTGTGTGTGCGCGTGTGCGCGTGTGTGTGTGTGTGTTACTATCATAGTGTGGACCAAACAAGTACAGTAGAATTTGAGAAGCAGACATTGTGAGGACCATTTTCCTGGTCCTCACGGGAAAAATAGTTGTTTTATGGTTAAAAACATTTTTTTTGAGATTTGTTAGACGTGATTTATACTGTACGTAGTTGCGTGCCAGTGTCATGCACCAAAAACGTGTTGTGAGCTTGTAGCTGTGCTATTTTTCAGCTCTATTAGGCTTACGGTTAAACATTAAGAATGGCATAAAATCCTCATTCTAAAATATTAATCACAAGTATAGTAATATAAGCGTGTGTGTGTGTGTGTGTGTGTGTGTGTGTGTGTGTGTGTGTGTGTGTGTGTGTGTGTGTGTGTGTGTGTGTGCGTGCGTTCGAGTGTGTATGTTTTTGTGTGTGTGTGTGTGTGTGTGTGTGTGTGTGTGTGTGTGTGTGTGTGTGTGTGTGTGTGTGTGTGTGTGTGTGTGTGTGTGTGTGTGTGTGTGTGTGTGTTGGTTGTCGGCTACTTGTGAAGTTTGCCGTAGAGAAGATTCATCCTTTTGAGTCTCAGGGAGATTAGAGATTTCTTCCAGTGACAAAACACCTTATTAGCCTCTCGCTGACCTCAGAGGATTGACTTTTGACCCTTGACCCTGGCACCACTGCTCTACTCCCATTGTGAATGGCCAGGCATCATGAGCCTTTCCACCGCAACTAATGCTTTTACTGAGAAATGCCACAATGTCAGCAGTGGAAAGTAACTAAGTATATTCACTCAAGAATTGTACTTAAGTACAATTTTGAGGTACTTTTACTTTACTCTTGAATATTTCCATTGTTCAATACTTTACACTTCTAATCCCCTAATTTCAGAGGAAAATGTACTCTTCACTCCATTACAAATATTTGAAAACTTTAGGTATTAGTTACACACATACATGTGTGCATGCACATACAGGTACTGTACATGCGCATATACAACAAGTTGCTAACTTAAGCCTGACGCCATCATACGCCGAAAATAGACCATCTACAAGCTCACAACATGCAGCACCACTGTAGGACGTGGACAAGGCCTGGTCACCGCCTATCACCAGGCTGGCCTGTCAACTGGAACTTTTTACTTGAAACAGACTTCTTTTTATATATTGTTCCTCCCTTCATGTATACATATGTTACTCTGTGTACACTTTACTTTCCCTGTGGATCTTTTTGTTTGTACCTGTGGAGTTCCTGCACTATTTCTGCACGTTTTTTTTTGTTGCACCGTATGTGTAATCATGTACACCTGCTGCTATGTGGACCTACCAATGTGTCACCACTTTCACCCCTTACTGTACGTTTAACCACATGTACTGTCCATTATACTGTATCTGCTGGTCTTCAGTGGTGGAAAGTAACATAAGTAAATTTACTTGAGTAAAGTTTTGAGGTATTTGTACTTTACCTTTTCCAATTTCCAATACTTTTACTTCTACTCCACTACATCTCAGAGGGAAATATTGGACTTTTACTCCCGTACAATTATTTGAAAAGTTGGTTACTAGTTACTTTTCAGATATAAATAATGATATTATGAAACATGCATTAACCACTTTAGCCCTGTTTTATAGGCTATTTGAAAATGGACGATCTACAAGCTCACAACACATCGCATCGCAACGCGTTGTGTCGTGAGCTTGTAGATCGGCTATTTTCAAACATTTTAGTACTTTTTTTTTGGTACTTTAAGTACATTTTGATGCCAATATTTTTGTACTTTTACTCAAGTACATTTTTTATTCTGGACTTTCACTTGCAACAGTAGTATTTCTATATCGCAGTATTGGTACTTTTACTTAAGTAAAGAATTTGAGTATTTTTTCCACCACTGCTGGTCTTATGCTATGCTGTATCTACAGTATGTAGCCATCTTGATCTTTTTATGTTCTCTTTGAACATGCTTATTTAATGTTATTAAGGCCAGTCCACAGACACCAATGACACGTAGTCCGGGGGTCATCAATATGTCCGTACACGGACAAATGTGTCCGTGGCAAATTTTAGATTTCGTTTTTACATATTATAATGTTCTTATTTTGATCAGAAGACCCAATTACTGAGTGTCTCAGTCTCCAGGTTTTCTTCAGAATATGGATGTCACTGATTTACTGTGACACGATGGCACATAAGGAGTCCACCAATTGTCAAGGACCCCCATAACTCTGAGAGTGTACAAATGGAACCAAATGGACCCGTATAGGGTCCATTTGGTTCCATTTGTACACTCTCAGAGTTACAGACCTATAATGGTCCATTTGGACTATCTTCAAGCAACTCTGAAGGTCCCTCAACCCACTTTTGGAGAACCCACAGAAGTAGTACCATACATTTAGGGCAAGCTTTGTTTCTGGTAATATTTGTACTGTATGTCCATGGCAAAAAAATAGCATTTTGAAAAAAATGTCCACCACGAGCCGGCATGGCGATGAACCCTGCTCTAGTCGCAACACCTTGCAACAAAAGCGTTTTAAGGCCAGTCCACAACAATGCAAAAAAAGGAGTTGCATGTTGCAAGGAGTTGCGTCGCGAGTCATTGGTGTGTGTGGACTGGATTTTTAGACATTGTTCTCTTCCCGCTCCCTGTCTGGACTGTCTGACCTGGAGTATATATACTTTGACTTAAGAAGTGCTGGGGTTGAGTACTTCTTTGTCCATCACTTGGTTTAGGGTTGAGAGGTGGGGGGGGGGGGGGGGGTGGGTGATTAGAGACAGAACACCTCCGGTCATCCACTCTCACCCTCCCATTCATAAAAGATGAACACAGTCCGGGGGGACGGGGGGTTGGACACACGTTGATGTGTGTGTGTGTGTGTGTGTGTGTGTGTGTGTGTGTGTGTGTGTGTGTGTGTGTGTGTGTGTGGGGGGGGGGGGGAGACATTTTTAACAAGGGGGTCGGAGGGAAACGTTGGCTAGGAACTTTATGGGCCTTTATCAAAATACCACTGACAAATCCACAGATTAGCCCAGCTCCATTGTTTTCAGGAAGTCCGCTCCCACCCAGCCCACAAGACAGGAGGCGGATTTAGGAACCGAGCGAGCGAGAGAGCGCGAGATTGAGAGGGCTCCAAGCCACTGAACTGGATGGCAGTGGTATGTGCGTGCGTGCGTGCGTGCGTGCGTGCGCTCGTGCGTGCGCGCGTGCGCGCGTGCGTGCGTGCGTGCGTGCGTGCGTGCGTGCGTGCGTGCGCACGTGCAGTGGTGTAAAGTCCTACTAAGTACATTTACTCAAGTACTGTACTTAAGTACAATTTTGAGGTATACTTTACTGGTGTATTTCCAGTTTCCAGTACTTTTACTTCTACTCCCACTACATCTCAGAGGCAAATATATGTACTTTTAATACACTGCAATTATTAGATTTTGATTACTATTACAAAACACACTAACCACTTCAGCCCTACATCCATTCACAATGGATGTAGATGGATATGGATCCGTCGCATTGTGAGCTTGTAGATCGGCTATTTTCAAAAGAACTTTATACATTTTACACATTTACGAACTTGTGAAACGGGACCATTCTGCATAATGCGTAGTTTTACTGTTGGTACATCAAGTACATTTTGATACCAACAATACTTTTCTACTTTTACTCAAGTCAATTTTGAATTCCGCACTTTTACTTCTAACAGAGTGTTTCTACACTGCAGTATTGATACTTTTACTTAAGCAATTAATGTGAGTACTTTTTCCACCACTCGCATGCGTGCGTGAGTGCGTGGGTGCGTGCGTGTGCGTGGGTGGCTGGGGGTGGGGTGGGAGTGGAGTGGAGGGGTGGTAAAGGGGGGTGTCAGTCAGCTTCGGCTCAAACACCAAAGCTCTGACCATAGCATTCCTCTGGTCATTCTTGATCTCATGGACACCAGCAGCAATGCAGACGGAAGGACTTTCCAGCATCCCCGCTGTGACCTCCTCCACAGATAATATATACTTTGGACCCTGTCACCGCTCCAGGTTCATTAAGCCCCAGGTTCTTTTTTGTCATGCTTTACATGGCCCGCTGTGTTTTATTCCCCCCCCCTACTAGTACTAAGATTTAATTTAGTCCAAATATGGACATCATCCCCCCCCCCCCCCCCCCCCCCCTTCTTGGACAAACACGGTGCTATTCTTCCCCGCGGAGTCCAAACTAACCGCTAACTGAAGTGACGGCCGTTTTGATTGAGCTGTTATGGTCGGGCGGCGGAATGGAAATAAGAAGATGGACTCGATGAGAAAATGTTGCAAGTTGCTAAAAACCACACGTCCTTCTATGACTCACTCTGTTATTCTATCGTCACCGTAAACTGCAAACCTCGTATGTCCAAGACTGTTCTACTTTTCAGGAAATGGGGGGGGGGGGGGGGGAACCTGTGTCCAACTTCCAACGTATCCAATGTGGTTTTTATTTAGTCCCAGGGGTCTTCAACAGGGGTCCGGGACCCCTAAGGGATCCACGGAGGTTACTACAGGGGGTCCACCAAATCTTTGTGTGATATATATATTTTTCCTTGGACCCTACCTTAATCACTTGAACCCTAACATCCCTTTTTCTGACGAGAACTCTAGCCAGAAATAGCAGATCTACAAGTTGTAAGCTTGTAGATCGGCTATTTTTGGCAAAGAGGTTTTTGTGTAGAGGGGAAAAAGAGCAGACCAAGTAAACAACAAAAGTATAATCTGAAACACAATTTTATATAATATAGAGGGGGTCCCTGCTTCATCTCTCTCTCAGCTAGGGGGTCCTTGGCCTGAAAACGTTGAAGACCCCTGATTTAGTCACATCGTGTCCTATTACAGTACATCACAACGTCACGTGTTGTGAGCTTGTAGATTGACTATTTTTGTTGCTTTTGTGCTACACTCTTGTAGAACCGAATTAGGTAGGGCGTTAAAGGGATAGTTCCCCCTCAAAATGACTTTTTTTCTATCCATTAGTCACCCCATGGAGACTTGAATTCATGGTATTTTTTTGTTTTTGTCTCATTCCTATAAACCAATAATTAAATGATCATGCGTGTATCATGCGCATGTCATCAAAGTTTGATGACCGGCAGCGCGCGGTTCCGGTAGGAGACACAAAGAGTCTCCTTTGCGTCTCCTACCGGAACCGCTGCCTACCGGTCCCTGGTCATCAAATTATTAGCTTAGGAATGCGACAAAAACTGCAAAATATCCATGAATTCAAGTCTCCATGGCGTAACTACAGTAATTGATAGAAAAAAAGTGTTTCGGGTGAACTGTCCCTTTTAATTTACGAGAAAAAAACAACAACACAAAGAAGTCGAAATACGGAGATGCAAGGTTTCTGCCCCCCGACAGCGACGCTATCAATCTGTCCGTCTCTCTATCTGTCTCTGTCACCATCCCTCCGTCTGTCTATGCCCTTTAGCAGAGACCATCTCTCTTTCCTCTGCCGCGTGTCTCTCCAGCTCCGCTCTCTCCTTTCCACAGCGCTATTCAGCCTGAAGCTAATGGGCCATCGGGGCGATGACAGCGCCGGGGGTGGGATTCACTCACGAGTGCCGAGGAGGCCATCGTCCTTCGCACACCATCTTCACTTGAACTGCTTAAAAGTACACCTCTTTCAACTACCCCACCCCCCCCAAAAAAAAAGAAAAACTCCAGGCCGGGGCCAAGAAGAAAAAACACATTAACCGACGTATTATAGGCAGACAGCCGGGGAGACAACAAAAGACAAATGATTTATTACAGCTTTCAGCAGAGAATACCATCAACGGGGAGATGTGCTGCAGGCCCTCAGGTGCTTCTCTGTCTGGCAGGAGGTACAGACAGAGGGTGAAAGAGAGTCGGTGCTGAGAGACACACTGGAATGAGAGAGAGAGCCTTGATGGGGAGGCTACAGGCCCCCGTAGGGCCATTATACCTGGCTGGGATAGGATAGGATAGGAACACTGCAGTGTTGATTTTGACAGAACATTTTGATTCAATTTTAGTCATAGTCTTTTGAATAAAATTCCATTTATAGTTCTAGTCATATTTTAGTCGCCTGACATGTTTTGCTGTTAGTCTAGTTTTAGTCGACTAAATCTACAGTTGATTTAGTCGACTAAAATGTGTTTTGGCGGTGCCTTGATGACGTCGTAATGGTTGTTTTTACACTTGGTTGCATGCTGAAAATAGCCGATCTGCTATTTTCAGTGTGCAACACCCGAGCGCAAACAAACAAAAAATGACTTGTCTTTTTTTTCTACTGGATCACTTCTTCACTCGCCCATCACTAACTCTCTAACTCTAGACTAAGTCTAGTTTTTATTTGTTGACAAAATTGTCAATATATTTAGTCTTAGTTTTTGTCATCGTAGCTGAGTTTTTATTTTGTTTTCGTCAGCGAAAAAAGGTAGAACATTTTTTTGTCATAGTTTTAGTCGACAAAATCAACACTGGAACACTGTGCAGAGCCCTGACTCCAGGCTCACTTCAACTCCATCTGCTATTCAAAAATAGCAGATATACAAGCTCATAGTGCTGCACCGAGTGCCGCACTATGAGCCTGTAGATCTGCAATTATTTTGGGGGAAATATTGTGAACATTTGGGGAGATTCCAGGGGGTCCACCAGCAAAATGTGTTAATATAGCATCACAATCATTTTTTTTAACCACTTTAACCTTTAATACTTTGCCTATTCAAAAATTAGGTCCGCGGCCAAATACAAATCATTTTGGGGGTCCTTGACATGAAAAGGTTTGAGACCCACTGCTCTAGTCTGGGGTGGGGAGGTGTGTGTGTGTGTGTGTGTGTGGGGGGGGGGGGGGGGGGGGGTTGGCAAACCTTTCTTTTTTTTCCTTTTTTTGCCAGCGGGAACTTGGTTTGTTTTCCTAAAGCATCTGGGATTGGCCGCTGGCATGCTGGTGGTTTCTTGCCCGTTTGTCTTCTCTGATTGCTATCTTGAGAATCCATGATGGCCTGAGGGCTGCATGAGCCATGGAGAAAGTTGTTTTCCATTTTACATGACATTTCTTTTTCTTTTTTCCCCCCTCCTTGTAATGTTTGTATTATTATTAATTTATCACAGTGGTTCTCAAAGTGGGGTCCGGGGGCCCCCAGGGGACCTTGAGGGCGTTCCAGGGGGTCCCCAGCTAAATTATGTAGGCTATTATTGAATCAAAAACCACTTTTAGACATATTTTGTACTTAAGCTATTCGACAATATCTACAAGCTTGTAGATAAGTTGTAAGCTTGTAGATCTGCTATTTTCAAACACTTTTTTTGTCATTATTGCAAAACATTTGTAATAATAAAAACAAATATGCATGAGAAAAAAATCTTCTCTTATGGGGGTCTCTGCTGGCACGAATCTTCTCAGATCGGGTTCTGCGGCCAATAAATCACTGATTTATCAGACCCCGGTGCTTTGAACCACCAGGAGTATTTGGTCCCCTGGTTCCTATTTGTAAGCATTGGGCATCGACTGCTTGCCAACTCCTATAAAGCTCCTTCTCCACTGCCAAAATATCGTTTATTGCGCTTTAATTATTTACGCGGTGTGTAGGTGTGGTTGTATTAATAACCACAGGTTAATCACCACTTTGGGTGGATCACTAATATAATATGGGTGATTGGGGTTGGGGCAAGGTATGTAATAGTGGGAAGTCAAAAACGTTTAGGACCGAGTTGTATATGCCGTGCCAGCTCAGCGTTACAGTCACGCGGGTCTGTTGAGGGATTTATTGTCTTGTTTTTGTGGATTTTATTAGAGAGAAACATCTTTGAGATCTGCCTGATGCCAACCTGATTGATTGATTGATTGATTGATTGATTGATTGATTGATGTACTGTATTTAGTAAGACATGAGAACATCAGTACATGGAAGTACAAATTCACAATACAAGGTCTACTAAACTGGAAGACTCATAAAGCACTGAGCTTGTTTAAAATGAGATCCCCATGCACACAAATCATGTTGACATATAAGAGACAGACAGATATACACACTACTATACAGTCATACAATCAGCTTACAGGTTACTGGTATGAAGAGTGAAAAATATGTACAAGAGAAGAAAAGTTTGGGGACGGGGGGGTTGGGTTGGGAGGGTAGGTTAAGACTTTGACAGGGGCCATTTTCGAATTGCAGGATCCTGAAGGTGTATCTTTAGGGCAGTTTTGAAAGTGAGTAGGGTTTTACACTCCTTTACTCCTTTTGGTAGGGCATTCCACATTTTTGTTGAATAGCATGAGAACGAGTTCATTTCCCTTTGTTGAGCCAAATCTGGGTTGAACATGAAGTATTTCATTGAATGGACTGGTCAAATCCAAAGCTCTGGTCATTGTTTTCTATAGGCACACGTCAGACTAAAGTTGACCCAGTTGCCCCTCAGTGACTATTGGTGAACTAAAGCATTGGTGCTCAAAGTGGGGTCCGGGGACCCCCAGGGGTCCTTGAGGGAGTTCCAGGGGGTCCCCAACTAAAGGGTGGATAGTTAGGAACCAAATGGACCCTTATGGGTCTGTAACTCTGACAGTATACAAATGGAACCAAATGGACCCGTGATTTTACAATATGAATTGGGGTCCCAGAGATAGAAATGCCATTAAATGGGGGTCCGTACTAATGCATGTCAATTGATTGAAATTAAAATGGTTGAGAATCACTGCTAGAGCCGTAAAAATCTTCTCTTATGGGGGGTCCCTGGCATATCTTTTCAAATGGGGGTCCGTGGGCTATTAAGTAACAATTTGGGGGTCCTTGACATGAACCACTGAACTTAAAGGTGTAGTGAAATGAAAAATATGTTTTTCACACTTTTAGAGCATATCCGTGGTCATCATATGGGCATACCTAACAATAGATGCCAAAAAAAATGAAAAAAAAACATTTTTGTGTAATTTTACATCTAAAGTCCCTAAAAAGCCAATCTTAATTACTTCCTGTAAACGAAAACGTGCTGCGTGATGACATAACTCGACCTTCGTGAATATAAATGAATCTTGATTACATGCACCTGTTTGATTCCCATAGCTGCACGTTCTTCAAACACAGCTGATTTTAATTACAGAGATACTCCGTTTTGAATCTCATTGAAGATGAGTGTATTACTCATTTTAAACTTCATCTGCACACTAAAATATGTATCTGAAAACATTATAGGTTAGAAATAAGCCAGGTAGTAGCAAACGTGCTTCACTGGCCGTCTCTCTCTCACTTGTAAACAAACACTAGCCGTGTGCCAGCACGGCTGAAGTGATTGAGATCCAACGTCCCATAGCCTGAAGGGATGGGACCTTCTGATTGGTTTAGAGTCGTTAAGCCGACGTTTCGGGCTGAACCTTCAAAATAAAATGCCCGAAAATGTCACTTCAGTGCGTCTTTAAGTCACCACACCCACCGTCGCACTGTATGAGTGTGTGTTGCAGCTGTCTGGGTTTCCGTGCCACAGCGAAATTCATCACGCAAAAAAATCATTTCATTCAGGAATCCCAACCGAGCCAATTATGATCCAGCCTGTGTTGGGAGCTTAACGAACAGACCGCTTGTCTGTAGCATCACGTTCCGCTTCACGGAAATTCCTCGTCAAGCCGCGGTGCCAAGCCCAAAACAGAAACCATTTGCATTTGTTGCCAACTTGCACTGTTGTTGACCAACTATTCTTAAAGCCATTACGGGCTAAAGGAACCATACATTTGGGCCCTCATGCTGCCACAGTGCAAAACCACACAGCTTTTTTTGTTTGTTTGTTTTGATGGCTTCCTGCTGTAATAGGGACCCGAGTTACAGTTCAGGACAACAGGCAAACAAACAACCGCAGCGCATTACCTCCGCTGATTATGCCACCATGCACCCACCCTGTGGTATAGGGGCAGCATGGGCCCATATGACACATGGCTTATACAGTACAGAGTCATACGGTTCATATACAGACCCATGTGACTTCAATCACGTTTCATTCAAACCTTTGCCTCGGTTACGATTAATGAACAAATATTTTATATAATCTTTTTTACATCGTTCTCATAGTTCTCCGACAAGGTCTATGATGTAAATATTACGGGTGCAACAGTTATTCGAACGTATCTATTTAAACGATTATTATTCATAAATGTGTTAATTTTGACAGCACATTCTGATTTAGTCTTTTGAATAACACACCATTTAGTTTGAGTCATCTGAAATGGTTTAGTCTTAGTCTAGTCTTAGTCGACTAAATGTGACCAAATTTGACTAGGAGACAGTCATCTAGCATTTTTTTATTTTAATTTTTTCATGTCATATGAAAGCAGGGAATCATAGCAAAATAATGATATATTGGTTGATAAGATTGAGTGAATAGTTTTGAAACTACAGCTTATAGAACTGAGGTCATGTTAAACTCTTAAGTAGAGAAAACACCACTTGAATTAGCGGTTGCTAGCTCTAACCTTATATCTTAGCTTCATGTTTATGCATTTATTTCATATTTACATGTCGATTTAAGCTCTGACATTTATGTCAGACATACATACATATAAAAATCTTAGTCTTTTAGTCTTAGTCAACAAAATGAACACTGCACACCACCATTGTATATAGCCCTAAACATGAAGTAGGCTAATTAGGGCTTAAGTGGTTAATCAAACTAATTGGTTTTGAATTATTAGAATAGTTATTATGTATGAATGAAATTACATTTTTATCTAAATTCAATTATTAATTTAGATTGATATATGAGAATGAAAAAAATTAAAAAAATTTGCTTCTCAATTAACCCGACGCGAGCAAGATTACGTCGGCGATAGGGTTCTGAAAGTCATTTGGATCCGTTTTGGGTTATAATGGCCCAGTCACAGCCCTGGTTTACCCTGGCTGTGTGTTAATGGCCCAGTCACAGCCCTGGTTTACCCTGGCTGTGTGTAGCCTTGTTGTCATGGCTGGAGGGCTGCATCAGGGCCCTGTATGGCAGCGAAAGCCCAGCTAAACAGAACTACTGCCCACAACACAAAGTGTCGGTCAGGTCTGACTAAACAAACCTGGCTTTTTGTTTGGGTTTGTCCATGATGCCGACTTAACCAATCTGTTATGTCTGCAGCTGTGTTTGTGTATTTGCGCTCCATGCGAAATTGCAGACAGTGTGTGTGTGTGTGTGTGTGTGCGTGTGTGTGTGTGTGTGTGTGTGTGTGTGTGTGTGTGTGTGTGGGGGGGAGCGTTCAAAGGCCCGTGTGACAAAAATAGAAGCCGAAATGGATTGATGATCTCAATTTGTAGTTTCCCCTGTTTCTGTAAATACTACGCGCGGCCGCGGAAACGTCACTGTTGGGTGGAAAGCTTGTATGTCCACAAACTGTTACTCTTCAGGAAATGTAAAAAACAAGACATGACTCAGTCATGCATACCAGCATGCGGAACGGATGCTACACAGCACGTATGCAGAGGTTTAAAGTAACTACAGATGTGCCATTTCAAAACTTCAAATGTCCTGCCATCGTCAAGACAGTACATTTTCAGGGGATTCCCAGGGCAATAAGAGGGACAAAAGGCATTTAAAATGCTGAATTATTTTGATGATCACTGCTTTTATGATGCTAATTAATTTGAGCAACTGGTCAAGGACCTCTTCAAATCACCTTTCGCCTCATAATGAGCCTGACACCTTCTTCAACACACATTCTTTTGTTCTCATGTATATGGATGTCTGTTGAAGGGAAAAACGGGGGTGTGTAGTGACAACTCCTTTTCAGGGGCAAAACAGTGCCTTTTTAAGGGCAAAACAGGGAGGAAAAAAAATGCATTTTCAGGGCACTTTCAGGGAAAGAACAGTAACGTGTGAAGTTTTGAAGTGGCACATCTGTAAGTACATTTACTGAAGTACTTTACTTACATTTTGTCCTATATTACTCTGTGTCACAGCGATTTGAACCATCGGCAGCCGTGTATAGTAGCCTTATAGAGGCGAGAGGCGTGTCTAGTACCATAGCTTGGGAGGATGGTACCGCCCGTTCAGAGTATGGGAAAGTATCCCCATTGGCTTAAAGGACAGCCAATGATCGAAAACATGTCGAGAATATGTCGAGAAATGACTAGTGCTGAGTCTCTTTGTAGACCTGCATTGCATGCTGGTAAAAAAAAGAGAGACAAAAAAGAACCTGTGTTCCAATGTATCCAATGTAGTTATTATGGTGGCGCTTTAATTAAAGCAGTGGTTCTCAAACTTTTCCATGTCAAGGACCCCCAAATCGATATGTGTATTTGGCTGCGGACCCCCATCTGAAAAGGTTTTGCCAGGGACCCCCAGAAGAAGATTTTTGTTTAAAAAGACATTTTGCAAACATTTCCGATATTTTTCAAAAAAAAGAAATAGCAGATGTAGGCTACAAGCTCGCAGCGCGGCACTAAGTGACTTGTAGATCTGCTATTTTTGATTAGCCAACCTATAAATGGATAAAGTGGTTCAAATGATTGTGATGCTATAGTCACTATTAAGTAAAGCAAAGTGTTACTGTTATGATTTAGTCCCATTAAGACCTGGAACTGTGTCATTTTTAGATTTGAGCTAAAAAGCATTATTTTACACTTTGGGCTATTCAAAAATAGCAGATCTACAAGCTCATAGCGCGGCACCGAGTGCCGCGCTACGAGCTTGTAGATCTGCTATTTTTTGAAAAATCGTGAAAATGTCTTTGAATATATATATTTTTAAAGTGAACATTTTTAACTCAAATCGTTGCTTCTGGGGGTCCCTGGAACAAAATATTTTAATGGGGGTCCGCGGCCAAATACATAAAATTTTGGGGGTCCTTGACATGAAAAAGATTGAGCACCACTGATATACTGTAGAAACATACGTTTTTCAGAAAACTGTTGAGATTTAGGAGACATGTAGAATCGGCTTCAGGGTCTCAATGTGTTAATACTTTGCATTGGTTGAATATTTATAAAACCCACAGACACAACGATCCACTGTCTGTCACTTTAACTTACAGATATACAGGAGATACAAGGTTTCTTGCTGACAGAAACGATTATGCCACAGGAGCTCTCCTGCCCAGATTTGTCTTTTGTGAAGAAAAAAAAAAAAGTTGGCCTGGCTTGGTCACGTGATCACAGCCTTTTCATTCATTCATTCTTCAGGTTTTCGTTTTTACACGGGTTCCCACCGGCCCCATGGCGATCCCCTGCGCGCTCTTTCTAAAAATGTTATTGGCAACTTGAAGGAAAAGCAAATATTGAACTAAAACTTAAAATAAAAAATAATGTTCCATCCCACAGAACAGGGGGGGACCACACACACACACACACACACACACACACTCACAGGCGTCGGATGCACATGCTTTCGTGTACTGGACTGTTCTCGCTCTCTCTTTCTGACACACACACACACACACACACACACACACACACACACGCACACACACACACACACCCTGGTAAAGCCACATCCTCTCAGCCTGTAGCTCATGTTAGACGGTTTACACTGTGGTCAGACTGCAGGTACACCGTGGTAAGCTCTGCCTAACAGCTTCCACTCTCACCAAACTACCGCTTTTCAACCTGTTTTAGTCTCTCTGGAGGGAACCAGGACACAGGAAGGTCAATCTGTGTGTTATAGAGGTGGGTAGAGAGGCTGTCTGGGAAGCTAGGGGAGATCCCTGGTTCGATTCCCGGGACTCCTACAAGGTGTCGAGGTGTCCCTGAGCCAGACACTTGACCCCGGACTGCTCCTATCCCTGCGCTCACTTGGGAAGCACTCCTCTGGGATGAAATAGGTGTAATTATGTATTATATGTATTATGTATTATTATTATATTATATTACTGTTGAACCTATAGGACATTGTACTGTACACCAGTGGATTTTAGGCACACCAATGGACAAGTCCAAATCTCAAGGCCCATGACGTCACATGTCACGTTTTGGGACAAATCTCACCTGATAACATTGAAACGCAAAAGGCCCATATAAGCCACATTTGGGATAATAACACTATAATGAATGACATGTCCAAATTAGGGACACCGAGATATATACGGTATATATATGTGTTTTGTATATTTGTGTCAGGATATGACTTTCTTGTATCTTTTTTTATAGCAATGGTCTTGTTTCCTGTCTTCTTGTTGTTGTTGCTGTCTTGTCTGACCTACCCTGCAATTATGGTTCATTTGCAGTTCACCTGTGTCCTGTTTAGTTCTAGCCAATCCCTATGTTGATTATTCTTCAATTCACCAAGTGTATTTATATCTGTGGCGTGATCCCAAAACCTATACCACTTGTGCAAGGACGCGCTGTGATTGGCCAATACGTTTGTGCAAGGACGCGAACGGCGTTGAGTCGGCCCAAGCGAACTTCTCAACGTTCGGCACGGCAACTCGCTTTAGCTCGCTCGGTGGTGCCTCACATGGCTCAAGTTTGCTTGAGACGGCGCGCCTCCGTCGTGGTCAAAAACTATACAGATTTGCCTACAACAGTGGCAGTTGTTGTGGGCAGAGGCACTTCCGCGTTGGCCACAGAAGGGGGCGAGGTTATAGCACAAGTTGTATAGGCTTTAGTACTGTATGTCGCATACCAGTCTGTTCCTTGAATGTCTGTTGGATTATTCAGTTCATGTTTGCTGGTTTTGCTCCCCTGCACATTTTTTGTTGAATAAACCCTGTCTTCCACTGTTGTCTTCCTTGCATTTGGGTCCAACTAGAAAAACTACCCTGACAATTTGTATATATATATATTGTGTTTATATATAAAATCCAGGGGCGTCACGGCCATTCACTGTGTACGACGCGACACCCTCACTCTCACAGATCCGTGATTTCATACCCCCCACTTTTTGAAAAAATAAAAAATACTTTATTCTTTTTTTTAATAATAAATCGGTAAAATCAGGCAAAAATAAGAATTATATAACCTAAACCTAACCCTAAAACCGAAATAAAGTAACCAAAACACGAACAAAAACTAACAAAATCCGCCCAAAAAAACGCAACATTTTGAAAATACAAAATTTGTTTACATTTGACAGTTACAAATGTTTTTTTCACGATTTTTCAAAAATAGCAGATCTACAAGCTCATAGTGCGGCACTCGGTGCCGCGCTATGAGCTTGTAGATCTGCTATTTTTGAATAGCCAAAGTGTAAAGTAAGGGGTACAGTCCACCAAAAGTCCATCCCCCCCACCTTCTGAGAGCCTGTGACGTCCCTGATAAAATCCTAATGCTCACCTGAGCAAATGCCGACAGATTGTCAGAGAACTCAGAGCCAATACAATAACAAGCACACTGGAGGAGAGAGAGGTGGAAGGCTGAACACAGGAGCCCCCACGGCGTCATGGTGTGTATAGGCTATATAGGCTCTATGCACTGCATGGAGCTCCTCTCACATTCCTGGGCATGTGTCCAGCAGGCAGGCAGGGTCTGAGGTGGTGGTGGTGAGGGGTTTAAATGCAGCTGGTGGAGGGCAGCCAAGGACAGGGCACTGTGGGTGAGGAAGTGGTGGTAGGGGTCACATGATCCAGGTAAACTATCCTCGCTGAGCCTCTATCATTATGGCTTTGAAGAAGCACCCTTGTCGGTCCAAAAAAACGTTACTTTTCAAGGAAACGCAGGGGAAAAAAAGAACCTGTATTTGTGGCTATGTTGCTATTATTTAGTCACAAGCTCTTTGTTTAATACCTTTCCATGGTTCAATAGTTATAAAAACCCACAGACACACTTAACACACTCCCCCTAGTGGTGAGGAGTGCGGTTAGATTGACGGGACGGGTTCAAGGTGCGGGTGGGCTTCCATCAACGATTGGTTCTCTGTAGGCATGTAATGATTTATCGTGAATCGATTGGTGGAAAAAGTACTGAAATATTTTAACTTTTCAGTAATATTCAGTAACAGTACTTGAGTAAAAGTACTTGAGTATTGGTATCAAAATGTACTTAAAGTACCAAAAGTAAAAGTACTAAAATGTTTGAAAATAGCCGATCTACAAGCTCACAACGCGTCGTGATGCGACGCGTTGTGAGCTTGTAGATCGGCTATTTTAAAATAGCCTATGTATAAGATAAGGCTAAAGTGGTTCATGTATGTTGTATAATGTAATAATTTATATCTGAAAAGTAACTAGTAACTAAAGTTTTTAAATAATTGTAGTGGAGTAAAAGTACAATATTTGACCCCGAGATGTAGTGGAGTAGAAGTAAAAGTATTGGAAATTGAAAACACTCCAGTAAAGTACAAGTACCTCAAAAATGTACTTAAGTACAGCACTTGGGTAAATGTACCTAGTTACTTTACACCACTGCTGGTGACAATTTAAATCGATTGAATAAAAATGTATCGCGATGCAAAACAAATCTAAAAAAAAGTATTTGCTACTGTACTGAAAAGAGACTAAGAGAAACACACACCCTAGAAAAGCCACATCCTCTCAGCCTGTAGCTCATGTTAGACGGTTTACACTGTGGTCAGACTGCAGGTACACCGTGGTAAGCTCTGCCTAACAGCTTCCACTCTCACCAAACTACCGCTTTTCAACCTGTTTTAGTCTCTCTGGAGGGAAACACAGGGACACAGGAAGGTCAATCTCTGTGTGTGTGTGTGTGTGTGTGTGTGTGTGTGTGTGTGTGTGTGTGTGTGTGTGTGTGTGTGTGTGTGTGTGTGTGTGTGTGTGTGTGTGTGTGTGTGTGTGTGTGTGTGTGTGTGTGTGTGTATAGGGCAGAGCAGTTCCACTCCAAAATAGTCAATGCATTTTTCCCATTGACATTTCCAAAAATATTTATATCAATTAATTTAAGCCTAGAATCAAGCCATCCAGGGTCCTGGTGAATCGTGACCATAAGACATTTTTTCTGTGATGCTTTATTTTATTTTATATTTAATTATATGATGTACTATATTTAATAAATACCCTTTGTCTTGCCGTTTTCAAAAAAGTGTTTTCACAGAATCAAACGTTTTATGGCCATGATTCACCAGGATCCTGGATGGCTTGATTCTATTGGAAATGACAATGGGAAAAATGCATTGACTATTTTGGAGTGGAACCAGAAAATGGCCGCCACTGCTGTGCCCTATAGAGGTGGCCATATAGCTGAATGGGGTAGAGAGCCTGTATTGAAAAGAGACTAAGAGAAAACACAGAAAATACTGGATTTGTGTAAGAGAACATATATTTTTGAATTGTGTGGAAAATAATTTTGTGTTTAAAAAAATCTCGAAAAATCGTATTGTGAACCTACAGCAGTATCGTGATCCGTATGGTTAGTTGGGTGAATCGGTACATGTCCTATAGTTCTCTGGCATCTCTGCCCTCTCTTGTTCGCAATAGGCTCTATGCACAGCAGCCATATTGGACAGAAATTGGACCCCTTCCTTGCTTCCTTCACAGGTGTTACCAATGATACTAATGAAGGCTCCGTTCCATTTAGTGTAGCACAGTGGTTCTCAAACCTTTTTAATTTCAAGGACCCCCATAACTCTCAGAGTTACACCCTCTCAAGGAACCATGAGGGTCCCTGGACCACACTTTGAGACCCACTAGTATTTCTAGTGAGCCAACATGCACAATATCAGCACCCTGACTGTTTGACCAGAATGGAACAGAGCCTTCATTAGTATCATTGGTAACGCCTGTGAAGGAAGAATGAATATATCTCTGCTGTCCAGCCCGAAACTGCTAACTCCAAAACGCTCATTGTTCAGGAAACGAAAAAACAAGATATACGTTTTTCAGAAAATGAAGAAAACCTTATATTTTTAAAACAAAGCAATACTACCTTGTCAAAGTTGGTATAGTGACTGTATATATTGTGAGATACTTGCATGTGTCATTATATTATCAACACTTTACCCAAATCACGGGTAAATCAACACTTTACCCAGCGCGAGTGGAGTTAGAAGTTTCAGACGAGCAGAAATCAAGCTGAAATGGAGATAGGTGTCCAAACAACAGTAGCTCCACTCGCTGCTGAGAGAGGTTTCAAAAGGGTACAGATTCCCAAAAGCTAACAATGGATCTCCAAGCTCACAATGCATCACAACAACGTGTGAATTAATGCCCTGATGCTTCATGACACTTATTATATAGGCCTACAACAATAAACAGGACTTTAAATATTACAATAACTTCTGCTAAGAGGTAGTAGAACACTAGCGCGACAGAAATGCTATGAACGTCTTTCTTCTTGTCACATTGCTCTCCTCATTAAACACTTCATAGATTTTAGAAATATAATTACTTGTTTTCATAACATTAGCGTCAGTGCTGTTTGATAAACAGGTACACTGCATAGTTTTAACAGACTACGGGGAGTCTGTTTACGTGTTGTTCCTCCTCGTTCACTGCGCACCGCGCACTGCTAATGCTGTGCTGTAGCACTGTGTAGAGGAGAGGGGGGAGTTGTTTGTTTTTGACGGACAGTTTGAGGATCCAATGGAGTTGGGAGTTTTCGTCTGAGGCGCTTTTTAATACTTTTCATTGGTTCAAATGTTTAGATTTTTTACACAGATGTGAAGGGTGTTCAATAGCGTCGATTTATGAAAAAAAAAAAAAAACTGAAAATGGAGTTAGTTGTTCCCGGCTGGACACCGACGAATACTGTATCGTTTTTAAAACGAATATTTGTAACTCAAATCTTTGGAACAAAATATTTGACAAATGTTCGCTTTAAAAATATTATGCATTCAAAGATTCGCACCCATTTTCAAGATTTTTCAAAAATAGCAGATCTGCCGCGCTATGAGCTTGTAGATCTGCTATATTTTATTAGCCAAGGACATCTAAAATGACAGATGTGAACCTCCATTAGTATCATTGGTAACACCTGTGAATGTCTTCATAATATGGCTGCTGTGAATAGAGCCTATTATACAGAACAGTCACAAGCTCCATTGGTTCAACATTCACAAAAAAAACACACACCTAACCGCTTTCACTATCACATTCCCAAATGTTCAAAAATACTGAAAATAGCACATCTACAATCTCCCCAACGTGTGGCAGTGTGAGAGATGCGTTGTGAGCTTGTAGATCGGCTATTCTCACTCCTTTTGTGCGCCATAAAAAGTCGATACATGCTGGAGATACATGGTTTCTGCTCGACAGCGACGCTATTGGACTAAGAATCACAAGACGTGCTGGCATCCAGCCGGTTGGGCAACGTCTTATTGCCAAGGTCAGTAAAAATTGCCAAAATCTCTGACATTGTTATTATAACTTACTGTACACACGCCCCGTATCGCAAAAATAAACAGCATTTCAATGCGGCCCAAAAGGGCAACAATTTTAACCCTCAAGTGCGTTGTTAGCCCTATTGTGAATACTTTACTTGTGAGCACACGGTTCTCTGTGCCGTAATTACATCTGACAGCGTTCCCTGTGACAAGAAACCACACCGAGCCATTATACGCTCACAGATTGGAAGGAGAACGCACGTTTGTCAGCGTTATGATTTATTTTGCCTGGGTACGGTAAACAAGGCGAGACAGGCGATGCCTCCCTCCCCCCCGAAACCAGGCATATCGCGCTGGATTCCATTCCCTCTCGGGTTTCAGTCCATATTGCATACGAGCCCATTTGAACAATTGTGTTATTATGGCAGCCGTGTAAATAGACCTTTTGCACTGGGCAGGCCGTCAGGAATGCTGATGATGTGTAAGTTGATTCTGCGCTGGCCGCATTGGAAGCCCCGAAAGCATCGTTTGCGTGGAAACCTCACATGTCCAAAAAACTCAAATGCAACTTTCAAATGCAAAGATAGCAGAAATAGCAGATCTACGAGCTCGGAACGCGTCGCATCGCGACGCGTTCCGAGCTTGTAGATCTGCTATTGCTGCTAATTTTGTGTGACACCGTGGTATGACGAAGTGGGGCAATCATTTACGAAAAAACATAAAAAGCTTTACATCTGGACATACGGGGTTTTCTGCCCGACAACAGCGATTTATTGGACGGATTTGCGGCGGTGGGGTGTGGGTGGGTGGCTGGTGTTTATTGCCAGCCAATCGTCTGCCACGGGCGGCCGTCGCATAACGACCGGTCAAATTGGACCCGTAATTTGAACTGAATTGAACGTAATGACCAAATCTAGAATTCAAACTATGTACCGCGCCTCGTCCAGAGGCTGGCTGGCTGGCTGCCCCCCCCCCCAGAATTGTAATATATGCCACGTTATTTACAATGTAATACATGTAACACACATCTAGTGAAAGCTTGAAGAATGTTCTCCAAGGGGCGTCCCGCTGGCCTAGCGGTCTAGGGGCATACCACATTAAAGATGGTAATCCAGCATGACAGCGCGTCGCGGGTTCGACTCCCGTTTCCGAAGACCTTTACTGTATGTCCCCCCCCCCCCCCCCCCATCTCTCTCCCCGTTTCCTGTCAGCCTACTGTCCTATCCAAATAAAGGCATAAAAGCCCCCAAGAAAAAAGAAAAAAAAAAGAATATTCTCCACCTTTGCCAGAGAGGAGGAAGAGGATATTACTTGGTGGGCTTCGAGTAATATCCTCCTCACAACACCACAGCATCGAGAAGCCGTCCGCACCAAGAATGATAACTATATAACTGCTGGTTCTCCACGACGTCGGCCGGGTCCGGTGACCGCCAGGCGGTCCAAATGGACCCTTACGTTACGGGTCTGTAACTCTGAGTGTTTGATTGATTGAATACTTCATTAGCAGTTATAAGCAAAACAATAAAAATAAGCACAGGAAAGTACAGTTCAATACAAGGTCTGCTAAAGAGGATTTTAAACCCAAGAAAGCACTATGGCTGGTTTCCATTGGGGTCCTTTGTACTCAATTCATCGAAAGTGTACAAAGAGAGTACACGAGAGTGTACAAATGGAACCAAATGGACCCACAAGAGTCCATTTGGTTCCGTTTTGTACACTCTCAGAGTTAAGTTAACACAGCGGAAGGCTGATTTAGGTCCCAGAGATAGAAAAAGAAAATGGGGGTCCATGGCCTTAGCCTAATAATGCATAATCACACTGGGGGTCCTTGATATTAAAACGGTGGAGAATCGCTGACTATAACCATATCTATAACCATAAAGAACATCCACACTGAACCTGCTGTCTTTAACTCATTAAGACCGGGAAGAGGGAACCTCTTTTCAGATTGGCCCGTTATAGCGCCACCAGGAGGCCCGATTTTTGTACAAAACATTTTTTTATATTACTCCTACAGATTTTGTCCAAACATCACGCAAATCGGTACACAGAATCTCGATAGTCATGTGATCAACGCAGATCTGTCCGATTTTCCATATTCCATCCTGATTGGCTAAGATTGGCTTCCAAAGTTTGCAGGATTGGTCCGTTTTGAACAAAACGCGTCAAATCACGAACGCAGCTTGCGATTTCCATGAAATGTTGCACGCACATTCCCACCAGAAATGCCACCCTTTTCACATTGGCCTGTTATAGCGCCACCAGGAGGTCTAATTTAGCAAAACACATTTTTGGAATAAAATGCCTCAAATCATGATCATGAGAGGAAGAAATGACGGCCCTTTTCACATTGGCCTATAGGCTCTATTCACAGCAGCCATATTGTAAAGACATTCAGGTGTTACCAATGATACTAATGAAGGCTCTGTTCCATTCTGGTCAAACAGGGTCAGGGTGATGATATTGTGCATGTTGGCTCACTGAAAACCTTCCAAATGGCCCCTTACAGGTGTGTAACTCTGAGAGTGTACAAATGGAACCAAATGGACCCGTAAGGGTCCATTTGGTTCCATTTGTACACTCTCAGAGTTATGGGGGTCGTGGAAACCACTGTGCTAGACTAAATGGAACAGAGCCTTCATTAGTATCATTGGTAACACCTGGGAAGGAAGTGATAATATGGCTGCTGTGAATAGAGCCTATTATAGCGCCACCAGGAGGCCACAATAACCTACCTGACCTGGCGGAGACCATGTGCTCCGAGGAGCACTTTTTCTAGTATTTACAGTGAGTGCAGACAGAAGGCTCCTCCTACAGGAGACCTCCATCCTACCCCAGGACATGGTCTCGGTCATAGCCGACCAGATCAGACCCGCCAGTGGTCTGCAACATAAACAATTACAAGAAGTGGGAGGGAGGAAAAAAAAACTGGCCTTCCCAAATGTCATCGTTTTTGTGAAGCAAACAGTGGTGGAAGAAGTACTCTTCCACCACTACTTAAGTAAAAGTAGCAATACCACAATATAAAAAATACTCTGTTAGAAGGAAAAGCCCCTCTGTTCAAAAGGCTACTTGAGTAAAAGTAAAAAGGTTTTGGCGTCAAAATATACTTAAAGTAACAAAAGTGAAAGTACTAAAATGTTTGAAAATAGCAGATCTACAAGCTCACAAGGCGTCGCATCGCGACGCCTTGTGAGCTTGTAGATCGGCTATTTTCACATAGCCTATGCATAACATAGGGCTAAAGTGGTTAATGTATGTTTTTAGATTTATATCTGCAAAGTAACTAGTAACTAAAGTTTTCAAATCATTGTAGTGGAGTAAAAGTACAATATTTGCCTTTGACATGTAGTGGAGTAGAAGTAAAAGTACTTAAAATTGGAAATACTCCAGTAAAGTAAAAAATTCCTCAACATTTGACTTAAGTACAGTACTTGAGTGAATGTACTTAGTTACTTTACACCACTGGAATTGAAGAAATTCAGCAGTTGCATGGCTGGATAAGGCCGCTAAAAAACAAAACAGAGGAGAGAAAGAAAGAAAGAAAGAAAGAAAGAAAGAAAACAATGCATGTCTTAGTCTGTGGTATTTCTGTCAAGAAGCGAGTGATAAAATCAGTACATCGTCTGACGGCAGAGGTATGCGTGACCTTCTGGGTGTTGAATAATGGAGAGCCACCACAGACAGACCTGTTGCTAAAATTAAAAAAAAGCCACCACCACAAGACCAAGCTGCCAGCTGAAGAATAATGAGAGTGACAATATTTGGATAACCGGGCAAAAGCAGAGTATTTCTCCCCATTTAACCCGTCAAGACCGGGAACACATCTGTGTGTCATTTTTAGATTTCTTTGGCTCTTAAAAAATAGCAGATCTACAAGCTCATAGCGCGGCACCGAGTGCCGCGCTATGAGCTTGTAGATCTGCTATAACATTTGTAACTCAAATCTTTGCTTTTGGGGATTCTACAAATGTCTTCTAAATCCTAACTTCTGAGACACTTATAATATCAGTGGTATCAAACTTTTTGTGGACCCCCCATCTCAAAATATTTAGTTCCAGTGACCCCCAGAAGCAAAGACTTGAGTAAAAAACGATTTGCTTAAAAAAAAATCCCCAAATTTGCACACGTTTTCAATATTTTCCAAAAATAGCAGATCTATAAACTACAAATGCAGATCTACAAACTAAAAACTCATAGCGCGGCACCGAGTGCCGCGCTATGAGCTATCAGTTTGTAGATCTGCTATTTTTGAAAAATCTTCAAAATGTGTGCACATTTTTGGAGCTTGTATATCTGCTATTTTTGAATAGCCAAAGTATATCGAATGATGCTGGTTAAAATCTAAAATGACACAGATGCTTTCCCGGTCTTAATGGGTTAATGCTTGTTGTGACATGTGGTCCTCTCTTGCAGCTCGATGGGCAGAGCGTGGCCCCAAATATGCACACGGTCAGGGGTTCTAGCTCGGTACGGAGCCGCCCATACAAAAGAATGAACAAAATGAAAAATGCTATGCACTTACGGGACGACAGAAGTCTTCACCCAACAACAGTGTTATGTGATGTCACTGAGGAGAACGCTCCTTCTCAAACCCAGTAGTGGAAAAAGTACCCAAATGTTTTACTTAAGTATCAATACTGCAATGTGTGTTACAAGTAAAAGTCTGGAATTCAACATTTACTTGAGTTAAAGTACAAAACTATTGGTATCAACAATGTACTTAAAAACGGACATGGTAGAGGGTGGTCTGTCGGATTAACGCATGCCTCCCCGGTGGTGTAGTCGGTAGCGCTGTCGCCTCACAGCTAGAAGGTCCTGGGTTCGATTCCCGCCGGGGACACTGTGGGTGCTGGGGGCGTGTCTTCTGGGGGTTGGAAAAAGGGCCCACTCTGTGTGGAGTTTGCGTGTTCTCCGCGTGTCTCCTAGGGTAGTTAATACCCTCACAAAAACATGTTGTATTCCTGGTCACTATACTGCCTCCCCCTGGTCAGCCAGGGCGCCTAGTGGAGGGGAAGGGAACTGGTTGGAATAACGTGTTCCTTCCACGCGCTACGCCCAACCAGGGAAACTTCCCCCCTGTCAGGTGACAAGAAGGTCAGTTGGCTCTCATGCATTGAAGGAGGCATGAGCTCGGCCCTGGGCTCCCTAGGCTGGTGGGGGGAGTGTAGCGCCCAGGATCACTTAGAAAATTGGCACCAGGTGAAAAAAGGGTTACAAAATCGGGGGGGGGGGAATGTTCTTAGAATGTACTTAAAGTACCAAAAGTAAAAGTACTAAAATGTTTGAAAATAGCAGATCTACAAGCTCACAACGCGTCGCGATGCGACGCGTTGTGAGCTTGTAGATTGGCTATTTTCGAATGAGATGATCTAATATTTTGTAGCTTGCAGGAGCCATGATGTCTCCGCTTTAGGCCAGATTGATAACTGTTGTTTTGGTACAGCACGTCTTGTTTTGGTTCAGCTTGTCCCTGTGCTCGTTGGCAGAACTACACCGTACCACCGACCTGAGTGTTGTTGTACTTCTTCCAATATCATGTATATTAAAGCAAAACCATCCCCCACCTAGAATAATGCCTCCTGTATCATTTTCCTTTTATAAATAACAGCTATTCCCTGGAGAGCTGGCATGCCGGCGGTGTGGGACAGCTAGCAATGCCACTCACACAGTAGCAATCGTTATTCCTAGCGTTATTTGTATTCTTAAAAGATTGCACATCTATATCTATATCAACGATCGCACCGCTTGGCCCAGACACTAACTCAGCTGTTGCCTCACTCGGGTCGCGCCTCACCTGTACACCTGCCTTGTTTCTCACTTGTTATTTCTTTTTTTTTACCAGTTTTCTTGGTTACATTTGGTTTTAGTTTCCAATGTTTTTTAATTGCAACGTGTCCTTGCTCTCAATCACGTGTCCCCATATTTGTCATCAGTCACGTGACAACACAGTTGTTGATCAAGCTAGCCTGCACTGGCCCCCAGTGTGTTAAAAAGTGACACCTTGGGTCCTGACATGGCATCCATACAGTGTATGTGACACGCTATGAGTGAGTGAGGGAGTGAGTTGATCAAAGCGGGTGATGATGTTATCACAAGAAAGGAGGAAATCACCTACCTCGGTTCCATCTTGGAGGCAAAACTCTCAAAATGGCCGAAAGAGTGATCAAAAAGGTCAACCAAAGAACACGCTTTTTGTATAGGTTTGGCCGTCTAGTCAGTAAGAATACAAGGTTATTACGATTATGCATGCTCCTCATGGTATCACAACACCACCAAGGCCTTAAAAACAAGGCTCACAAACATCCCAAAACAAACTAGTAAGGCTACTTCTTGGCCTCAATCACAAAACCCATCTAACCCCTGCTCATTTTGCTAGGATTGGATGGCTTAGGGTTGAGGACAGAGTACAGCAACTTGCAATGCGGGCCTGGTCTTCAAGATACACCACAACATTGGGATCCCCCTGTATTTGTCTAAATACTTCCAAAACGTTAATGAAGTCCACGATCATAACACCAGAGGCAGCTCCACGAATCATGTTCAACCCAGATTTGGCTCAACAAAAGGAATGAACTCGTTCTCATGCTATTCAACACAAATGTGGAATGCCCTACCAAAAGGAGTAAAGGGGTGTAAAACCCTTCTCACTTTCAAAACTGCCCTAAAGATACACCTTCAGGAGGCTGCAATTCGAAAATTGCCCGTGTCTAAGTCTTAACCTACGCTTTCACTCTTCATACCAGTAACCTGTAAGCTGATTGTATGACGTTCTGTATAGTAGTGTGTATATCTGTCTGTCTCTTATATGTCATCATGATTTGTGCGCATGGGGATCTCATCTTAAACAAGCTCAGTGCTTAATGAGTCTTCCAGTTTAGTAGACCTTGTATTGTGAATTTGTACTTCCATGTACTGTTGTTCTCATGTCTTACTAAATAAAGTACATCAATCAATCAATCAATCAATCAATCAATCAATCAATCAATCAATCAATCAATCAATCAATCAATCAATCAATCAGTTTATATGGGCTGAAAGATCCCTGATTGAAGTTGTAGGAGTAGCCTACAACATGTCACATCAAGCCAAGCAATTCAAATGAATGAATGAATAAATAAATAACCTCAAACGTTTTCAACCTATAATGACACGCCCAAAATAGGGATGCCGGGTGGAAAATGTTTTGGGGAAAAAAAGTAAACTCTTGTTATTGTCCATGTGGGGCCAGAGTATCAGCTTGCCATGAAACAAGGCTTCAGGGGCCAAAATGTGAGTAGATTAGAGGGGGGGGCGGCACACTGTGTAGATTGACCATCACCACACATAATGTCCCCCACCACTGTCTGTGTCCAGCGCTGGACGGATAGGAAAAACCTCCTGAGGTCAGGGAACTATAACGCACTAGCTGGCTTTCCCCACAGAACTGGTTTGTTTCCCTTAAAAGGCCGTTGTGGTTTTGGTTTTGAATTTAAACTTTACCCCTCACCACCTCCGCTCTGCCCCCTCTCCATCCACTGCAATGGAAGTCCCTCCATGGCGTGTGGAGGATCATGATGACGTTCTGCCTTTCAGCAACACATGGGCCAGTGACAGAAACCCTGTTTCATCTCTGAGTGGAGTTCTCGTTTTGGCCAATGTAAATGTCAGTTATTGCTTCTTGAAATGACACTGACTGCTGGAGAAGAAATATTAGCCGGGACAAAGATAATATTTTCTCCATTATTTCTTCATAAGCTAAAGGCCATACTTTATACTTCGTCATGTCAGCGTCCATCCCACAAAAGAGGGAAAAATAACCGATCTGACACTTTCGCCATGACCTGCCTATTATGACATGGGATGAAAGGTTGAAAGTGGTTAAATGTCTCTGAGGGTTTTATAAATATTGAGCAGTGGTGTAAAGTAACTAAGTACATTTACTGAAGTAAAATTTGGAGGTATTTTCTTTGACTTTACTGGAGTATTTCCAGTTTTCGGTACTTTTACTTCTACTTCACTACATTTCAGAGGCAAATATTGCACTTTTACTCCATTACAATTATTTGAAAAGTGTAGTTACTAGCTACTTTGTAGATTTTGATTATTATTACAAAATATACATTAACCACTTCAACCCTACATGTACATTCCGGCCATTTGAAAATAGCCGATCTACAAGCTCACGATGCGACGCATCGTGAGCTTGTAGATCGGCTATTATCAAAAGATTTGTATACATTTGAAAACTTGTGAAATGGAACATTCTGCACAATGAGTACTTTCTACTTTTGGTAATTTAAGTACATTGGGATACCAATACTTGTACTTTTACTCAAGTACATTTTTAATGCCGGACTTTCTCTTGTAACAGAGTATTTCTACACACTGCAGTATTGATACTTTTACTTAGGTAAAACATTTGACTACTTTTTCCACCACTGACTATTGAGCCAATAAAAAGTATTAACAAAAGCTAAATAATAACGTAATACTAAATTTGATCTGATGGAACGCAAGTTCTTCATTTGACTGACTTTGGACTTTGGGAGAAGAAATATTAACCAGGACAAAGATAATATTTTCTCCATTATTTCTTCATAAGCCAAGGCCCTACTTTGTACTTCGTCATGTCAGTCAGTGTCGGGGGTTGCGGCCTACCCCGCAAAAGAGGGTAAAATAACCCATATGCTATTTTCGCTATGACCTGCCTATTATGACATGCCCCGAAAACCGGGATGAAACGTTGAAAGTGGTTAAAGAGCTGGGGCCATGGTTTTGTACTTTTTCTGTTTTTCATGTGTCTATGAGGTTGATAGAACTTCATTAAGCTCCCTGGTGGTGTTTCTGTGGTGTTTTATGTCTTCTCTGACTATTTTGAGTTTCTTCCTGGAGGCTGAAACCTTGAGGGTCAAACGTGCCAATAGAAAAACAGCACTTGACACAGTAAAATTATACCCTCCCCCTCATTATCATAACACAACAGGCGTGGGCATGAGGAGGAGGAGGGACTAGGACAGGTGGGTGGTGCTAAGGTGAGAACCAGGTATACTTAATGAACTGGAGGCGTGTCCACATAAAAACATAATTTTAACACTTTCTGTACACTTTTTTGAAAATAATCTTCCTCCTAGTATAACCATAATACCTGATGATTATGTTTTAGGGGGGGGGGATCACTGAAAATCACGGCACCCCGTCTTTAAGTGTGTCTGTAGGTTTTATAAATATTGAGCCAATAGAAAACAGGAAAAGTGCACCGAGTGCCACGCTACGAGCTTGTAGATCTGCTATTTTTGAAAAACAAGTTTTTCAGAAAACAGTTTTTCAAAATAGCTGTTGAAAAAAAAACATCAACAACACAAAGATAAGCGGCTTTTGGATACGATTGGCCCCCGTTCGATTCTTGAAGAATGTGCGTCACATCATCGCTAAACAGTTTATGTTTTCACAAGCATTACGATTCTGAGAAGAACAAAAAATGGACAGTGAGTTCTTCTCAAGATCACGGCGGGCAAAAACAGAGCCGTAATCGTCAACCACTGAGGAAAGAAAGAAAAGAGCCAGTTTCATCCTTCATAAACAATAGCATGGAAAAGCTCTGATTGCTTGAGACATCTCAATTCACGAGGCCATAAAAAAAATAAAAAAAAAGGCTTATTTTTCCAGGCTTACTTTATAACCCATTTAGACCGGGAACGCATCTGTGTCATTTTTTTCCCCGATTTCTTTGGCAATTCAAAAATAGCAGATCTACAAGCTCAACGAGTGCTGCGCTATGAGCTTGTAGATCTGCTATTTTTTGAAAAATCATGAAAATCTTTAAATATATATATATAACTTTTTGTAAAGCGGACAGTTTTTAACTCAAATCTTTGCTTCTGGGGGATTCTACAAATGTCTTCTAAATCCTAACAGTTTTTTGAAAAAACATGTGTTGCTAATGGTTCTCAAACTTTTTTCATGTCAAGGGCCCCCAAGATGATATATATTTGGCGGCGGACCCCCCCCCCCATCTCAAAATATGTTGTTCCAGGGACCCCCCCCCCACAGAAGCAAAGATTTGAGTTAAAAACGTTCGCTTTTAAAAAATATCTACATTCAAAGATTTGCACAAATGTTCACGATTTAAAAAAAAAATAGCATAGCTTGTAAATCTGCTATTTTTTGAATAGCCCAAAGAAATCTTAAAAATGACACACAGATGCGTTCGCCGGATCGTGAGGGTTAAAGTCGGTGGCTCTCGGCTCTCCGCGGGGGGATAGCTCGTGAAAAAAAGCCAGTGGGAGTATAAGTCACTCGGCTGTCACGTTGGGAGATTACACTGAATTGTTGAGTGGACTCTGGTGACTTGTTATGACATGGGCTCCCCCCCGGTCCAGAATAGTTAAAACTCTATTGGGTGTAATGGCTGGTAATGGTCAGTAATGGCCGGTGGTTTTGGCTGAGGAAGCCTACTATATGCCTGCCGCACTCCGTCACTACACACACGGCCCTTCCTGTCTGCAACACTAGAAGAAGACGTATTCCTCACTTTTACTTTTACTTGTAACAGAGTATTTTTTTTTGTATTGCAGTATCGCTACTATTACTTAAGTACAAAAAAATCGGAGTAATTCGTCCACCATTGCTCAACTCCCCTCCCCTCCCCAACCCTTTAACCAATGTTATTGAGCTACTTCTCTCTCTCTATTTCCTCTGTCTCACTCTACCATACCCCGCGCGCGCGCACGCACACGCACACGCACACACGCACACACACACACACACACACACACACACACACACACACACACACACACACACACACACACACACACACACACACACACACACACACACACACACACACACACACTCTCTCTCTCTCTCTCTCCCTCTCTCTCTATGTCTCTCTCTCGTACATAAAGGGATACTTCACCCCCAAAATGACTTATTGTCTATCGATTAGTCACCTCATGGAGACTTGAATTCATGGATATTTGTTTGTTTTCATCGCATTCCTAAGACAATAATTTGTTGACCGGCAGCGGTTCCGGTAGGAGACACAAAGGAGACTCTTTGTGTCTCCTACCGGAACCGGTCCGCTGGTCATCGAATTATTGTCTTAGGAATGCGATGAAAACAAAACAATATCCATGAATTCAAGCCTCCATGAGGTGACTAATCGATAGACAACAAGTCATGTTGGGTGTGAATTGTCCCTTTAAGTCTAGTACTCGAGTAAAAAAAAAAGTACACAGTTTACTTTCCACCGCTAGCTGTCTATCTCTCTCCCTCCCTCCCTCCCTCCCTCTCTCTCCGTTTACAATGCTCGCTGACCTTCCCAGGCCGCTCATAGCTGGGTCTTTATATTTCTAGTCTTTGAGGCTACAGTACATCTGAAACAAAAGCAAAATTATGGGTCTTGGTGCTTGGCGTGGAGGCGGGAGCGCAGTGACCCCGGCCTGTGGTTTCCTCCAGGCCCAGACCAGAGAGAGGTGAGGTGGGGAGAGGTATTTGTGTGAAACTAGGCTGTGTATTTGAAGAAAAACCCTCCACCACAGCTAATTTGAATGTGTCATTAACCCCTTAAGACCGGGAACGCGTAAAAAAAAAAGCATTATTTTACACTTTGGCTATTTTTTGAGAAATCCTGAAAATGTGTGCAAATCTTTGAATATATATATTTTCTAAAGCGAACATTTGTAACTCAATTTTTTTGCTTCTGCGGGGTCCGTGGAATGAAATATTTTGAGATGGGGGTCCGCAGCCAAATACATAATAACTTTGGGTGGTCCTTGACATGAAAAAGTTTGAGCACCCACTTAAAGCAACACAAGTTTTTCAAAAAAACTGTTTGAAAGATTTGAGTTACAAAATGTTTGCTTAAAAATAAATATATATATATTCAAAGATTTGCACACATTTTCACGATTTAAAAAAAATTAGCAGATCTACAAGCTCGTAGCGCGGCACTCGGTGCCGCGCTACGAGCTTGTAGATCTGCTATTTTTCAATAGCACCAAAGAAATCGGGAAAAAAATGACACAGACTCTTTCCCCGGTCTCAATGTGTTAACAGGGGGTGGTAGGGGTGGGAGGGGGGCTCGATCTAAACTTGGGGCTGGCCCGCAGTGGAACACAAAGCCACACATATTCCTCCAAGACACTGCTTGTTTTGTTTTTTTCTTCTTTCTTCGCTCTTTTGTTGAGAGCTTTTTCTTCTTTCTGGTGGGCCGGGTGGGGTGGGGGTCTGCAGCGTTACAGTATGGAGGCCCACAGAGCTGGAGGGTATAAGCGCTGTACTTATCACCTTATAAATCTTCTTTCCGGGGTCGCTCTTCTCTCTCTCTCTCAATGCATGCTAGACACAAAGACATTGTTTCCTGGAGCGGTCGGTGACTCGTCGTGGGATGTGGCCCTGGACGACACATAGTGCCTTCCTGGGGTTCTGACCAAAAGGCAATATGTGCCTTCTTGGGGAGTGAGACTGTGTTGGGGATGTTGCTGTGTGGGATGACCGCCGCCGTCCGGGCAGAAACCTCTTATCTCCATATTTTAACTTATGGGGTGTTTTTTTTTTGGTTGTAAATTAATGCCCTACTTCAGTGGTTCTCAACCAGTGGTCCGGGGACCACCAGTGGTCCTTCAGGGGGTTCCAGGTGGTCCCCAGCTAAATTATGGAGAGTTGGTAACCAAATTGACCCTAATAGGAGATCTTTAACTCTTGAGAGCGTAAAATGAAACCAAATGGACCCTTACGGGTCCATTTGGTTTCATTTTACGCTCTCAAGAGCTACATATCTGTTAAACATCTGCATTACTTCATTAAAGAATTGTTATTTTGATCAACGTTTGTCTGTTATCTCTCCTATGGTACCAACATCAATACAGCATGGATGGAATTGTGGACAAAATCTTATCCAACGACGACAAAATGTTCTAAGTTTTGGGTCTGAGAGTCTAAATCTCATCAAATGGTTCCGTGGCTCAAATGCCGAATAAATAATGGGCCTTGATATGAAAAGGGTTGAAAACCACTGTCCTACTTGATCTTACCACAGCGGCACACAAAGGTATCGAAAGTAGCAGATCTGCAAGGTTGAAACGTGGCGCAAAACGTGGCGCGAAGCGACGCATTTTGAGCTTGTAGATCTGCTATTTTTAACTTGAATTTGAAACCTTGAAAAGTTACAGTTCTGGACATAATGAGGGTTCCACCCGACAGAGATGATATAGTCACAAAAAAAAAAGGTCAATTTAGACATTTAGATGCTCTTATCCAGAGTGATTTAAGTTACAATAAGCAACGTAATGGCATAGATAGAATGCAGAGAGACAAGTGTATAGCGCCTCAGTAAACTAGGATCCCAGGTAAACCAAGAACCTAATAGCATCAGTCTAAAAAACTATGTACGATCAAAATAATAATCTGTACATTGAAACCATTGAGACCTGAAGCCGATTCTACATGTCTCCTAAATCTCAACAGTTTTCTGAAAAACGTATGTTTCTATATCAGTGGTGCTCAATCTTTTTCATGTCAAGGACCCCCAAAATGATGTATTTGGCCGCGGACCCCCATCAAAATATTTTTGTTCCAGGGACCCCCAGAAGCAAAGATTTGAGTGAAACATTTTCGCTTTAAAAAAATATATATTCAAAGATTTGCACACATTTTCACGATTTTTCAAAAATAGCAGATCTACAAGCTCATAGCGCGGCACTCGGTGCCGCGCTATGAGCTTGTAGATCTGCTATTTTTGAATAGCCAAAGTGTAAAATAATGCTTTTTAGCTCAAATCTAAAAATGACACAGTTCCAGGTCTTAATGGGTTGAAACCGTAGGATACCAGGTCAACAATGAGCCTATATCTAAGTTTAAAAAACATGGGAGTACTTCCTCTACCAGTGGTGATGATAACAATGACACTGAAATAAAGGCAGAGAGATGCACTTGTAACCAAAGAGGATGGAAGGAACACCTTGAAATGAAAACAATCGACCAGAGAGGAAGCTGCCGGTTCTTTCCTCCATGTGGTGTGTGTGTGTGTGTGTGTGTGTGTGTGTGTGTGTGTGTGTGTGTGTGTGTGTGTGTGTGTGTGTGTGTGTGTGTGTGTGTGTGTGTGTGTGTGTGTGTGTGTGTGTGTGTGTGTGTGTGTGGTCTCCAACCCAATTTAGACCACTGGCTGCACGGTGAACCACCGTGCAATTAGGTTCCCCATGTTCACTGGCGGAAAGTACATTTACTCAAGTATACTGTTACTCGAGTACACATTGTCAGGTACTTTTACCTTATTTCAGTGTGTCCATTTTTTCAAACACTTCTCCACTACAAATCAGAGGCAAGTGTTTTACTCTTAAAGGGATATTTCACTTTCAAAAAAACTTTGGGTCATTTTATCGTCTACTCAGGCTTTTGTGAGCCCCCCAGACCGTTTTTAAGTTGCTTGATTTAGTATTTAGATATTTGATAATCATTTTATCAGACACGCCCCCTTCCTATACAAACCCATTATAACTTCAAACTCCATTTTTAACATGTTAGATTCATCAAAAACATCCGTCCTTGTTTCTGGTGATTCACCCTGCCCTCCTAATGCGTGAGGGGGCCGTGTTTTTTCGATTACTTTTTTCATTTATTTTATTTAATTTTTTTATTGTATTTAATTTTTTCATTTTCCCAAAAAATATATTAAAAATAAATGAAAAAAGTAATTGAAAAAACACGGCCCCCTCGCGTATTAGGAGGGTAGGGTGAGTCACCAGAAACAAGGACGGATGTTTTTGATAAATCTAACATGTTAAAAATGGAGTTTGAAGTTATAATGGGGTTGTATAGGAAGGGGGCGTGTCTGATAAAATGATTATCAAATATCTAAATAATGAATCAAGAAACTTAAAAACTGTCTGGGGGGCTCTCAAAAGCCTGAGTAGACGATAAAATGACCAAAAGTTTTTTTGAAAGTGAAATATCCCTTTAAACTTGACTTTCACGTTTCGTTGTAGAATTAGATTATTATTACTAAACATGCATTAACCAATTATGCCCTGTTACCATTCAAATCTGCATCTGCAAGCTCACAACACGCCTTGAGCTTGTAGCACAAAGGTTCAACAAAGTTTGTGAAATGGTTCATTCTCCATGGAAATATACACACACACACACACACACACACACACACACACACACACACACACACACACACACACACACACACACACACACACACACACACACACACACACACACACACACACACACACACACACACACACCATCATCACAACCAGTGGTGGAAAAAGTACTCAAATTCTTTACTTAAGTAGAAGTACCAATACTGCAATATAAATATACTCTGTTACAAGTAAAAGTCCAGAATTAAAAATGAACTTGAGTAAATGTACAGAAGTATTGGCATCAAAATGTACTTAAAGAACCAAAAGTAAAAGTACTAAAATATTTGAACATAGCAGATCTACAAGCTCACAACGCGTCGCTTGTGAGCTTGTAGATTGGCTATGGGTATAAAATGGGGCTAAAGTGGTTAATGTATGTTTCATAATGTAATCATTTATATTAGCAAAGTAACTAGTAACTAAAGTTTTCAAATAATTGTAGTGGAGTAAAAGTACGACAGTTGCCTCTGAGATGTAGTGGGGTCAAAGATAAAGTATTGGAAATTGGAAATACTCAAGTACAACTACCTCAAAATTGTACTTAAGTACAGCACTTAAGTAAATGTACTTAGTTACTTTCCACCGCTGATGCATATTCACAACCTCCAAAAACATACACTTCTGGTGAGGTCTGGTGTTTCTGCGCTCTGGCCATCTGGTGCCTCAGCTTTCAGCCTACAGCATACAGTAAGTCTTTCCCTTGGAGGGAGACTACTCCTCACTTCCATAAACAGGGCTTTTTATAATGATGTTATTCATACGAGCATCATCATACAATCAGCCATAAGCCAGGTGCGGGCTGCAGGCAGCGGACACACCGCCGAGAATATATAACCGTGTCTGTCGGGGTGGAGAGCTTGTAAGTCCCAAACTGTTACTTTTCAGTTAACGTAATTCAACCCTTTAAAGGACGACTTCACCGCTTTTCAACCTATCTTCATATAATTGGTCCTCACTAATATAAAATGGTACCATTTTTTTCTACTCGGCCTGTGACTCATAGGAGGACTGTGGACAGTCTAGAAACCGTCTACCAGTGACATCATCGTTAGGCATTATTTTTTTTTCCAACAAGATTTCACATTTTTTATTTAGATTTTTATTAACACGAGAACAATGGCTTCTTTTATTGCATTGCAACTTTCCAGGAATAGAAAGCCTGCAGTTTCTATTAGCTTGGGTTCCCCATTGATGATGTCACTGGTAGACGGGACTCTGAGCTGTCCACAGCCCTCCTCTGAGACACAGGCCGAGTAGAAAAAAATTGTACCATTTTATCATGAGTATTAGTGAGGACCAATTATGTGAAGATAGGTTGAAAAGCGGTGAAGTCGTCCTTTAAGACCGGGGACGCATAATATGTGTCATTTTAGAATTCTTTGGGTATTCAAAAATAGCAGATCTACAAGCTCGCAGCGCGGCACTCGGTGCCGCGCTGCGAGCTTGTAGATCTGCTGTTTTTGAAAAATCGTGAATATTTGTGCAAATCTTTTAATATATATATTTTTAAAGCGAATATTTGTAACTCAAATCTTTGCTTCTGGGGGGGTCCCTGGAACACAATATTTTATGATGGGGGTCCGTGGGCCAAATGCATATCATTTTGGATGGTCCTTGACATGAAAATGTTTGAGCGCCACTGATATCGAAACAAGAGTTTTTCAGAAAACTGTTAGTATTTAGAAGACATTTTGTAGAATCGGCCTCAGGTCTTCAAACAACAAAAAAACAACAACAACAGTGTTCGAATGGAGAATGTACTGTAGTTTGTTGTTGTCGGGCAGAAATCTCTTATCTCCATAACATGTTGTGTTTTTTTTCCTAAATTAACACCCTACTTGATCATACTACAGCGTCACACAAAAGCATCAAAAGTAGCAGATCTACAAGCTCCAAACGCGGCGCGAAGCTTGTCGAGCTGCTATCTTTGCTATTTATGAATTTGAATCCTGAAAAGGAACATTTTTGGACCTAATGAGGTTTTACATCCGACAGAGACGATGTGTTCTGTACAAGCTCTTGTTGATACTTGTCAATATTATAAAACCCACACAGACACACTAAAATAGCAAAAAAGAATTACGCGTCTACAAGGTCGCAACGCCTCGCGACGTGACGCGTTGTGAGCTTGTAGATCGGCTATTTTCCCTATAATTTAGGGATTTAGCAGACGATCACAGGTAAACCAAGAACCTATAATACTATCACAATAATAATCTGTATATTGGAAACTATAGGATACCGGGTGAACAATGAACCTCACATTTTCCACCTTGTGGTCAGGAAACAGAAAAACGAGCCTATTGACAAAAACGCATCGTTTGCTATGTGTGTGTGAAGAAGTGGGGCGTTCATTCCAGTGGTGTAAAGTACATGTACTCAAGTACTGTACTTAAGTACAATTTTGACGTATTCTTACTTTACTGGAGTTTTTCAAATTTTCAGTACTTTTACTTCTACTCCACTACATCTCAGAGGCAAATATTGTAGTTTTACTCCACTACAATTATTTGAAAACTGTGGTTACTAGTTACTTTGTGGATTTTGATTATTATTACAAAACCACTTCAGCCCTATATACATTTCGGCCATTTGAAAATAGCCGATCTACAAGCTCACAATGCGTCGCCATGCGACGCATTGTGAGCTTGTAGATCGGCTATTTTCAAAAGATTTTTTATACATTTCATAAATTTGAAAACTTTGTGAAATGGGACATTCTGCATAATGAGTACTTTCTACTTTCGGTACTTAAAGTTCATTTTAATACCAATACTTTAGTACTTTTACTCAAGTACATTTTGAATTCCAGACTTTTACTTGTACTTGAGTATTTATACATTGCAGTATTGATACTTTTACTTAAGTAAAAAAAGATCGAGTACTCTTTCCACCACTGGTTAATTCACAAAAACGGATACAGGAGATGCGAGGTTTCTTGTGGGGACAGCGCCGGTATGTGAGAGGTAAACATGAGAAGGTCACCCTCCACGGAGGACAGGAACTACACTTGCTGCTCTCGTGAAGCATGGTGCACCTAATTACAGTGGTCTGGTCCTCCCCACCCACAGTGGTGGAAGAAGTCAGTGGTGGGACAAAGTATATACTCAAGTAAAATACTCAAGAATTCAAGAAGTACAAAATTCACATCAGATGTACATACATCAGAAAGTATTTCAGAAATAGTGAAAATGGCTGATCTACAAGCTCACAGTTGTGAGCTTGTAGATCGGCTATTTTCCACCACGTGTATTTGAAATAGGGCTCAATTAATAGTGTGTTTTTTGTGAGTTTGGGATTCAAGAGTCCCAGAAATATAGTGGAGTCAAAAGTCCGACATTTGTATTTAAAACGAGCGGAGTGAAAGTTATCAGCTTACAAAAAACTAAAAGAAAAAACAAATACTGAAAAAAAAGAGTACATAAATGTGCTTAGTTAATGTCCACCACTGGAAGAAGTAATCTGTTACTTTTACTTAAGTAAAAGTAGCAATACCACAATGTAGAAGTACTCTGTTACAAAGTAAACCTGAATTAAAAAATGTTATTTGAGTGAAAGTACAAAGGTATTAAAATGACTTGTCTTTTAGTCCTACTGGATCTCTTCTCCACTAGCCCCTCGCATTTTAGTCTAGTTTTTAATTTGTTGACGAAATTGTCAATATATTTAGTCTTAGTTTTAGCCATCATAGCTTAGTTTTTATTTAGTTTTCGTCATAGTTTTAGTCGACGGAATTAACACTGACTTACACTTGATACAGCAACAGCTGGACAGCAACGATGTATTTTATTCAAGGATGTTATGTTTCACGTTACTGTAGATATAGATGTGTTTATTGGCTTAACAAACAAGGAGCATATTTTCCCCATGTGGCATTATGATGTTACACATGACAGCATGAGCTACATTCATAAAACTAACTTCTTAGGCCAAGATTACATAAAGAAGTTGGTTCTCAAACATTTTTGCACGCCAAGGAGAACCCCCCAATTGTAAATGTATTTGGCCTTGGAAAGGTTTTACGTTAGCCCATTAAGACCTGGAACGCATCCGTGTCACTTTAGATTTCTTAGGCTATTCAAAAATAGCGGATCTACAAGCTCGTAGCGCGGCACCGAGTGCCGCGCTACGAGCTTGTAGATCTGCTATTTTTGAAAAATCGTGAAAAAAATATTTTTTTATTTTTTTCAAAAAAATTGTTAGGATTTCGATTTTTTTAAAAGAATCGCCTAAGGTCTTAATGGGTTAGGCCCCCCCCCCCCCCCCCCCCACCACCACCCCCATATTTGGAAAAAGATTTTTCCAAATATTTCAATAATAGTCGATCTAGTGAAAAAAACAACAACGCTCCTCTGCCAGTAGACTTGGGTAAGGTGCGGGAGCCAAAATGAACCCAAATGAACAATTAAAGGGAGCCACAGCTTCAGGCATCAGGCCATCAGGATGCCTGATCTAGCATTTTTTTTTTCATTTTCATTCTTTCATGTCATAATATGAAAGCAGGGAATCATAGCAAAAATAATGATATACTGGTTAATAAGATTGAGTGAATAGTTTTGAAACAACAGCTTGTACAAACTGAAGTCAAGTTAAGACTCTTAAAGTAGATAAAACACCACTTGAATTAGAGGTTGCTCGCCATAACCTTATATATCTTAGCTACATGTTTATGCATTATTTCATATTTACATGTCGATTTAAGCTCTGACATTTATGTCAAACATACTATAGTATGTGATTGTGAAGAGTCTTAACTGGGCTATTAACTAATTTTTGTGGGGGAAATATATATATATATATATATATATATATATATATATATATATATATATATATATATATATATATATATATATATACGCAAATCAGATTTTGCACAGTTTTGAGTGTGCAGAGGCTCCCTTTAATTGTTCAATAATAGCCGATCTACAAGCTCAACTTATCGATCGTCTATTTTCGAACAGGGGTTGCAAGGGGTTATCGGTGAAGGCAGATGGTGGGCAAAGTATGAAGGTCCTTACACACCGGGGCGATTTTTTCGTGCGAATAATGCGTTTTTTTAAAAAACCTTATAAAGTCAATGGCTCCGTACATGGAGCGATAAAGCGAAAAAGCGAAGCGAAAAAGCGTCTTTTAATTATTCGGAACGAGTCCGAATTTTGCGTATATTCGCTATATTCGCCGGTGTGTAACAACCTTTATACTTAAGTAAATACACAAGTATTCTAAAGTAAATATTACGAAGTACATTTTCAGAAATGTTCCGACATTTTCTAAAATATATGAATATAGCGTTGTGAGCATGTAGATCGGCATATTTTTAATTGGTTGATTCATAATATAGGCTATTTGTGTAAGTTTGGGTCCCAAGAAGTCCCCTAGAGATGTAGCGGAGTCAAAAGTAAAATATTTACATTTTAAATGTAGCTTGCAAAAAACAAATACTCCAAAGATGTACTCATAAGTACTTTACTCAAGTAAATGTACTGTACTTAGTTATTGTCCATCCATGAACCCTAGCGTCTTGATGAATTGAATACACAGGACCACAATGGAAACAAGCCCTCAGGGCTTTTTGTGTTATCCATAGCATTATTGTATAACTGTACCCCTGTACCTTTCACAAACTGTTAATGAAGTATTCAATCTATCCACCATGGGGTATCAGTGAATTAAAATCTCAAAGAACATAATAATCACATATATATTTAACAGCAGTAAAATATTTTAAAATAATGGTTGGGTAGGGCATTACTGGCCAATCTGGACCTGGGGGGGGCACAAAGTCTAATCTGGATGGGCATTGGCACTGGCGTGCACAGACATTTTGAGGGGCAGTTGCTCAAGTAAATTATACTTTTTTTTGTTTACTATGTCTGCTCTTTTTTCCCTCTACACCTATACCTCTTTGCCAAAAATAGCCGATCTACAAGCCCACAACGCCTCGCAGCGCGAGGCGTTGTGAGCTTGTAGATCTGCTAATTTTGGCTAAAGTTCTCCTCAGAAAAGGGATGCTAGGTTTCGAGTGGTTATGGTAAAAAGAAAAATCATATCACATAAAGATTTGGCGGACCCCCTGTAGTAACTCTGAGGACCCCTAGGGGTCCCGGACCCCCTGTTGAAGACCCCTGCTGTAAACTGAAAAAAACAAAAAAAAATTCCCCTTTTTTTCAAAAGGGCACTTCTGGTCAAGAGGGCAAAGGGCAGGTGCTCTAGCACCACCTAGAGTCTATATGTGCACGTCCCTGCCCCAATGCCCCCGCGGAGCCGACGCTGGGCTGGCTGAGGGTTACATAGGCAATTGGCACTGGGTGAAAAAAATGTGTTACAAAATCGTGGGATACGTTTTAAAAAAAATAAAAAATAAATAACAGCTAGAGGAGAGGGGAAATCAGACCTAACTGCTTCATGTTTTTTGTTTTTTTTTGCTCCCTGGAGCCATATGGTGGCATTATGCCTCATTCACTATATGGGGGAAAGTACACTCACTCAGAGAGCATCAAAGTGCAGGGAGGTCTCACATCCACACACCCAACTGTTGAGAGAGAGAGAACCATCAAGAAAAAAATACGAAAAACAAAGCCACAACTCTGAGAGTCACATGTTAAAGCCATTATTACACACAAGGAGACTCCTCAGCGCCTTCAGGCACCGTCCTCCTATTGACACATCACTCGGTCATTGTTCATTGGTGGACAGACAGTAACTGGAAGTACATTTTCTTTGACTGCCGTATTAAAGTACTTTACTTGAGTATTTGTACTTGAGGGGGGGGGGGGGGTGTGATGCGTTTGTAAGCTTGTAGATCTGATATTTTCACTATTTTCGCCAATGTGCATTTTGGGGGGGGGAATGTCAACAGTGCATTGATTTTAAAAAGAAAATGGGAATAACTCTTTTTTTGGGGGGGGAGGAGGAACGTTCATTCGGTGGGTGGGTGGGAGACTCTCGGGGGACCAGTAGGCCCCACGGTGGAGGAGCGTTCGTCTGGTGGGTGGGAGGCCATTAGGGGACCAGTAGGCCCCATGGTGGAGGAGGAGGAGCCGGCTCCGTCGTTGCCTCATCGCCCTAGCAGGCATGTCCAAAAAAACGGACTCATCCTTGAGACTAAGCTGTAGAAACCGCCACGGCCGCTTTAGCACCGGCCAACCAAAAGCACTGGCTTTCTGCAAAATCCACAATGCTGTGCTCAGACCAGACCTTTCTCGCTCTCTCTCTCTCCTACAATTACCATATACCACACACATACTCACAGTCCGGTTCAAAAATAAAAGCCACTGTTCCATGGAGAGTGCTGAAACCATCCGCTGATTGGCAATACGGGGGCTTTTCTCAAATGACGGGGTTTCTTGTTTAACCCATTAAGACCGGGAACGCATCTGTGAGTCATTTTTAAGATTTATTTGGGCTATTCAAAAATAGCAGATCTACGAGTTGTGGATCTGCTATTTGTTTTGAAAAATCGTGAAAATGTGTGCGAATCTTTAGTTTGAATATATATATACTTTTTTAAAGATTTTTTTTCACTCAAATCTTTGCTTCTGGGGATTCTACGTCTTCTAAATCCTACGTTTTTTTTACTGCTATATTATCAATGGTTTTCAAACTTTTTTAATGCCAAGGACCCCCGAAATAATATGTATTTGTCCGCGGACCCCCTCCCATCTAAAAATATTTTGTTCCAGGGACTCCCAGAAGCAAAGATTTGAGTTAAAAAATGTATTATGAAAGATTTGCACACATTTTCACAATTTAAAAAATAAATAAATAGCAGATCCACAAGCTTGTATATCTGCTATTTTTTAATAGCCAAATAAATCTTTACAGATTCTTTCCCGGTCTAAATGGGTTAAATCAAGCTACTTTGCCATTAAAAAAAAAACAAGCTGAGGAGGCCCTGCTTGGACAGCTTGGTGAAAGAAATGATCAGAGGATGATAGATTACAACCAGAGACTCGCCGCTTGAAAACATGTTTTCTGTGCTACTCACTGACTCAAAAAACGAGGAGCAAGACAGAGGATTCAATTTCCTCCGGCGAGGACACACTGTGTCCTGTCAGTCTGGTGTTTTATAAATGCTTAAACCCGACATACTTTCGTCGACTGCAGGGTCCCCCAGGGGTGTTATGCTTTAGTTCCCTTCCTTTTCCCCCTTTACACCAGTCAGTGGTTCTCAAACTTTTTTTTATTTCAAGGACCCTTACAGGCAGTGGTGGGAAAAAATACTGAAATGTTTTACTTAAGTAAAAGTATCAATACTGCAATGTAGAAGAACTCTGTTACAAGTAAAAGTCCGGAATTCAAAATTGACTTGAGTAAAAGTACAAAAGTATTGGCATCAAAATGTACATGGAAGTACCAAAAGTAAAAGTACTAAAATGTTTGAAAATAGCAGATCTACAAGCTTACAACGTGTCGTGTTGTGAGCTTGTAGATCTGCTATTTTCAAACAGCCTAGGAATAAAATACGGCTAAAGTGGTTAATGTATGTTTTATACTGTAATCATTTATGTCTGCAAAGTAACTATAGTAACTAAAGTTTTCAAATAATTGTAGTGGAGTACAATATTTTCCCCTGAGATGTAGTGGAGTAGAAGTAAAAGTACTGAAAATTGTAAATGCCCCAGTACAGTAAAAGTACCTCCAAACTGTACTTAAGTACAGTACTTGAGTACATGTACTTAGTTACTTTACACCACTGGGTACATAATTTGGTTCCATTTGTACAATCTCATTATTTTCAATTATGTTATTTTGGGACCCCTATCAAGGAACCCTGAGGGTCCCTGGACCCCCGTTTGAGAGCCACTGCCCTATACACCAAACAATAGCAGACGCACAAAGCTCAAAACGTGTCTCATCGTGACGCGTACATCAGCGTTTTTTTTTTTTTCCCATAGTTTTTCCCTCGCCAAAATGTTTTCCCAAGAATAGGGACGCTAAGGTTCATGTGGTAAAGATGTAGGAAGGCTTTCCTGGCTGCAGCCGTCTGTTGGGTCACAGTTTGGTCCAAGAAAGTGACCAGCCGGACACTGTCGGTACCCACCGGTCTTCCCACACTCGCTGTCCTGGCGAGTGGGCAGTGTGCCGGAACGTGCTCGGGGCAAGGTGCTGTGTGTGGTCCCCGCCATGCATGCAGTGTTGCCATGTCTTGCTTACTATAAGCGACTTTTTTGAGCTTGTTTTTTCTGTAACGTTTGCTTGAAAATTATTGGTAGTTGCGGTGTTGCTGTTTTTATGGGCTTTTTTTTGGTAAAGTGTAGTTGCTTATTTTGGGTTTGTGTCCTAAATGTTGTTTAAAGCAGTGGTTCTCAAACATTTTCATGTCAAGGACCCCGCCCCCCAAACTAGGGCCCCCCGTTCCCTGGTACCAGATTTGTGTTGTTATAAAATGTTTCTAAAAATATTTAAAAAATGTTCTCCACAAGCTCCCAACGCGTCATGAGCTTGTAGATCTCCTATTTTCAGCCGATGCATATACAGTACAGTAGGTTTAAAGTGCTCATGTGGCCTATTATAGTCACTTCTTTTGGGCTTGTTTCCATAGACCTTCTTGCTTATTTCTCTCGCAAAATCTGGCAACACTGGTCCCCGCCGCTCTCTCAGGACAGTCTAAACGTTGTCCAACAGAGAGAGAGAGAGCCACGCGGCGGGCCAAATCCACAATGTACGCAACAAACCAAATAACACTTTCTCAAATTCGTGGAAATGGCATTTTGAGAAAGATGGGAACAGACATGCGAGCCCGGCTGCTACGATACACCAACAAAATTCAGTGATTTGTGGCCGTGTCTACTGTCGCTGTCAAACTCATTGTCGTTTCACCTCCTTTGTACAATTTGTACGTTTGGCACAGGAACGCGGCTGTAAAAGTACATGGACTCTGTAAAAAGTTTGTAGGAGTCGCATTTAATGCTTTTTTTATGATTATCAATAAAATAAATAACATGGTAATTAAGCAGAACAATGGAAGAGAGCTTAGCATTATGGATGACTTTGTTTTGCGGGGCTGAGGTCCTGGGGCCTCCGGGCTCAGTCATCATTGTCTTTCACGGCGAGGGCAAAGGGCTGTCTCTTCATCTTGTGCGATCCGCCAGCGCACATATACAGCCAGCCCGGGGTCTGCTCTTAATTGTGGTTGGAAGCAAAGAAACATCGGCAAGACTCATTCTATTCTTCATTTCATCCCCACAGACACGACCAAGAGGAACGGGCGGGCTACAGTAGTTTTTTGGGGGGCAGGCATGCATTTTCCACGGGAAACAGCCCGCAACCAACCCCCCCCCCCCCAACCGCCCCCCCCCTCGTCCAAAAAAAAGCGAAGCGCAAATGTCATCACGCAGGAATCCGAGAAATACCAGAAAGTCTGAGTTTTATTACCAAAAATCATCTGTGAGCACAAACAAAATGTGGAGCACAAACATGCCTTTTAATTGAGAAGGCAGATGGTCCCGGGCCTGGCCCGGCCCAGGCAGGAGACCGGCGGGGAGTGGGGGGGACGGGACGGGACGGGGGGGGACAGGGGGGACTTGTGGAAAACAAAGCGTCTGGAGGCGACCACCACCCCTCTGTCTCCGTCGCTGTGACTGCGAGACGGGGTCTGGTTTTTTTTTGGAAAGCCGCAAAAGACTCAAATAGAAATCACCATTGTTGCCTCAGCGGGGACACACAGACAGAGCAATTCACAGGAACAAGTTGTCTTGGGTTTCCGGGAGGGGAATGTTGTTTATCCAGTTCATCACCACGGCATGGTGTTTGTCATTGTTGCTTGTCTTGGTAGCAGACATCTTTGAGGATGTTTGTTGTGCGAGCGGGCCTCTGAGAGCTTAAAGCTCGCTTCCGCTTTGACCCTGCGGATGGATGGTGATAGATGGGGCGGTTGCAGAGAGAGAGAGGAGGAACCGGTATACAAAACATATAACGTCCATGTTTGGCCCAAACGTCCACGCTGGCACGCTGCCAATGAAATACGATTTTCTTTTAAAGAAAGCTGAAAAACATTAATGTGTTGTTTATTTGAGAGCACAGTTTTTTTGTTCAGCCATTCTTTTTTCGTCCAGCCATCATAGCTGAATGGTTAGAGAGCTTGCCACTGAGGAAGCCAAAAGTCCCAGGTTCGATTCCAGGCCTCAGCAATGTGTTGAAGCGTCCCTGAGCAAGGCACCACTAACTGCTCCCAGAGTGCTACATCTATCTCCTAGTAGTTATAGGATGGGTAAAATGCAGAGGACAAATTTCACTTGTGTGCAAATAGGCCTACACAGTGACAAAAAAAAAGAAGTGGGAATAAATTATTATTATTATTAGTAGTAGTAGTATTAGTATTTTCTCTCAAAACTAAACAAACCATACAGTAACAGTTTAATCTCCCTGAAAGGATCTCATTTCTTTGGTACGTTGCTGTCATTTGTGGAGGATATTCCAAATCATGCAGGGTTGAAAGGTAAGGAGCATCGTGAGGAACTAAATACACCCCCCCCCCACCCCACACCCCCGCTAGCTGGTCAAAGTAACTGGATCTTACTGTGTCGTTGTCAGGCAGAAACCTTGTAAGTCCATAATTCAACTTTTTTTTTGCGTTGTGAGCTTGTAGATTGGCTATTTTCCACTATTTGACTTATCTATTTACTTATATATATTTTTTAAAAGGAACAATTTTGGACTTACAAGGTTTCCACCCGGCAGTACGGTTTAATGGTTTACCCTAGCAGGGGACTGGGTGAGTGACTGAGTGAGTGAGTGAGTGAGTGAGTGAGTGAGTGAGTGAGTGGTTTTCATTGGGCTGTGCTGTGAGCCATTGTCCAACACACTGACCACAACAAAGACATAGAGATGGAATGGAAGGGAGGAGGGTGGGGGGTGGGGGGGGGGGGGGAGTTACCCCCTTGGCAGAGCCTGGTACAGGGGAAACCCTGAGATACATGCTTCAATGGCTTCCAGACAGCGGTGGAAAAAAGTACTCAAAATGTTTTACTTTAAGTAAAAGTATCAATACTGCAATGTAGATGTACGGTTCGGTTAAGTGAAAGTCCGGAATACAAAATGTACTTGCGTACAAAAGCATTGGTATGAAAATGTACTTAAAGTAACAAAAGTAAAAGTACAAAAATGTTTGAAAATAGCCGATCTATAAGCTCACAACGCGTCGCATCGCGACGCGTTGTGAGCTTGTAGATCGGCTATTTTCAAATAGCCTATGTATAAAATAGGACTAATGTGGTTAATATATGTTTTATAATGTAATCATTTATATCTGCAAAGTAACTAGTGACTAAAGTTTTCTAATAATTGTAGTGGAGTAAAGGTACAATATGTCTTCTAAACAGTTTTTTTCTTTTTTCTTTTGTGACTTATGTTGCTATATTATCAATGGTTTTCAAACTTTTTTCATGTGAAGGACCCCCAAAATAATATGTATTTGACCGCGGACCCCCTCCCATCTAAAACCATTTTTTTCCAGGGACCCCCAGAAGCAAAGATTTGAGCAAAAAAAATTATATAAAAGATTTGCACAAATTTTCAGGATTTTTCTAAAAATAGCAGATCTGCAAGCTCATAGCGCTATGCACAGTGCCGCACTATGAGCTTGTAGATCTGCTATTTTTGAATAGCCAAAGAAATCCTAAAATGACACACATGTTTTCCCTTCCCGGCCTTAAAGGGTTAGGTCAAATATTTGAGTACTTTTTCCACCACTGGCTATAAAAATGCAATATCGCTCACACAAATTGAACTCCGATTACGGTGTCAGACATTGAGACTGAAAAGTACCGTGGCTGTCAACACTGTGAACCCCGGGGCCACCTTGAGGACTGTAAGCAGCCCGGCTGTCTGGTGCTGACCGGAGCCTCGCGGGACGCCCCAGCGCGCCCAAGGCGTCGCTGACGTCACTGACCCTACTGACACAGAAAACTTTGCGAAAGTGAAAACAAAAGAGTGGCGCTGGTCGTGTCTGCCAGTGTGTTGTTTTGTCTCGGGCCGTGTGTACACACGCCCAGGCGAGTCACCCGTCCCAAGCCCTCGACGGACGCAACACTGTCTCACATGTCCTGACCAGTGTTTTGCGAGAGAAATAAGCAACCGGGTCTATGAAAACAAGCCCAAAAGAAGCAACTAACGCGCGAGCACTTTAAACGTATACACATCGAGTATTTTCAAAAAGAAAAATGTGTGACATTTTTGACACATTTTAGCAACACAAATCTGGTACGGGGGGGTCCCTCGCACAAAATGTTCTCAGATGGGGATACGTGGACAATTACATATTCATTTGGGGGTCCTTGACATGAAAATGTGTGAGAACCACACATTTAGGGAGCGAGCCCAAATAAGCAACCACACTGGGAACAAGCCACAAAATAAACACAACCCGCAACTACCAATATTTACAAGTCTACTTTACCGCAAAACAAGCCCAAAGTTGCTTATATTAAGCGGACATGGCAGCACTGGTCCTGACGTCTCGCCGGTTACCGCAACGGGGTTTGATCCGGGGGACAGGGGGGGGGGGGGGCTGTGAACACTGGGAATTATCGGCGGGTTCGTTTTTTTTTGGGCGTCTCAATACAAGAGGAAACCATTACGTGGCCGTGTGTGTTTTGATACGTCGCGGCAGGCGTGTAAGCGTCTTGAACTTACTTTGCACCTGCCCCTCGGCGACTGACACGTACAATCAACACTTCCCCCAGCGATCGGGACTCACACCCAGCAATTCATCACTAAATCACTCAACAGAGCTGGTAATAAAGCCCCTACTTTAACTGCTGAGGACGCACAAGCTCACATTAGCGGGGAGATATTTCAGCCCGACCGCTTGGATCACTCGCAAGCATTTAGCTACAAATCTAATAAGAACCCTCGGCCTTGGTACTGCCACAGTCGCATCACTGGGTGTGCTTAAGCCATTAAGACCGGGAACGCGTCTGTGTCATTTTTTTTTTTTGGCCAATAAAAAATAGCAGATATACAAGCTCATAGCATGGCACTGAATGCTGCGCTATGAGCTTCTAGATGTGCTTTTTTTTTATCGTGAAAATGTGTGCAAATCTTTGAATATATATATGTTTTTTTGAAGCAAAGGTTTTTTACTCAAATCTTTGCTTCTGGGGGCGGTCCCTGGAACAACATATTTTGATATTGGGGTCCGCAGCCAAATACATATCATTTTGGGGGTCCTTGACATTAAAAAGTTTGAGCACCACTGATATAGCTAGCAACACATGTTTTTTCAAAAGACTGACATTTTGTAGAATCCCCAGAAGCAAAGATTTGAGTTACAAATGTTTGCTTTATATATATTCATATATATATTCAAAGATTTACACACATTTTCATGATTTTTTGGAAAATAGCCCACAAAGGGGTTTAAAATGACACAGATGCTTTCCTCTCGGTCTTAACGGGTTAAGCGTACATGAATATGGCAGAACATGAGCCTATTTGCTCAAATTAAAAGACGCTGGTTTTTCAAAATGTTTCGTCTCAACCAAACCTTGTTTGACAAGAGACGAGCGGGATCTCCAACCGAGGGAGAGCTTAAATCACTGAATTCTCCCCGAGCTGCATGAGAGAGGGAAAAAAAAAAGTTCTTAGATAGGCATAAATACTATTTACAGATTGGTAATTGTTGAGTTTTTAGATCCCTCAGAACACATCTGCATGTCATTGTTTTCCCCCTAAAACCACCATCTCTTGCATAGTCGTCTCAGACTTTGGAGAATTGAGATTCAGAGAATTAATTATCCAATCGACTCAGAGGCATCAACAGCTGTGTCCCCCAGGGGAAGGGGGTTAAGGCGTCAAGAGGGAAAATATTCAGCGTCCGTGACAGCCGCATATGTGTTCATCGTGCTTTTCTATCGGCAAGCCGCCGCGTCTCTCCCGGCGTGTCGCGCGCCCCGTCACATCTTGCGTCTCTCGAATGATGGTCGCTTTCCAGGAACCGCACAGTGAGAGACAGGGGTCGCCTGTGATATTAACGACTGCGGGGGCCCTTTGAACCGGAGACATTGTTATTAGGCGTTCCTGTGTGACGGAAAAACGTGGCTCAACAAACCGTTGCGGATAATATACTAATGTGTCACATTTGGTTCTCAATAGCGTGCCTTTCTGGGCGTTTCAGTGCTGCTATAACCGCAGCGAGGGCTGGAGGAAATCAATCAAAATGTTTTTGTTTTGGTGCTAGGTCACACAAAGTGGGTCTGGTGAATGATTAACCGATACTGTATGCATATGGGCTGGCTGAGGGCCGCGCCGTGCAGGTGATGTTAATACATCAAACCAACACCTTCTGTCTTTACGCTGTTGACTTAGTCGTCTCTCTGTACACGCACGCACGCTCACACACACACACACACACACGCACATGCACATGCACACACACCTAACACAACAGGACTAAATACCTAGTTAAGCATACATACAGTATGGCCTATATAATGCAGTATGTTAGAGTGGTTCTCAAACATTTTCATGTCAAGTAGTAAGCCTTGCCGAGCCCTGAGGCCCATAGGGGGCAGGAGCCCTGAGGCCCATAGGGGGCATGGAGCCCTGAGGCCCATAGGGGGCATGGAGCCCTGAGGCCCATAGGGGGCAGGAGCCCTATACCCCCCCAATCCAACTCTTGATGCTGAGTGCCAAGCAGGGAGGCATTGGGTCCCCAGTCTTTGGTATGACACGAGTCACGACCAGGGGTCAACCCTCATCTGAAAATAGTTTGGTCCAGGGACAAATATTTTCTAAAATATCCTGCAAGCTCACAATGCGTCGACACATTGTCAGCATTGTCAATGGCCGAAATGAATAAAGGGTTGAAGTGGTTAAGCAAGGGATAATGCATGGGGAGGCAGTCATTATTGAAATTTAAAGCCCGACAGGGCGATTAACCACCGAGGCGCAGCCGAGGTGGTTAATCGCCCTGAAGGGCTTTAAATTTCAATAATGACTGCCTCCCCATGCATTATCCCGCTTATTACACGGCTACTTAATAAATACATAAATAAATTTACCCAAAAGTAACAACAAAACGAAGTATTTCCTTGCTTACGGCAATGAAAGTATTCCATAAGTAGCCTATTGGGCTGGGCGGAGTTTGCCTCGGAAAACAAATGACAAAATAGAAAAAAACTCGCCCCAAAACACACTCGCCCCCCATTCTATATACTGCCGATTTGCCTGTAATACCGCCGGATTTGCCCCGGGGCGACTGTGTTTTGGGGCGAGCGTTTTGGTATTTCCCCCGTAGCCACGATAAACAAGGAAGTGCAGTGGATCAAATAGAATCACTTTTCGGTCATTGCATCGTCTATTTCTCACTTCAAATGTTTTCAAAAACATTCTTGAGAGCAACGTTTAGTTGTAAATGACATTGGTTGTTTGTTTACATGGCTGTCATGTTGGATAAAGCATAAAACAAAGCAGCGGAGGTTGATATGAGCAGGTGTTCTGAGTCTCTGATTACACAGCGGTCCGTTATTGAGCTCAGCGGTCATTATCGAGAAATAATGACCGATAACTGACCAATCAGAATCGAGCATTCAACCAAGCCGTGTAATAATGTATGTTAATAATAATCACAATCTACAAAGTAACTAGTAACTAAAGTTTTCAAAGAATGTTTGTGGAGTAAAAGTACAATATTTGCCTCTGAGATGTAGTAGAAGTAAAAGTAGGCCTACTGAAAATTTGAAATAATCAAGTAAATTAAAAAATACCTCAAAATTGTACTTAAGTACAGTACTTGAGTACATACTTGGTTACTTTACACCACTGCTTTAACCACTTAAACCCTCTATACTTTGTTCCCGGAATCCCCCAAGCGGCCTATACTTGGTCTCCTCCTTTTTTCCCCCTCTACAACAAATATATTCAGCAAAAATAGACGATCTACAAGCTCATATAGTGAGCTTGAAGATTGCCTATTTCTCGCTGAATGATCGCCAAACAGAATAGGGACGCTCGGGTTCAGGGGCCGCGTCCAGAGAACGCTCTTTGAGTTGGCGGCGGCCATTTTTGACATGCATTTCTATGGTAAAGACGCTCCTCTTCCCAAGTCACGTCCCGGGCATAGCGCTTCAAAACCGTTTTTTGGCGCAGCGACCCTAGGCGCTTCACACTGGAAACAGTTCAACTTCTGGAGAGGGAGCGCTGCTCTTTTGATCCTCCTGGCTGTGTCTGCATGACAACCCCGGTAATTTACGACCCGGCGTTGAATCATTACCGCAACCATGAGACGTCTTATGTTTACATTGTTTCAGCTAAGCTATTGGCGCTAATAACATAGTTCAGGATCATTCGAGCACAGCAAGGGCTGATCGGTTTGAACGTTGCGGGTGTTAATAAATGCTGCATGTTGTGAGCGCTATGGACATGATAACGTGGAAACCTCGTATGTCCAAAACTGTTACTTCTCGGGATTCAAATTTAAAGGAGCACATCTACAAGTTCGAGCTTGTAGATCTGCTTGTAGATGCTTTCGATACTTTTGTGTGACGCTGTAGTATGATCAAGTAGGGCATTAATTTACGAGAAAAACACAAAATGTTATGGAGATAAGAGGTTTCTGCCCGACAGCAACGATATCCAAAGCGCCTCCCTCCGCTCAAAAATATGGAGGCAGGCCTTGAAATGTTAACCCTGTGTGCAGGTCCAGAGTTTCATAGCCGTGACCTCGGCAGTTCTCGACTTCTGCTCGCCCCTCACGCTCCCGCTAACATCGCGACGACGCACGTTTAAAAACGGGACTGAAGTCCTCTCAATAGCCTGTCCTCATTCTTCCGCAATCCTTCCAATTTACGAGCCTCATGATGACAATCGCTTGTCTGCCGCTCGATTCTTTCCCCTCGATCCTGAAATAATAGGCCTTAAAACATTTCTGAACTTGTGCTTCAAGAGAAGCCTTTGTTGGATTTTCTTTTAATTCTTTTTTTTTTTGTTTTTTTTTCCTCAACAGACAAGTCCTACCACGTCTTTGAAGTGGCATTTCGCATTATTGGCTATTTACAAACCTCGCAGCCAGTATGTCATTTGGCACACGAACACTTTCCTCCATAAACAATGTCCTTTTATTCTTATGAAGAACACATTTGTTTTAAATGTCACTATGGGCAATAAAATGGGAATAAATATGTAATGAATAAAAGGGCATGCTAAAGTCATCCCATCCCGTCCCGTTAAAAAAAAAGAAAAAAAAAGATGCCCACACGGTTCGGTCACAGAGCCCTTTAGGTCACCGTCTATTTCGGGTGGCGGTTGAAAATTCTCCCGTCTCTGTCCCCCCTCCGCGTGCTACGTACGCGTCGACTTATTTAGAACCTTTTCGGACGTCACGGTGCGATGTCTGAACCGGCGGAGCTGCTTGTAACAACAGAGAGAAACTGCACGCTGAATTTTCATGAGTGCAAAGTCTCGTTCCATATTCCCAAAATGTGATTGATCCTGACTGTGTACTCTGGCAAGCTAGGCTTATAGGTGGTTTTGTCTAGACCAGTAAGTTATGGAGGGTCACACTTTGTGTGTGTGTTGCCTGGTGTTTTTCTTTGGGTCAAGGTGGAGCCCCTGTGTAATTGGTTGCACTGTCTGTCAACCTAAAACCTCAAAGTGTTTCATTGAATTTAAGATGGGTGATATTAGGTGACTTATATGGCAAAAGGGCGAATTCGTACATGTACGCTTACCCTTGAGTAGTGCCACGCACTGAAAATAGCAGATCTGCAAGCGCACAACGTGTTGCAGCATGACGCGCTGAGCTTGTAGATCTGCTATTTAAGTAAAATCAGGCTTCTCTACTGTAGTCTCATCTGAAAGAAAAATCTCATTGTATCAGCTCAATGGAAACAAACAAGCCTTTTTTTTTAAAGCATTGCTTGCATAGCCTACTCACTGCACTCACTGTGCCGTTTGCAACTTGTTAATAAAGTATCAAATAAATCAGTCGATCCTCCAAAATAATACTACTGTATGTATTGTTTGTTAGGATTTCCTGGCATTTCCTCCCAAAGACTCAAATTTCAAATGATTCCCGTTTTACTGGAAGGCTTTATCTTGTGCAGGGTCAAACATTTTGCCACCTGACACCTCCAAAGAGCTCATAACTGGCGAGTGAAGAGGGGAAAAACATGTGCTCTTTGGGGTCGAGTGTTTCCACTGTGTGTGTGTAAGCATGTCATGTGCACCGCGGTGACACACACTTCATGAAAAGACATTGTGTGTGTGTGTGTGTGTGTGTGTGTTGTAACATCCCATGTGCCCCCGTGCCGTGCACACACACTGTTGTGTTGTGCTGTGTGTGTGTGCCATCTATTGGACTTCAGGGAAACACCACTTTGAGTTTGAACCTCTTTTTCACATGCAGGACATGAAGGATTAGGACAAACCTATCTGTGAAGACGTAGGTAGGTAGGTAGGTAGGTAGGTAGGTAGGTAGGTAGGTGGGTAGGTGGGTAGGAAGGTGCGTATCTTTACTCATCCCATGGGGGAAATTAAATTGTTGCATCAGCTCATATGAACAGACAAGAAAAAGAGACCTCAATAAAAAAAGAACGTTATAATTTCATCGCCATGCCGGCTTGTGGTGGACATTTCTTTCAAAATGCTATTTTTGCCATGGACATACAGTGCAAATATTACCAGAAACAAAGCTTGCCCTACATGTACACTACTAGTGCTGTGGTCCTCCAAAAGTGGGTTGAGGGACCTTCAGGGCTGGTTGAGGATGGTCCAAATGGATCATTATAGGTCTGTAACTCTGAGAGTGTACAAATGGAACCAAATGGACCCTATACGGGTCCATTTGGTTCCATTTGTACACTCTCAGAGTTATGGGGGTCCTTGAAAATTGGTGGACTCCTTATGTGCCATCGTGTCACAGTAAATCAGTGACATACATATTCTGACGAAAACCTGGAGACTGAGACACTCAGTAATTGGGTCTTCTGATCAAAATAAGAACATTATAATATGTTAAAACGAAATCTAAAATGTGCCACGGACAAGGACAAGTCTTGCCACGGACACATTTGTCTGTGTACGGACATGTTGATGACCCCCAAAGCATCTAAAATAGACATCAACCTACAATATTGAAAGACAGAACATCCTCTCCATCCTAATCAGCCTGATCAAGGCAACCGGAGGAGGAAGTTATTCAGTGCTTATTGCGGCAGGAGTTTAGTCTTCATCCTGATTTTGACATCATGCTGTTCCCTCTTTTTTTACACTGAGTGCCCGGATCCTCTGTTTTTTTATCTGATGTTTTATCCCGTCTGATCCAGGAGCACCTTTGACAATTTTAACTATTCTGAACTACTTGACGTCTCCGGTGAGCACCTGGTTGCTTTGATATCTCTGCCAAAAAATAAATAAATAAAACGTTTATGTCTGAAAAGGCACATGAATCCAACATATTATTAGCGAATACAATGTGTAAACAAACAAAAAAACATGTTATACACAGCACTGATGATAATTGCGGTCAAAATAGATCCATGAAGCCATCAAAAGCTGCAGCATAACTTGGAGGCAACCCAAAATAAAAACATTGGAATACTTCCAAGCTGGTCACAAATCACTGTCAACAGACAGATTGATAGATTGAGATAGATTGAGCTAGCTTTGAAAACCTCTTATCAAGTTGCATGGATGGCTTTCTCAAAACCATAAAAATAAAAAGTTTCATTGGAAATATATACAGCATATCGTTTCTGTCGAGTGGAAACCGCATATATCAGGATCCAAATTCAAAAGTAGCAAAAACAGCCGATCTACAAGCTCAAAACGAGCTTTCGAGCTTGTAGATCTGCTACTTTTTATGCTTTTGTGTGACGCTGTGGTATGATCAAGTAGGGCGTTAATTTACGAGAAAAAAAACATACGGAGATAATGTTTCTGCCCGACAACAATGATATGAAATATATGTGGGGGAGGGAGGGGGGGGTCCTTGCTTAGTCTGTCTCTCAGCTAAGGGGTCCTTGAGCTGAAAAACACTGAAGACCCTTGCTCTACTTTAACAAGAGATGCCCTGCTAAAGGAGAGACTTCTGGAGACATTCTGGTAGTAGTGCCCATCTAAACTAAAACAAAACCAAAAGAAATTGTGTTGATGGTAATGAGAAACAGTGGTTTATGACCTAGAAGAACAGAGAAAAAAAAGACGAAATACCCTCAAATTTATTAAAAGAACTCACTTATATCCTATAACATGTGTTGCGGTGGAGGCCGGTGGAAGGAGCCAGGAAAAAGCGGGCGCAGTGGGTGAGTGCAGGAGTCAGCCCAGCACGTGCCTCCTTCCACAGTCCCTCCACAGTCCCTCCACAGTCCCTCCACGACACATTGTGAGCTTGTAGATCGGCTATTTTCAAATGGTTAATTTATGTTTTGTAATAATAATCAAAATCTACAAAGTAACTAGTAACTAAAGTTTTCAAATAATTGTAGTGGAGTAAAAGTATAATATTTGCCTCTGAGATGTAGTGGAGTAGAAGTAAAAGTACAGACAATTTGAAATAGTCAAAGTTTTTTCTATGGATTAGTCACTCCATGGAGACTTGAATTCATGGATATTTTTTGTTTTTTGTCGCATTCCTAAGCCAATAGTTTGATGACCAGCCGACCGGTAGGCAGCGGTTCCGGTTTCAGACACAAAGGAGATTCTTTGTGTCTCCAACCAGAACCGCTGCCGGTCATCAAATTATTGGCTTAGGAATGCGACAAAAAAAAAAAACATTAATTAAGTCTCCATGGGGTGACTAATCCATAGGGAAAAAAAGTCATTTTGGGGGTGAACTATCCCTTTAAAGCTGCACTTTATCACTTTTTTAAAACCCCATTAAGACCTGAGGCCGATTCTACGAATGCCCTCTACATCAGTAGTTCTCACACTGTCACGATCTTTCAAAAATGTTCAAAAAATAGCATATGTACAAGCTCACAGCACGGCACGAAGTGACATCTGCACATCTGCTATTTTTGAATAGCCAACGCTAAAATCTAAAATGACACAGATGCTTTCCTGGTTTTAATGAATACAATTGTAATTTAGTGCAATCTGTATGGTATCTGTATGGTTTGGTCTCCCTGCTCTTCTATTAAGACATTTAGATCGTGTCAAAGGTCAAGTCTCACCTATCAGAATCAGAATCAGGTTTATTGTCACATCACAGGTTTACAAGGTAAAAAAGTGGGTGAAATTCGTTTTTGTACATCGTTCCCATCGTTCCCACCTATACACAGGATCTGACAAAAAAATCGTCGTTCAAGATTCAATTTATCCCCTGAGCAAGCAGGCAGGCTCTATTAGCTTAAAAATGTCAGCACTGGCGCTGGGTTCAAATCCGGGGTAGAAGGGGAAAGTTACATAGTAGATAGTACAGTGTACAATTTCACCGCCGCTTTCTCTGTCCAAGCAAAGGCAAAGGTCCCTGGAATGGTACGCATATTTACAAGTAGGGAGTTAATTTACGAAAAAAACGAAGGGATAAGTACGTCAGAATTGTACTTAAGCACTAGTACTTGAGTAAATGTACTTAGTTACTTTCCACCGCTAGCCTAGTCGGTCCCTTATAGTACAACAGCGCTGCACTGTCTCAGACTTCGGCGGGCCAGACACCACTGTGACCGCTCAGCGCACAGAGACCGCCAGACCGCCAATCTTATAACACAAACAAAACACACAAACAAACAAACAAACACAGACCAGACACACACACACACACAAACACACACGCAGGTCCCCCCAGACCGCCTCCCCCACCCCCCAACCCGCCACCCGCCATTATGTCGACTCATCAAGTCCGTTGGCGGGGGCTTAGTCATCCTGTAGGGCTTCCAGTGAGAGAGCCTCGCGGCTCAACTCTTCTTGGCTTTTGTTTTGGGAGCAAATCTGGCAGAAAATATTTGCTCATTTGTCCCCACACATGTATGTGGTTTGGTAGCTAGCCGCGCGCTAGCTGCTGCGAAGGGACTGCGGGCCTTATTCCTACTGTCCACCACCAGTGGTGGAAAAAGTACTCACAGTTTTTTTTACAATGCTGCATCGTAGAAATACTCTGTTACAAGTAAAAGTTCGGAATAAAAAATTGACTTGAGTAAAAGTACGAAGGTATTGGCATCAAAATGTACTTAAAGTGCCAAAAGTAGAAAGTACTCATTGTGCAGAATGTTCTATTTCACAAGTTTTCAAATATAAAAATCTTTTTAAAATAGCCAATGTACAAGCTCACAATGCGTCGCGCTGCGACGCATTGTGAGCTTGTAGATCGGCTATTTTCAAATTTGCCTACAAAGCTGAAGTGGTTAATGTATGTTTTGTAATAATAATCAAAATCTACAAAGTAACTAGTAACTAAAGTTTTCAAATAATTGTCGTGGAGTAAAGGTACAATGTTTGCCTCTGAGATGTAGTGGAGTAGAAGTAAAAGTACTGAAAATTGGAAATACTCCAATAAAGTAGAAAAAATACCTCAAAACTGTACAGTACAGTACTTGAGTAAATGTACTTAGTTATTTTACACCACTGTGGTCCACATCCACAACAGGCAGCCAGAAGCACTCTGGTGTTGTTTTACTGAAGTAAAAGTATCGATACCGCGATGTCTGTGTAATGTTAAAAGTACATTGTGCAGAATGTCCCATTTCACAATCTTTCAAAATGCAATGCAAATCTTTCGAAAATAGCCGATCTACAAGCTCACCAGCTCTATATTCTGATAGTACTCATTGCTACAGTATAGAGTGTTTGTTCAGTAACAGGAGTCTCCATTGTCTCTCCAGATCTTTATTAAACAGAAAATGCATTTTCAGGTCGGGATGCCAATTTGATCCAATCAGGAGAGAGAACTCACACAGGATAAAGAATAAACAAGTGAAAGTGAAGCGAGCGGTGACACAAATAAATGAGCAGACAAAACTGGAACACTATAAAAATGAAGCTGATAAATGGGTACTCTCTCCTGATTGGCAGACATTTTGCAACACACCTGATTTTTTTTTTCTGTTTTAGAAGAGCTGGAGCGATGGCAAACCCCTGTTACTGAACAAACTAGCAATTACTCAGAAAAGAGTGCCTTAACCTTTTAACAAGAAACGTTTTGTTTTAACCAAAAATATCACTTACCCTACCTTAAGTACAGTACCCATTAAGACCTGGAACGCATCTGTGTCATTCTTTGATTTGAGCTAAAAAGCATTATTTTACACTTTGGCTATTCAAAAATAGCAGATCTACAAGCTCATAGTGCAGCACCGAGTGCCATGCTACGAGCTTGTAGATCTGCTATTTTTTTTTTTAAACTTGAAAATGTGTGCAAATCTTCGAATATATATATTCTTTTAAGGCGAACATTTTTAACTTTAATCTGTGCTTCTGGGGGGTCCCTGGAACAAAATATTTTGAGGTGGGGGTCCACGGCCAAATACATATCATTTTGGGGGTCCTTGACATGAAAAAGTTTGAGAACCACTGATATATGTAGAAACATAAGTATTTTCAGAATACTGTTGGGATTTAGAACACATTTGTAGAATCGGCTTCAGGTCTTAATGGGTTAAATAAATGTAAATGTACTTTAATTACTTTCCACATGCAGAGCTAGCCATGCAGGCCTGGCCAGGCCAGTGGCCTGCCTGGGTAATGTCCTCCCACACTGTATGAGCCATCCAGCACTATTATGTTGGTCATACTCTGCCCTTTGTTTAGCAAGAAAACCCTTCCTCTCTGGTGTGTTTTCTCTTTCTTCTCCAAACTCCCAGACAGTGGTGGGAAAAGTACTCACATGTTTTACTTAAGTAAAAGTATCAATACCGCAATGCAGAAACACTCTGTTACATGTAAAAGTCCGGAATTCATACTATTGATGAAGGTTTGTGGTCTGATTTGAGTCGTGGTAGCCTCTCTGCTACTATTAATTCTAGATATAGACTGACTCGTTATAATTTTCTCCACAAACTTTATTATACACCTCAAAGGTTGCTTAGACATAAATCTGAGCTATCAGACAATGCATAAAAGTTAAAACATTCTGGTATGATATCTATGATACACTGGCTAAAATGACAGAGGCTCCCTTCCCGTTAGACCCTGAAGTTTGCCTCTTAGGCAACTTCACTGCTATCAGTGCAAATCTAAGAAAACACTAAATTAAATGTATAGAGGTGGCACTTGGAGTTGCTAGGAAATGTATTGCAATAACATGGAAGTCTGACTCCCCCCTCCTCATTGCGAGATGGTTCTCAGAAATTAACAGTTGTGTCCCTCTTGAGAAGATTACCTACCTGTTAAGAAAGGGGTTTGACACATTTTTGAAGATTTGGCAACCTTATTTGGATTATATGGAAACGTTGTCCCTACCTGTATCAGAGATGTTATTAGCCTGGGTGCCAGCCTGCTTCGCTGCGTTCGGCGGACTTTTTTTCTCTCTCCGCTTCTCAGTCTGGAATGCCTCCTATCTCCAGGAGGCGGGACACAGCAGCCAAGGTTCCAAACCTACCGTGGCTTCTGATTGGTCTGTGGTGCGGGGCGGGACAAAAAAAACGGTGTGATCGTTTTGATTCGTCATTCGTTTGAACAACATCCAATCAGCAACGACGTTGCCGAACGTAACATATGTAGTTCCTGTGTACTTCCTGTGTAGTTCTGAAAGACGAGTCAATCGGGTGCATTCCAGACTGAGAAGCGGAGAGAGAAAAAAAGTCCGCCGAACGCAGCGAAGCAGGCTGGCACCCAGGCTAAGATGTTATAGGTTGTTATCTACAGCTATCTCAGTCTAGATCTATTATTTCTTTTTTTAATGTCTATACAGCAGATTTGTCTCTTCTTGTTGTTTCTTTACTTTTTTTTTAGGGTTCGAGGCCTATAGGCTCGAAACCTCTTTGTATCACTACACTTTGTCTTTCTTCCGACGTTTTTTCTGTCACGGCCTAATCGTGCATACGCTTTTTACGAAACTCGGCAATATGGTAGAGGGCTATGCCAAACGGCTAAGACACGAAACTCACAACTATTGGCCAAAGGGTGGCGCTATAGCAATCATTTGAAAAATGCCAACTTTGAGCAGGTACAACTCATGCCCTCTTTGACCTACAGACATGAAACTTCGATATACACATGCGTTTCCTCATGCCGAACAACTTTCACGTGCTGACTTTTGACCTCTGACCTTTAGATCTCCCACCATTTTGAATTATATGAAAAACAGTAAACATCTATCTCCTCCTGGGATTTTTTAGCAATCTGCACGAAACGTTTTACACATGAGCTTTGGACCTATGCCGGATTTTCCATAAGTGACAAAAAGAAGCTTTTAAGAGCCAATGAATATCGCAGTTTTATGAACATTTTTCGTCTGCCCATAACACGTAGTGGTGAGACCAAAATTTGTTCTCCCCGGTTCTCCTCAGTGGCTGGAGCAATTGATCTGAATTTGAACACAGCCATTGACCATATGCACGGAACAGCGAAGCCTGTTTTTCGATTTCACCAAATCTCAGCTATTTATTAGCGTTTTTGTGTAAAATAATGTCGCTATGGTTATGGGGCTGCCCAGCTGTGGGATGGCCCCGCGAGCTGTGGGACGAACTGCCTCCCGGGTTGCCAGATCATGTGCGCATATCCCCCCACGGATGCGTCGACCGGGTATGGACTAGTGTTAATTAATGCAAGGGTTGAGGTGTCCATGAGAAATGTTCTTAACCCTGGATTGCTAGCCACAATCCCTCAGCACTTTGCTCAGCTGTTGAGAATGCTCATTTCATTGTTAGTTGCATGGGCTGCTTTGTCTCAAGTTCAATCTATTCTGTTTGTACGTCTTATTGTGCTATTGTTGCATATCGTTTTTTGCCTCTCATGCCTCGGACCCGTGTATTGCTGCTTGCAGCTATATTTTACCTTTATTTTTGATTATGTTTTATCTGTGCTGTCCTTTATGTATGTGGGTTTGTATGTGGAGAGGTGGGAGGGATGTGGGGGGATTGTATGTGTTTTACTCCTCTGACTAAGAAAATATTTTTTTTGCAGAATGGGTTCCCAGATTGGTCCCGTCGCAAATGTTTGGTCTGAGCTCAGGATGGATTGCAGAGATTCTTGATTCCAACATGTATTGTCAGAAGCTTGTAACATTACTCCTTTAGTGCGTGCAGAGCTAGATCATAGTTGGCTCCATGGCATGTGTCTTTTTTTTTTAAATGCCACTTTGGTGTGTTTGCTCCCTTCAACAAAGACGGTCTCGCTTCTTGACATGGGCAGGAGTTTATGACATACAATAGTGCCAAGCGCACGGACGTTCTTCACTCCATGCGCTGGTCGCTCCCTTGTAACCCAACTCCAGAGTATAGAGGACACTTCTTAAACCATTATATCGTTATATTGTTGCTGTCGGGCAGAAACCTTACAATTCAATAATATTACACTTCTCATTACTTGGTAATAGAGTAGTTGGTTACATTACAAGTTATATCACTTTTGCTACCCTGATCTGCACGTACACGTTACGTCAAAACAAAGAGGGCGCATGCTTAAACAAGCTAACAATTTGTAACATCACAACATGATAGCTTGCAGATCTGTTCTTTTTTTCTACAACCTCCAACTATGGGGTATAAATAATAATACCATAGTCCATCTGGGTATAAAAAAAAATCATGTTCATTGTAACTTAGTAAGTCAAAGTTTAGAGATGTACCAATGCAATGTTTTCCTATTCAGATACCTGCAACTTGCGTATGGGTCGATGCCGTAATAGTAGGCTACACTAAGAGGAGTATAAAACAGTAAATCTTCAACTGAAGGATTCAAAATACATACAGTAGTATGTTCACTGTAAATGAAAAAAATATCATGTGATAGATAATCAGATTGTCACAGACTGGCATACTCGATACCGATACTAGCATTTTAGAGAATATCGGCAGCTTTTCCGATACTGGAATAACAGAACATCTCTAAATATTACAGTTTTGACAGTCGTAATAAACTACTTACTGGGTAAAGTAATAATATCGTCTCTGTCAGGTGTCCAAAACTGTTACTTTTCAGGATTCAAAATCAAAAATAGCAAAATGACCACATCTACAAGCTCAAAATGTGTCGCTTCGCATCGCATTTCAAGCTTGTAGATCTGCTACTTTTGATGCTTTTGTGTGACGCTGTAGTATGATCAAGTAGGGGGTTCATTTACGAAAAAACACAAAAAGTAAAAATATGGGGATACGAGGTTTCTGCCCGACAGCGGCGATATCATGGTAATATATCACTTTGTAACTCGTGTTACCGCCCAGCACTCCACACCAAATCACTTTACCGAAAACGTGAGCTCGCGGATCGGTCGTGTTTTCACCGAATGTTCACCCCGGCACAGGGACGCGCTATAGGCTTCATGTGGTTCCAGCTGTTCCTCTGGACCCAGTCTGTTTGGGATTTACTTCCTAAGCCGGGGCGATTTCAGGCTCACATTAGCATAAGTTTGTATGATTATACAGGCCCTCATGTCAGGGCATTTAGTAGGAAATGTGTACCGTATCAAATGTGAACTTAAGAAGAAAGCAGTCAAAACATACACACACACACACACACATACGCACACACACACGCACATTCTGCGTTTCTTTCTCCCCTTTTCATGTCGACCACAAGGCTGACCTGCCGGCCTCCCATTTCCTGGGAGGAGGATATCCCCCCTTCAACAGGGCCTTAACCCGTTACAACCGGGAACGCATATCCGTGTAACCACTTTAACCATTATTTTATGCTTTGGGCTTTTCAAAAATCTGCTATTTTTGAAAAATCTTTAAAGTTTGTGCAAATCATTGAATGTAGGCTATATATGTTTTTAAAGCGAACATTTTTAACTCAAATCTTTGCTGCTGGGGGGGTGCTTGGAACAAAATATGTTGAGATGGGGGTCCGCGGCCAAATACATGTAATTTTGGGGGTCCTTGACATGAAAAAATGTATAGAACCACTGATTATAGCAACATGTTAAGATTTAGAAGACATTTGTAGAATCCCCCAGAAGCAAAGCTTTGAGTAAAAAATGCTTTCAAAAATATATATTCAAAGATTTGCAAAAAATGTTCATGATTTTTTTTAAATAGCAGATCTACAAGTTCGTAGATCTGCTAGTAGATCAGCTCGTAGATCAGAGTGCCGCGCTATGGGCTTGTAGATCTGCTATTTTTGAATAGTCCAAATAAATCTAAAAATGCTTCTTTCCCGGTCTTAATGGGTTAAAATCCATCAGTGTAAGACGACTGCAGACCCTGATGGATGTCCCTCCTCCCCAGTACCATTGTCTTTGAAGCCCCAGGAGGCCTCTCTCTCTCTCTCTCTCTGATGGCTGCCATGGGACCACACTGGTGATTAGGGTAGTAGAACCATAGTTAAGGGCCGTCCACCACGTGCTCCACTGTCTCTGATGTTTGTGTCTCAGCCCAGTGGAGGTTCTGGTTCACTGACACATGTAATTAGGGGATGTGGTCCATACATGGTACCTATAGGGAGATGCCACCGACCCTGTCTCCTTTCCTCGTTCCTCCCTTGGTAACTCTAACCATGCCACCACCCCAGTGGTGGAAAGTAACTAAGTACATTTACTCAAGTATTATATGTTTTACTCTACTGGAGTATTTCTAATTTTATTAGATTTTTTTTACAATTATTTGAAAACTTTAGTTACTAGTTACTTTAGATTTTGACTCGAATCTCCAGCACTGTTGGCTTGATCGCAGCGAAACTGTGCACACACACTCCCTGGATGCAAATTCAGAACCTCTGCCCCACAGTTTTCACATGGGCCTGTTATAGCGCCACCAGGAGGCCGCTTTTTGTCCGATTGCGGTCAAACTTTGCACGCACATTCACACTATGTTGAGGAACAAATGCCACCCTTTTAACATTGGCCTGTTATAGCGCCACCAGCAGGTCTAATTTTGCAAAGCACATTTTTGGAACAAAATGCCTCAAATCCTGAATGTAATGTCCGATTGAAAGCCCTAAGAAGAAATGGCACCCTTTTTACATTGGCCTATTATAGCGCCACCAGGATCGAGGCCACAACCTACCTGACCTGGCGGAGACCTGTATTGGAGCCAGTAGGAGGTGCACCACTAGAAAAAAGTGACCTTTTCAAATGGCCCGGATTTACAGAGGACTATGTCTAAAAAATGTTTCATGCAAATTGTCTCTATCACAGAGCCACCCAGAGCCACAAACCAACAGTCACTGAACATGTTTCACTGCCACACCGGGCCCCAACATGACAGCAACAGGGCTACTGTACATCTTGAACCACATCAGCACATGACACAAACAGCATCAAACACGAACAGCATAAAACAAAAACATCATACAACACAAACTGCACCTGCAGCTGCAGCAGCAGCAGCATCCAGCAAAGGAAAAGGAAAAAATAGGTATGTCACAATTATTACATAATCACCTGATCGCAAGTATTTCAGATAATCGCAATACTTTTTCGGTTAATCGTCATAATCATTTCCATGTTGAAAAAGGTTCATATGTTTTCAAACATTTTCAAAAATAGTCTGCTATTTCCACGTATAAAGTTATTGAGGTATGCAAGTTATTTGTCATATCTGACCCGTGCACCTTTTGTTTACGAAGACAGACACATTTTTATTAATAATGTTACAATGTTCAGCATACGACGCAATAATTAATTAATTCGGCCTAGTTCATCGCAATTATTTGAGCGACAATTAATCGTCAAGCGACAAGTAAAACGTCATAATCGTGACAGTCCTAAAGAGGTTCCTACTTTGAGTTGTCTTCATCAGCCGTCTTCAGGGGAAACCCCGAGAAGGACAAGGTCTTCGTCCGTTCGACCGTGCGGACCAAGTCGTCGGAGGAATCCCCCATGGATAGAGAGAGATCTCCAGATCTCGTTCTCTAAGGCGGGGCATCCTCGGATGAGCCTTCCAGCGGGCGTCTCCTGCCATCTCCATCCTCCGTACATCTGGTTGGCTTCACCAGTACTTTACATCTCTCTGGTTAACTTCACCAGTACTTTATTAGAGGTGGATGGTCTGGGAGGGTGTTACACTGTAGGTGAAAACCTCAGTCTTCTGGGCATCTACGATGCAGATATCATCTGCATCGTCATATGTATGTGTGTGGGGGTGTGTGTGGGGTGATAACATAAAAAAAATCACACCCAGTGTGAAGTGGGCGGTGTGTGGTCATCACAACATGACTCACTTTAAAAAAAGGATAAATTACTTTTTTTTAAGTCCATACTGCTATTCATAGGGCTGCACATGTGTCATGTGTTTCGCTAGCCAATCACAGTCCTGAATTTGCAAAGTCAGCCAATCACATTACAGTTAGTGGTGATGACACTAGCTGTAATGTGATTGGCTGATATGAAAAAAAGTATCGATTTGCATTAACAATGGAAGGGTTAGGGGGTACACAATTTTTTTGGTCGGTGTCCAAAACTCACTTATAGGGGGCGGCTACACCGCCCCAAAAAGACTACACTAGAGAGTCATCTAGACCTCCTAGTTGTAGTAGTGAAGCCCAGTTCTTGCTCCCCTCCTCCACTGATGGCCTGTCTTCATAGTCCACGCTTATAATGAAGAGGAGGGGGGAGGGGGGTGTGTCCCCTCCAACACCTCTGCCGGCCTTGAGTATCTGAAAGAAAGAAAGAAAGTATTGAAACATATACAGCCTAGTATACGTATACTGTATCCTGTCATAACATTCACAGCCTAGTATATGTATACTGTATCCTGTCACAGCATACACAGCCTAGTATACGTAGAGCTTGTAGATCGGCTATTTTCACAATGTTTGCCTCTTTCTTACGTAATATTTGACCATTTGGCCAATTTAGTATTAAAAGTCGTTCAATTGTAACTTTATACATGTGCAAATACCCTGTATACACGTATAGGGCATAGCAGTGGCGGCCATTTTGTGGTGTCACAGATAGAAAACGCATTAATTTTTCCCATGAAGATTTCCGAAAATATTTTTTATAAATTATGTTAAGCCTGGAACCAAGCCATCCAGGATCCTGATGAATGTGAAGTGATTTACTAGGCCCAGTGGTGCAATAAGCACTCAAAATCTTTACTTGAGTAAAAGTACCAATACAGCAATTTTGAAATATTATTACAAGTACAAGTCTGGTATTCAAACTTTACTTCAGTAAAAGTACAAAAGTATTGGCCTGCATAGCCTGTCTTAGCATCACAATCAAACACAGCTCAACAATACAACATATTCACTTCACATCACATCACACAACACAACAATGCTTCATTCTGACTAGTTGTTGCTTTACCAAGTAAAATAAAAGTGAAATTAAACACACAAATTCCATCAATTCCTTTAATGCTAAGCCGCTAATTAGCTAAGCTAAGTCACCTGCAGAAACTCACCTCCGTTTGGTCAGATAGAGATAATGCACTTCTGTTTCCAATGTCTTGTTGTCACAAGTGTGTTTTAGCAGCTTTCACCACTCTGGTAAACACTGACAACTTTACTCAACGTTCATGTGGAGTAACGTTGCGTTATGATGTTGTTTATTTTGATCTTTTACTTAGAAACATTGCAGAGATTGTAACAAACACTGTGTGTGTGCGTGTGTGTGTGTGTGTGGGGGGGGGGGGGCAGGGCTGACAATTGAAGGACTTATAAAGCCCGCCCCTCCCTCCCTCCCTCCCTGCTTCCTAGGGAGTGTGGAGCAATAACTAACTACCTCCCAGGGCAGGGTTTCTCAAAGTGGGTGCCCCCGTGGCCAGTGGTGTGAAGTAACTAAATACAATTACTCTAAGTACTGTACTTAAGTAAAATTTGGAGGTATTTTCACTTTACTGGAGTATTTACACATTTCAATACTTTTACTTCTACTCCATCTGTATAGTAGTGTGTATATCTGTCTGTCTCTTATATGTCATCATGATTTGTGTGCATGGGGATCTCATCTTAAACAAGCTTAGTGCTTAATGAGTTTTCCAGTTTAGTAGACCTTGTATTGTACATTTGTACTTCCATGTACTGTTATGTACTGTCATGTACTGTTCTCATGTCTTACTAAATAAAGTACATCAATCCACTACATCTCAGAGGAAAATATTGTACTTTTACTCCACAACAATGATTACAGCGCCACCAGGAGGCCGATTTTTGCAATACTTTTCTTTTTCATATTACTCCTACAAATTTTGTACAAACATCATGCTAATCGGTACACATTGTCTCTGGAGTCAAGTGATTAAGATGGTTCCGTCATATTTTTCATATTCCATCCTGATTGGCAAATTCTGAACATTGCTTGCCCACAATAACCTACCTGACCTGGCGGAGACCTGTGCTACCTTTGCTATGATTCCCTGCTTTCATATGAGATGAGAAAATGCTAGATGACTGTCTCCCAGTCAAATTTGGTCACATATCACATATAATTGATGTGTATATACTGGTATATACTGGGCACTGGTATTCAGACGGTACTACTCTATTTGATGTGTGGACACTGTTATTCAGACGGTACTACTCTATTTGATGTGTGGACACTGTTATTCAGACGGTACTACTCTATTTGATGTGTGGGCACTGGTATTCAGGCGGTAATATTCTATTTGATGTGTGGGTGCTGGTTTTCAGACGGTACTATTCTATTTGATGTGTGGGTGCTGGTATTCAGACGGTACTATTCTATTTGATGTGTGGGTGCTGGTATTCAGGCGGTACTATTCTATTTGATGTGTGGGTGCTGGTTTTCAGACGGTACTATTCTATTTGATGTGTGGGTGCTGGTATTCAGACGGTACTATTCTATTTGATGTGTGGGTGCTGGTATTCAGACGGTATTCTATTTGATGTGTGGGTGCTGGTATTCAGGCGGTACTACTCTGTGTGTGCTGGTATTTAGACGGTACTACTCTATTTGACGTGTGGGTGCTGGTAGTGTGTATATTGAATGGTACAAATAACTCAATTCCCCAAATCACAAAAAAAATACATCTTGTAACTAAAAATAATGTTTATTCCATAAAAAACACACCTTAGGCAACGCACACAGTTAAGAATAGAAAAAGGTAAATGCCACAATAAGAAGTGATATAATTTCACTTTAAAAATAGTGTTGCATTCAATCATCATAATAATCCTTCAACATGTGTTCAAAATGCATGCATTCTGAGTTTACAACCACATTCTGGATGCCTCGTTGTTCAAATGAACTTTTATAATACGAGACCGTTTCTTTCTTTTTTTTTTTTCTTTCGCACATTTCGCTCCGTTATGCCACTCTGCAATACAGGAATGCATTGGAGGCCGAGCTTGTCATATTTAAATGAAAACATAGTGCTCTCTGTAATTGTACAATTAAAAGCAGCTAGTGGTCTGTCAACAGTGGAAAGGCCAGAGGGTTATCAAACCAGAGATTAAAATAGGGCTGCAACCATCCATCATCTTCTTAGCGATTATTGTAGTGAGTGCTTTTTCGATTAATAAAATAATCAAGAAGGGTGTTTTTTGGGGGAGATTTCCTTCATGAATCGTGAAGAAAACATTAATTTACATTTTTCTAATCGACTAACTCAATGAATCTAATTAACCACTTAAGCCCTGTTTTACAACAACCTCTACAACAGTGACTTGTAAGAATAGCAAACATAAATCAGTTATTTCATCGATTAGTAGATGGACCGTTGCACCCCTACATTAAACCAGCCCTCCAGTGGTCTATTATCCATTGACGTAACAATCATCGTGTGCATGCACATCACCGGACACTCCAAACTGAATCCTTCCTCGAGTACATGTGTGTGTTTGTGTGTCCTCTGCTTGTTAAGAGAAGGTGCAGTGAAACAACAAGGCGATGCGATGCGTTGGGTGCATGATGTGTCATAAGGTGGCATCATGGGCGCAGCGGCAGCGGCAGCGGCAGCAGCAGCTCAGAACCAGAACTCGGAGACAAAGACGTGCACGTTGACCAGGTTCTTGTGGGACACTCCCTGGGCGCCCAGGTTGCTCATGGACAGCGTCAGGATGAGGTTCAACGGACCGATCAGCGGCTTCACTTGCCTGACCACGCCTAGGAGGAGAGACACGGAGACAGGTCAGGTATCTTAAAGTCGTTAAAGTAAGGATAGCGGAGTATTGGATTGCGCTCAGGTGGCGCAGTGGTAAAAGTTTCTGCCCCACCACGTTGTGCATTTGAATGGTGTATCCAGCTTTGTCTGTACGAACATTAGAATCATTGGTAACACCTGTGAGGGAAGTAAGGCAGAGGCCCAATTTCTTTCTAATATGGCTGCTGTGCATAGAGCCTATTGGCCCGTGTTCAGGGGAGGAAGCCGGACAGGGAGGGTGATATTGGTCATTGCATGTATTCCTATGGGCTGGGGCGGCACCTGTCAGTAGGGAGTGTTGGGCGGGAGGAGTAGGACCAAGACTCTACGTCCTCTCAGTGGGGGTTCCTCACTGGCAGGTGAGTCAGTAGAATACAACAGCAGTGACATCATACAGAAATGTGTGTGGGGAGGAATTAATTGGCAATGACACATTTTAGGGAGAAAAAGATGTAAAAAGCAACATTAAAAAAAAATAGATATAAAATAATTATAGTAGTCATTACTATAGAATGTTTGCTTAGTAACAGGGGTCTTCCTGTCTCTCCAGTTCTTTATTAAACAGAAAAGACATTTTCAGGACGAGATACCGAGTTCATCCAATCTGGAAAGAGAATTCATACAGGGTACAGGATAAACAAGTTAAATTGGAAGTGACAAAACAAAAAAATGGAATTGGAACAATATGCAATTGGATCTAATGAATCTTGCTCCTGATTGAATTAAATCGGTATCCCGACTTGAATATGTATTTTCTGTTTACTAAAGAGCTGGAGAGATGGGGAGACCCCTGTTACTGAACAAACGCTCTATAGCAATGATTACGATGGGATTGTAGAGCTTTAACATTATTTAAATAAAAATTGTGAAAAAAAAAATCACTTACACTATACCTTATAGTGTAATATACCTTTAACCACTTAAACTCTATTCCAAACATTTAAAAAGATAACCAATCTATACAAGCAAGTTTGCAGGTCTGAATTTTTTTGATGAGCAGGAGCAAGATGAAGTCGGTTATTGGTCCTAAATATCGATTTGGATATATTTTCGGTTAATTGCCAAGCCCTACTAAACGTTATATCGGGTGGAAACCTTATATGTCCAAAACTGTTACTTTTCAGGATTCAACAGTAGCAGATCTACAAGCTTCGGGACATGTTTTGAGCTTGTAGATCTGCTACTTTTGATGCCTTTGCTTGACGCTGTAGTATGATCAAATACGACGTTAATTTACGAGAAAAAAAAAAACATTTTGAATATGAAGATAGGAGGTTTCTGCCCGACAGAGACAATATGGACCAAAAGGTCCCATCATTGCTGTCCACAGAGCACCTCCCCCTTAGAGGGGCAAAACATCCACAGCGATGAGCCACATCAGGGCTTAATGATGCCCTGCCAGGAATGGAGGACGACTCCACAAGACTCTTTAGAGACTTCACTCCACCTTCCACCCTGTCCCTGGGGGGAACGACGCGACAGCAGACACCCCCACCCCATCCAGGAGTAAAAAAACCACCCCCACACACACACACACACACACACACACACACACACACACACACACACACACACACACACACACACACACACACACACACACACACACACACACACACACACACACACACACACACACACACACACACACACACACACACACACCACAGCAGAGAGAGCGAGAGAGAGAAACCAAAGTATGACCGAATGCCCGTGGAATTCGTTTGCATGGGAGCTCTTTTTTTGAAGTTGAACATGCGATTACAGGGTGAAAAAACATCAGTGTTTATACAGGCTGTCAGCGGGCCCTTTCTGTGCTGCAGGCAGGCAGGCAGGCAGGCCGAGTTGCATGGTGACATCTCTCAGCTCACAGGCCTGTTGGAACAGCCAGCACCACAGTGCAGTCAGTCAGTGAGTCAGGCAGCTTAACTCACCACACTGTCCTCCTAGCCTGCAGTCCCTCCAATCAGAGCCTTTGTGAATTTTATGTCATTTGTCACTTTTTATGTCACTGTCACTTTTAATGTCACTTTGAGAACCACTGGCTTACAAAAATCCATGTTCACAAAGCCAGCGGTTCCCAAATCAGACGGGGTTCCAAAATCAGTTGAACGAGTTCAAAATATTTTCAGACGGGGGTCCTTGACATGATACCACTGACATTAAAGGAGTAGTTCACCCCCCAAAAATACTTATTTTCTATCAATTACACACCCCATGGAGCATCGAATTCATGGAGATGTTTTTTTTTTGTCGCATTCCTAAGCCAATCATTTGATGACCAGCGGAGACTACCGGAGACATTAGCATCTTTCCGCCAGTCATCAAATTATTGGCTTAGGAATGCGACAAAAACAAAAAAATCTCCATGAATTCAAGGCTTCATGGGGTGTATAATTGATAGAAAATAAAAAAAAAATTGGGATGTACTACTCCTTTAACTCTTTGAACGCCATAATCCATCCACGCCGTCGACACGTTAGACGCGTTGATAGCGTTTTCATTGTTTAATTGCCAATCGCGCTGTTCTTTGTAACTTCCACCATCAGGTTCCCTTTGCACTCACTCCACACTCACCCGTATGCAGAATTAAAGGGTTCCGTTTCCGGTTCTCGGTTTTATCTTGAAAAATGTGATTTTTAGGCCAAAATTAAAAAAAACGGAGAGCTCCGGTTACATTTTCTTTGCTCTGGACGACGAACAGTTATCGTCGTTGTGTATACCAACGATCTGAAACCCGATCATGAGCTAAGCTCAGCTAAGATGGCCAGCGGAGGGGGTCAACGGATATGACGTTTGGAGCCTGTTTGGAGCAGGCAGACAGAGAGAACGGAGAGAGACAGAAAAAAACTCTTTGAGTGCTGGTCGATCTGTCGTGTTTGTTTATAAACACAGCCAGACAAACGATTATAATGGATATAACAATTCTGTGACCGGTTGAAAAAGGTTATAAAACACGAAAATCGCTGGCACTGGGTGAGTACATTACGAAAATACTCTGGCAGATGAACTTGAATTTAGTTTATTTAAAAAATGTAATAGGCTCTATGCACAGCAGCCATATTGGACAGAAATTGGGCCCCTTCCTTGCTTCCTTCACAGGTGTCACCAATGACACTAATGAAGGCTCTGTTCCATTTAGTGTAGCACAGTGGTTCTCAAACTTTTTAATTTCAAGGACCCCCATAACTCTGAGAGTGTACAAATGGAACCAAATGGACCCGGGAGGGTCCATTTGGTTCCATTTGTACACTCTCAGAGTTACACCCTCTCAAGGAACCATGAGGGTCCCTGGACCACACAATATCAGCACCCTGACTCTGTTTGACCAGAATGGAACAGAGCCTTCATTAGTATCATTGGTAACACCTGTGAAGGAAGTAAGAAGAGGCCCAATCCCAAAACGTCTGCTGTGCATAGAGCCTATTCTTTGGCTGACTGTGGCCAAAAGCAGCAGGTTGGGGGCTCAGTCAGTCTGGCCGTCTCTTACTTCAAGGGACAGCGGGTTCAAAGTGGTTCTGGTCGTGTTGTTGCTCTATACAAAGCGCCACATCAGGGAGTGTTCTGCAGAACCGCAGGCAGCACAGCGCAGCGCGATGACCCAACAGCTTAGCCTCCCCAGTCCAACTTCCAGATTAAATTGATGACATATCACTGCATCATTCGCTCTGAGTTACGAGGTGCCTCTGCGTGCTGATTGTTGTAATAAAGCAAGAAGCCATGCAGCCAGCCAGCCATTTTCTGCTTGTGGTGGAAAAGTAACTAAGTACATTTCATCGCCGTCGGGCCGAAACCTCTTATCTCCATAATCTAACTTAATGTGTTTTTTTTTCGTAAATTAACGCCCTGCTTGCTCATACCACAGCGTCACACAAAAGCATCAAAAGTAGCAGATCTACAAGCTAGAAACGCGGCGCGAAGCGACGCGTTTTGAGCTTGTAGATCTGCTACTTTTGATGTTTTTGAATTTGAATCCTGAAAAGTAACAGTTTTGGACATATGAGGTTTCCACCCGACAGAGACGATTTACTCATGTAGTGAACCTACAGTAAGTACAACATTTTCTTTATACTTCTACTCCAACAGCTCAGAGGCATTATTGTATTTTTTTACTCCACTGCAATTATTTAAAATTATTTAGTTACTTTACAGTTTTAGATTATCATTACAAAACATACAAACCATTTAAGGCCCATTTTATACCTTGACTATTCAAAAAATATCAGCTTATACTGTAGCTTGTGCCTATTTGCAAAAACGTCTTGATACATTTTGGGCGGTTCATAATGAGTACTTTGTACTTTGGTACTGTAAATACATCTTTATGGCAATACAAATTTTACTCAAGTAAAATGTTGAATACAGGCCTTTTACTTGTAGCAGAGTATTTCTACTTTTGTGGAAATTGTTGGTATTGCTGCATTTACTTGAGTAAAAAAATATGTATATATAAAAATGTCAAACTTTTCAGAATTCAAAAGTAGCAGATCTACCGTACTGAGCTGAACAACAGCTTGTAGATCTTCTACTTTTGATGCTTGTGTGTGACGTGGTAGTATGATCAAGTAGGGCCTTAAAGTTAGAATATTGAGATAAGAGTTTTCTGCCCGACGACAGCAACGATATATATATATAAAAAACTAAAATCCTTCCTCCAGTGTTCACCACAGGGCAAACAGTGATGATACATGATGTGCTAATATCCTCTACATCCCTCAGGACACTGCCACAGCATGGTCTCTCTCTCTCTCTCCCCCCCTCCCTCCCTCCCTTCCTCCCCTCCCAGGGGGGGTGGGCTGATGTTTGTGGCACCATCACTGTGGCCCACAAGGGTAAATGAGTCCCATGTGTTCAGTGGCGGGGAGCTAGTCGCAGTCACGCGATATAGCCATGGAAGGCATTCCTCCAGGAATCCATCTTTTTAAATGTGGAGGAGCCTTAGCTATAGGAGCCTACTGCCGCTTTCTGTCTTGTCTGTCTCTTTCTATCTACCTCGCTCACCCTCTCTCTCTCTCTCCGTCGGATCATTGTGGGCACACTTAAGATTCCAGAAGATTCCGGCGATAAGCGCCCCCTGTTAGAGAGAGAGAGAGAGAGAGAGAGAGAGTGGATATGGGGCCCTAAGCTTGTGTCTCTCAACCAGGGTTGCCCCCTTGTTTTGGTGTTTTGAGACTCTGTTGCGTAGTGACACTCGTTCGGCGGGGAGCGGGGGCTTTTTTATTGTTTCCAAAGCGTCAGCGCCATCAGAGAGGAGACAGAACCTCTGCTTGAACCCGACGACAGAGGCAGTAAATGTTTCAGAAAAGTAAAGGACGTGGAAAAAGAGATTGGGGAGCTATACGAGTCTAGAAAAACTTTTTTTTTTTTTTTTTACGACGCAAGCCAACGGTGGGGTGGGTGGGTGGCACGGCCTTCTGGGGCTCTGCAGTGGCGCGCAACAGTACTGCTACGCAATGAGAAGTGGAAATGACTTTGCATATCGTTACTGTCGGGTGGAAACCTTGTACGTCCAAAATCAGTCCTTTTTTTTATTATTCAAAAAAAAACTTTGAACCCATTAAGATCTGAGGCCGATTCTACAAATGTCTTCAAATGTCTGTCAAAATCAGTTTTCTGAAAAACTCAGCTATGATACTATATCAGTGGTGCTCAAACTTTTTCATGTCAAGGACCCCCAAAATGATATGTATTTGGGCCGCTGACCCCCCTCTCAAAATATTTTGTTCCAGGAGCAATGATTAGAGTCACAAATGTTTGCTTTAAAAATATATATATTCAAAGATTTGCACAAATGTTGAATATTTTAAAAAAAATAAAGCAGATCTACAAGCTCATAGCGCGGCACTCGGTGCCGCGCTACGAGCTTGTATATCTGCTATTTTTGAATAGCCAAAGTATAACATATGGATAAAGTGGTTACACAGATGCTTCCCCAGTCTTAATGGGTTAAAATTGTGAAAATAGCCGATCTACAAGCTCGATTCGAGGCGTTGTGTGCTTGTAGATCTGCTATTTCACTACTCTTGTGTGATGAAGTAAGGCATTCATTTATGAAAAAAACACACACATTTGAAACTCGGAGATACGAGGTTTCTGCCCGACAATGGCGATATACTGAGAATTGCAGGCCTCATAACCCCGGTAGCCGCACAGACCAGTCCCATGAATCAGTATAACTAATGGTTCAGACGGTTCACAAAAAGTTGTCCCTGCGCTCAAATTGAAAATCGGTTCATAGGGTTCGAGAAATCGAACTGAAACATCCAGCGAAGATGAGCGAAGGCTCAATAAAACGTAATTATAAGTGCACTAACGGACCGCCGCAGAGGCGGGTTGCTTTTTCAATCCACTATAGTCTTTGTTTTATTGGGAAAAGAGTGATGGTTTCAGATCATAAATGTGATCCGAATCCAATGGAGACTCTAAACACACTCGAGTAATCGGGGTCGACTGAGGCTACGCGCTGAGTTTTTTCAAGTGAGTTTGAAGAAAAAAAGCAATGAAACAATTCTATCTCATAAATAAAATGGCAGAAAACAATAGGATGTGTTGCAATAAATAACGTTTCACATTAGTCAGTGGTGGGAAAAGGGTGTTCAACAGCTTGTATAGTACTGCACTGAACTGAACACATATCTAAAATGGTGCATGCTAGGATTAAACTGTTCTACTCCACACTTACAGGACCGGTCAAATCCAGTGGTGGACAAAGTAGGCTACGATACTTTGACTCAAGTACCCCAGCACTTGAGTCAAAGCGTCGATACTCCTGGTCAAATATTAGTGAAAGTTGCTCAGTCAAACTTGTACTAGAGTTATAAAAGTACTGTAGGCCTACTTCCCATTCAAAAGTTCATGCTTTTGAAAAAAATACTTCAAAAGTACAAATTGCAAAGCACATTTTCTTTTAATGCATTGCTGCATTGAAATTTCGACATTTTACAAAAACATTTAAAGATTTTCCTGAAATGTTTGAAAATAATTCAATAATAGTGAAATAGCAGATATACAATTACAAGCTCACAACATGCTGCGGTGCGACGCGTTGTGAGCTTGTGGATCTGCTATTTTTACTACATTTGAAATGGGGCTGAAGTGGTTCATTCAAAATGCACTTTTTCCCTTCCTGGAAATGTATTGGTGTCAAAAGTATAATATCTGTCTTTGAAATGTAGTGATATGAAGGCCCCCAAAATACAAATGAGTAAAGTTCAGTTACTCATTCTTTTTTTACTTAAAGGAGTAGTTCACTCAAAAAATGACTTTCTTATTTTTTTCTATCAATTACACATGCCATGAAGCCTTGAATTCATGGAGATCTTTTAGTTTTTGTCGCATTCCTGAGCCAATAATTCGATGACCGGGTAGCCGGGGACTCCGCCGGTCATCAAAGTATTGTCTTAAGGATGTGACAAAAACAAAGAAAAATCTCCATGAATTCAAGGCTTCATAGGGTGTATAATTGATATAAAATAAGTAATTTTTGGGGTGAACCAGTCCTTTTAAGTACATTATTCAACCAAATATACTTCTTTACTGTGCACCGCTGGGTAAAATCATGAAGGGGAACTTTTAAAGGAAGCATACACAGTACTGGCGGTCTGGCATGTTTATCCCGTTGACCACGACTCTGTGTACTCAACATTACTGCCGACTATTTTCCAAAGCATAGCGTAGTTTGTTTGTTTGATTGTAGAGGAAGCCATCGGATTCCGCTCATTCCACTCCAGCATGGAAATCGTTGCCCTACTTGATCATACTACAGCGTCACACAAAAGCATCAAAAGTAGCAGATCAACAAGCTTGTAGATCTGCTACTTTTGATGCTTTTAAGAGGTGGTGCCATGGTGTTGCACTTTTTCATGTGTCTATGAGGTTGATAGAACTTCATTAAGCCCCCTGGTGGTGTTTTAATGGTGTTTTATGTCTTCTCTGACTATTTGGAGTTTCTACCTGGAGGCTGAAACCTTGAGGGTCAAACGTGCCAATAGAAAAACATCCCTTTAGTGACACAGTAAAATTACACCCTCCCCCTCATTATCATAACACAACAGGTGTGGGCATGAGGAGGAGGGACTAGGACAGGTGGGTGGGGCTAAGGTGGTGGAGGAGGTGCTAAGGTGAGAACCAGGTATACTTGATGAACTGGAGGCGTGTCCACATGAAAACATAATTTTAACACTTTCTGTACACTTTTTTGAAAAAAAATCTTCCTCCTAGTATAACCATAATACCTGATGATTATGTTTTCGGGGGGGAAAAAAATCACTGAAAATCACGGCACCCCGTCTTAAATGTTTTTATCCTGAAAAGTAACAGTTTTGGACGTATGAGGTTTCCACCCGACAGCGTCAAAATCAACTACAGTAGCTTCAGACAGGTAATCCAACACAGCCATCATTATGGCGCCTTTGTTTGGCCAGAGTTGCATTTTTTTATTATTGCGTTTTAATGCATTTTAAGGCACGGGATCGTGATTTAAAAAAGGCACAGCAGAGCCGAAAATAGCCCCTGAAGAAAGATTTATTTAAGAGTGAAATTCAAAGACTCGTGAGTTCCGTGTGTTGTTTAGCCAACACTGACTCAATTATTCCAGTGAGCTCGCTAACGTTTTAATGACTATGGAGAAAAATGTAAACAAACGCAGAATCTAAAAATATAAAAGGCATTAAAAATTGTCTGTGGTCCTCTAAAATGGTTAGTACCACAGTAAATGTATTTTTCTATTGTACTTTGCGCTAGGATATTACAGGTGGGCTGTAAGATTTTAATGATAATATAAAATAAATAAATGAGTAGTTACTTATTTTCTATCAATTACACACCCCATGAAGCCTTGAATTCATGGAGATTCTTTAGTTTTTGACGCATTCCTGAGCCAATAATTTGATGACCGGGTGTATTTCCGGTAGGAGACTCAAAGAGACTCCTTTGAGTCTCCTACCGGATACATTAGCATCTTTCCGCCAGTAAATTATTGGCTTAAGAATGTGACAAAAACAAAAACAATTCCATGAATTCAATGCTTCATGGGTGAACTACTCCTTTAATGTAAAAGAAAAAAAGGGGGGGGGGGGGAGTCATTGTATTTTTTCGTGAAAACCTTTAAAAATGAGTTTTCATTATGATGCAGATATAGGAACTAAAAGTATACTATGTGAGTTCCATTGACAAATCTTCAACTTCCCCACAGTGTCAATAAATAAACAAATAAACATATTTAAAACCCTTTTCAGTCCTTGAGTGAAATGTCAGATGTACACTGTAAAGAAAACAGACAACACAACACTACTAAACCCACACTTCCCGGTTACTACTAACTGTAGTAACTGGTGTAACTACTTTAAGTGGTCACATGGGTGGGCCATGTGCATTTTCAGGTTTTTCAAGTGGGCCCTGATCCAGAAAAGGTTGAGAACCAACGACTGCTCTAGAAGGTCTTTGACCTGTGAGATGAATATTGTCACGGGGCAGTCCGTGCCCTATTCACCCGTTTCCTAGGCTGTGTGTGCATCACTTCCTTTCGATCTCATTGGATATCATTGGTCATCTGAACAGTTTCATTGGATTTCATTGGATCAAATCGACAGGAAGTGATGCACACACAGCCTAGGAAACAGGTGAATAGTGCTTGCCAACGTCTCGTCACCACGGGGGGGGGGCGTGGCATAGTAGCTGCAGACATACTGGTGGGGGTCAATGTTAAGTCAACCTGTTTATCCCCCACCAAGATGTCCGCGCTACCAAATGACACTTGTTGACGCCCCCTTCAGGATTTTTGGCACGCACTATAGACAGTACTGAGGAACTTTGAATGCACACACACACTACACAGCTGCTTCCAATAGCAATCACCATCAAGCCAGCTGGGAAGTGTGGGTTTAGTAGTGTTGTGTGTCTTGTTTTCTTTACTGTGTACATCTGACATTTCACTCAAGGACTGAAAAGGGTTTTAAATATGTTTATTTGTTTATTTATTGACACAGTTTTGCTTGTGGCTAGAAGGTGTCAACACAAGTGGAGAGCTAACATGGCCCTTAGATAAAAAGGGCATTGCCTGTGTTAGTTTCTTAAAATATTGGTTAGTTGTTTTTCCTTAGTTAACGCGTCAAGTAAGTCAGTAAGAAGACTCTGAAGACTCTTGCAGTGGCCCTCATACAAGGTCATTACGATTATGCATGTACTTCGTGGTATCACAACACCTCCAAGGCCTTAAAAACAAGGCTCCAAACATCCCAAAACAAACTTGTAAGGCTACTTCTTGGCCTCAATTACAAAACCCATCTAACCCCTGATCATTTTGATAGGATTGGATGGCTTAGGGTTGCGGACAGAGTACAGCAACTTGCTATGGGCCTGGTCTTCAAGATACACCACAACATTGGGATCCCCCTGTATTTGTCAAAATACTTCCAAAATGTTAATGATGTCCATGATCACAATACCAGAGGAAGCTCCACAAACCTTGTCCAACCCTTTTTTGGCTCAACAAAGGGAAGTAACTCGTTCTCATGCTATTCATCAACAATGTGGAACGCCCTACCAAAAGGAGTAAAGGAGTGTAAAACCCTACTCTCTTTCAAAACAGCCCTAAAGATACACCTTCAGGAGGCTGCAATTGGAAAATGGCCCCTGTCTAAGTCCTAACCTAACCTACCCCCCTACCCCCCCCCCCCCTCTCTCCTTCTCCTTTTGTACATATTTCTCACTCTTCATACCAGTAACCTGTAAACTGATTGTATGACATTCTATAGTAGTTGTGTATATCTGTCTGTCTCTTATATGTCATCATGATTTGTGTGCACGGGGAACTCATTTGAAACAAGCTCAGTGCTTTTATGAGTCTTCCAGTTTAGTAGACCTTGTATTGTGAATTTGTACTTCCATGTACTGTTGTTCTCATGTCTTACTAAATAAAGTACATCAATCAATCAAGTGTTTATTCCTTATTTCCTATTTTTGTAACCTTTCTTTTAGCCAGTCTTATTTATTTTTGTATTTGTCACTGGCTTGCTCTGTTAAATGTTGGATACCTGAAATCTGTATTTGTGGACCTGTCTACTTTTAGAGCCTTGAACCGTCGGCCAGCCTTTTTCACAAATATCTTTATAGCAGGGAAAGAAACACCTAGAAAAACAAACAAAAAAATGCCACGTTTATTCAACCTCTTGCCTTTGTTTGACTTGGTCTGATGTTGTATGGTCTGTGAGGGAGCAGAGAAAGGCTAGAGCCTAATTATACTATCACCACACATAGCTGCTGTGTGCCCTGTTGCTGTGAAACAGAGCTGTGCATGTTCACTCAATGTGTTTGACCCCTTGGAAACTATGGGAAACCCCCTACCAGGATTAACCCTATCCTCTGTCTAATTGTCAGCGGTGGAGAGTAACCAAGTACAGTACATTCACTCAAGTACTGTACTTAAGTACAGTTTTGAGGTGTATATTTACTTGAGTATGTCAATTTTTCAGTACTTTATACAGTACTTTGACTCCACTCCATCTCGGGGGCAAATATTGTATTGCAGATTTAGATTATTATTATTATCATTATTATTACTAAACATACATTAACCACTTAAGCCCTTGAGAAAAAAAGCCGGTCTACAAGCTCACATCGTAAAAAAAAAAAAAATTTGCTCAGAAGATTTGAACCAACTTTGAAAAACTTGCTAAATGGTATATTACGCACGAGTACTTTTACTTTTGGTACATTAAGTATATTGTGATGCCAATACTTTTATTCTGAATGGAGACCTCTTACTTGTAATGTCCAAAACTGTGATACAGGATTCATCGATGCGTTTTGAGCTCGTAGATCTGCTACTTTTGATACTTTTGTGTTACACTGTTGTAGGGCGTTTTAAATTCCGAAAAAAAACACAAAAAGTTAGAATATGGAGATACAAGGTTTCTGCCCGACAGCAAACGATATCCTGCGGTATTGCTGCTTTTCAGCGAAACGACGGTGGAAGTACGTCGTTCCAAGCGATGCTTACAGTATAAGCTTCCCATCAGAAGCCCTCAGCGGTGTATCCTGTATGAGGGAAAGCATCCGCGGTGTCAGGCGGGCCTCAGCACACTCGCAGTGAACCTGAGGTGAAACCACAACCACATAATCATCTCCCCAACGTTTCACTCGGGGGGCCCCCGCGCCGCGCCGAGGCCAAAAGGGCCCCTGCCCACCACAACATAACAGGTTGGCCTTTGATTGGGGGGGGGTGCCACCGATACGATGATTACCTGGGATTCGCATAACCCGTTGAGACCGGGAACGTATCTGGTGTGTCGTTTTTAGATTTCTTTGTGCTATTCAAAAATAGCAGATCTACAAGCTCATAGCGCGGCACCGAGTGCCGCGCTATGAGCTTGTAGATCTGCTATTTTTGGAAAAATCGTGAAAATGTGTGCAAATCTTTGAATATATATATATTTTTTAAAGCGAACATTTTTAACTCAAATCTTTACTTCTGGGCGTCCCTGGAACAACATATTTTGAGATGGGGGTCCGCGGCCAAATACATATCATTTTGGGGGTCTTGACTTTGAGAACCACTGATATAGCAACACGTTTCTTTCAAAAAACTGTTAGGATTTAGGAGACTTGTAGAATCCCCCAGAAGCAAAGATTTGAGTTACAAATGTTATCATAAAAAAAGAAAATTCAATGATTTGCACACATTTTCACGATTGTTTTTCAAAAATAGCGGATCTACAAGCTTGTAGCTTGTATATCTGCTATTTCTGAACAGCCAAAGAAATCTAAAATGACACACAGACGCGTTCCCGGTCTTAATGGGATAAATAAACAAAAAGGGCTGAACTTCCACCATCCCCATATCCCCTCCTTCTCCTCTCTCCACACAGCTGATGTCATTGACCGTGCTTCAATCCTCGCCCGAGGTATTCCAGGAGCGGAATATAACGGTTTGTAATGCTAGTCGGGGTGGATGGTTTCGTTGCCGTTGCCAGGAATGTTGCCTTTTCCATCCGCGCTGACTGAGGTAGCCTAGCCGCAGGGTGCAGAGGTGACCCTGCTGCCGTCTGCGACGGAACCCCATCAAACGCACAGCTGCACAAACCCCCCTGCTCCAAAGGGAACATTCCGCCGCACCATAAAATAGCCCCCTATAAGTAGAAAATAGTCTTAAATGCTATGGTAGCTGGAGGAGACACTTGCCACAAAACAAAGTGAACCAAATGCCAGCAGGCGTTTGTCATCCTCTATGGCCGCGATGGCTGCAATATTGAAGGGTTACATGTAAACAGTACAATTTCGGGGTTTTCTCGGTTTCTACAACTCGGCAAAGGAAAGTGTATGACAAAATCCCAAATGAACGGGTTTTAACACCAGAGACAAATGAAAAGTATGCGCTCGGGGCCTCGCCGCAGCATTGTGTAATGTAATGACACGCCGGCTGTGGTGCCGTGCGTGCTCACTAGCACTGAAACCACTGGATGGATGAATGGATGGATGGATGGATGGATGGTGGCCAGGTGGAAGCGTATAGTATAACACCCTCTACCATGAGGCTGAGCTGACATGCTAGGCTACTTCACTCATTCTCAACCGTTTTCCATTTCAAGGTCGGGCAGAATCCTCCTATCTCCATACTTAAACTTATTGTGTTTTTATCGTAAATTAACACCCTACTTGATCCACAAAGCGACGCGTTTTGAGCTTGTAGATATTTTTGCTATTTTTTTTATTTGAATCCTGAAAGGTTTTGGACAGTTTTGTTCCACCCAACAGTCTATCAACCTGGGTATTAACATACTGAAATGTACTGTATTCTTCTGCCTGTTGGAAACACATGCCCCTCCGCTTATATGTAGGCCTGACCTCGATTAGTCTACTAATCAGTCGAGGGGGGGCTGAGTCGACTGCCAATCTCTTAGTAGAATGATGAAAATATATATATATATATATATATTTTTTTTTTCATAATTTGACAGAGATTTGCATAATTTGTTATATTAATTAACTAATAGTTTGCCAAAAATAGGATATACTGTACATCATGATTTATTGGGAGAAACCAAGCAAGTATATATTAAATCAGACCCTACATCCCAAATGGAATGTTCCTCTATTGCATAACATATTTTTTCGCATGATTCGACTGAGAGTTTGGCAGTCGAATCAGACTGATTCAACTGCCAATCGAATCAGACTGATTCAACTGCCAATCGAATCAGACTGATTCGACTGCCAATCTCAGTCGAATCATGCAACAAAATAAAAATCAAAATTTTATTTTATTTTTTGGTGTTTTGACTAGTCGACAAGTCCTTGAGCTCTTAGGGTAGTGCAGTACCTGTTACCACAGTACTAATAACCGTAGATATTAATCAATGGGTTATTTTTAAACGGCCTACTTGGGAACCATGCAAGTCGGAAATGGCGCAAGAAGGGAATGTATGCCCCACTCGTTTATACAATACCCGTTGTACTTGCTGTCAGAGTACTCAGTGTGGTACCACATCCCTATGCTGGGCATGTCATCATAAAAATGCAAACATTCGACTAAAATAGCAGATCTACAAGCTCACAACGCAATTTAGACTGAGAGGCCTGTCTGTTTGGAGGTAGTCCAACATTTTGTTGCACTAAATCACAACTTGCTTTCATCCACTGTCTGCCTGTATGCTCTCAATGTGATATCAGTCCAACTTGTCATATCGATATGAACACATTCTTCAAAAAGTTCCAAGCTTGTGAACACCCTATTTTCGCTATTCGTCTTACGAGAATTACATAGGGCTTAAGTGGTTAACATGTCGTGCGTGCGTGCGTAGCGTGCGTGGTCTTTATGTTTAGTACAGCCGAGTCACTGGTCCATGCGTGGGCAGCTCGAGGCAGGCTGTCCAAACATGGCCCTGACCACTCTGAAATGGCAGCGCCCGGTCCAGCACTCTGCTCTCTGAAAAGCCAGCTCATGTGGCTTGATATTTTAAGGTCAATTAGCGATGAGTCATAGTTACTACATCTTCCAAATGTACCATGGGTCACTGCCGGACACTGTCGCTCGCTTGCGCAGCTGTGACATCATTGGAGCAGTAACCCCGAAGGGGAAATGGTGGGTTAGTTTCCTTGGACTTTTCTGTTTGGCGGTCTGCGGGACGGAGCAGCTGAGATGGTATAACGCGCACATTAGACGTCACCACAACCTTTTGCGTAGCATTACCATAACCTTTCAGTCACACTGCAAGCCCCACAACTGAAAGACGAAAGAACAAAATTGTATTTTAAGGATATGACATTAGTGTGAAAGAGAGAAAACAGCAACCGCACGCTCCCAACGCTGAGCAGGTATCTGAGAGTTTAATGCAAGCTTTCGGTTGTTTGACGTACTCCAGGCAAGGATATGACATTAAAAAAAAACATTTTGCGCAGGGGGGTGGAGATAGCCAAGTGGTTAAGGCCGTACCACATAGGCTTTTATGCCTGACAGCATGTCCCGGGTTCGATTCCCGAGCCCTGCGGCGGGTTTTCTGCATGTCACTCCCCTACTCTCTCTCTCCAATGTACTGTCAATAAAGGCAGAAAAGACCCCCAAAACACGTTGTGTATTCATGAGGTGATTTATTGCATGCCAAGGACCCCCAAACAGCCATAGCCTCTGGCCGTGGACCCCCTCACAACCATGGGAGGCTATCTTCAACAGCAGAGCAGACACATCAAAGATGTGATTATCATTTTTAACACATACTGTAATGCAAACCAACAGTTGTGCTACTGTACTTATTCATCTTAAAGTTAAACACAATGTCAGCAGAAAGCACAGTATTTAGTAGTTGTTTTATGTTTTCTCATTCTGCACTAAAACAGCGTTAGGGCACAGTTAATCTCTCAAGACAGATTCTGCCAACATCAGAATTTGTCAGCACCACTGCCTTAAACATGTAATGTTGTTGTTATAGTAGGTAGTACATGTAGTAGTAGGAATACACACAGAAGCACCCAGGAGGAAGTGGACTAAGAAAGGGGAGGAGCCAAACCAAGTTCCTGTCTCCCTAAAAAAGTTCCCTAAAAAAGGAGGAGGTGCCCCCAGAGGCAAAAACAAAGGGGGGAAAATAATATTTTCCAACTAACAATACACTTGCTGCTGTATCTGTTTATGAACGAGACTCTTAGTTGCTTGTTTTAGAAGAGAATCCACTTAATACTGGATCTGGTGATTAGTAGTTTCGTTCCCTACCTATGTTGAATGCACTTATTGTACATGTAAGTCGCTTTGGATAAAAGCGTCTGCTAAATGACTGTAATGTAATGAACAGATACACTCATTGGAGTGTGCTACAGTAGCTATTTATTCAAATAAACCCATTTTAAATTGAGTTTGGATTGGCATATTGAACAGTGAGAATGTACAAGAGCAAAATGTGTGTGTGGGACGACGACGACATGAATGAATAAATAATCTTATACATTCTTCTACCCCTGTGCCACTGTAACTCTGCCAGTCACCAGGCTTTCCACTGAGGAGTAAAGCCTGGTCCAGAGCCTTCTATTGGAGAGTTACGTCAACTAGGGGGCAGAAACGGCGCCGGTCACGTGGTTCATGTAAACTCGAAATAGAGACAAACGCTCAACCGGGGACCCCCAGGGGTCCTTGAGGGAGTTACACGGGGTCCCCAGCTAAATGATAGATAGGAACCAAATGAACCCTTATGGTTCTGTAACTCAGACAGTGTACAAATGGAACCAAATGGACCCTACCGGGTCCATTTGGTTCCATTTGTACACTCTCAGAGTTAAATTAACATTGATTTTACAATATAAATTGGGGTCCCAGCGATAATAATGTCATTACATGTGGGTCCGTAGCCTATTGAATGCATTTCAAACTGCTGGTCCTAGAAATTAAAATGGTTGAGAATCACTGCTAGAGCAGTACAGTTCTTCTCTTATGGGGGTCCCTGGCATATCTTTTCAAATGGGGGTCCGCTGGCTAATAAGTGTCAATTTGGGGGTCCTTGACATGAAAAAGTTTGAGAACCATTGATCTACAGTACTGTACTTTTGTTTCTCCATGTCCTGTAACCTGTTCTTAACTGCTGTACTGTCAATGGCGTCATAATTTCCCCCACGGGATCAACATTATCCATCCAACCCTACCTACTACCTAGAGCAGGGGTTTTCAACCGGTGGTCCGCAGACGTATTGCAGGTGGTCCCTAGCCATGCATAAAAAAAATTAAATAATAACTTACAGGAGTTCTTACTGTATGGTGTGTGTGTGTGATATGAAATGTGAGTTTACCCTTCATCATATTCAAACAAAATCACTGTATTTTATTAGATATTATATTGATATTATAGCTATTTTCTCCAGCTCCCTGTGGTGCATGAACCCCCCACCACTATTGTGTGGGGTGGGTCTATGATGGACCCACCAAGCACAATAGTAGTGGTCCCCAGGTTGCTCTTAGCCAGGATGGTGGTCCCTGGGTCAAAATCAGTTGAAAACCCCTGACCTTTTTTTTTCTTTCTTTTTTCTTTTAATTTTTATCCCACGATTTTGTAACCCTATTTTTTACACCCAGTGCCAATTGTCTATCCTGGGCACTACCTTCCCTCTGCCAACCTAGGGAGGCCAGGGCCGAGCGCATGCCTCCTTCAATGCATGAGAGCCAACTGACCTTCTTGTCACCTGACAGGGGGGAGTTTCGTGGTTGGACGTAGCACGTGGAAGGAACACGTTATTCCAACCAGTTCCTTTCCCCTCCATCAAGCGCCCCGGCTGGCCAAAAAAAAACAAAAAAACCCTGACCTAGAGAGCTGAAGGACAGTAAAAAATTAATAGACTAAATAACAAGTATGTGTAAGTATGTGTGAGACGTGCACGACATATCCGTGCCACTATCCCCCCCACTATCCCCCCCTATCCATCGGAGTGGGTATACTGTATAGCTGCCGGCGTGGGACCACCCTGAGAGGGGCATTATTATGAGTTGGACGTCGGGGTTGTCGGGTGCGGGAGGAGAAGACACTGTTTTGATTAGCCACACTAATCCCCTTCACAACAGACAGGGATTCCTCTCCTCTGCTCGCGGGGCTTGGCTGCGCTCTGGCGGGGGCAGCGCTCTAGCTCTCATTCCATGACATGACTCATGCAAATGACAGCTCCTCAAAACCCTTTAGTTTTTAGGAGGAGTCGTCTGCTTATCTGAGGCCTGTCGGCTGGCTGTCCTCCTCAGCTCCTTGCCAACACAGCCACAACAGTCAACAAGCCCTGCGGCGAGCACGGCCGTGTGTGAAGTATAGTCACGTCTCACACCGTAGGAACACATTCCACCGGCCGCTGTTGAAGCTATACCTGCCGACAGACAGACGGACGGACGGACCCACAAAACGGCCCACTTCCTCTCTCATTCATCTCACCAGTGGTGGAAGATCAAGTCCTCCCGATTTTGTGTTACTTCAGTAAAAGTAGTAATACCACAGAATAAAAAGTAAAAGGTCTGCATTCAAAATTTCACTTGAGTAAAACTACAAAGGTATGTCAATTATTAAGTACCATATCTGCTGTCGGGCAGAAACCTATGATCTCCACATTTAAACTTTTTGTAAATGAATGCCCTACTTGGTCACACAAAAACATCAATAGCAGATCTACGAAACTGTATATCTGCTGCTTTTAGTGCTTTTGAATTTGAATGCTGAAAAGTAACAGTTTTGGACACGGTTTCCACCCGACAGAGACAATATGCTTAAGTACCATATTAACAGGTCATTTTGTTTCCATATTTGTCAAACTTATTCGAAAATAGCTTATCTACAAAAAGCTTATAAACTCAGAATGCGTCGCATGTAAACATGAAATAGGTTGATTAATGTATGTTTTGTATTAATAATCTAAATCCGCAAAGTAAATAAAGTTGTCAAATAACTGTAGTGGAGTAAAAAGTACAATATTTGCCTCTGATTAGTGGGGTAGAATTTCAAAGTATCACAAAAAAATGTGAATCCTCAAGTAAAGTAAATGACAGTACTCGAGTAAATGTGCTTAGTTACTTTCTACCCAGTGCCAACCGTCCACTTCCTCTCTCATCCATCAGACGGTGCATCTCGCCGCCTGGCAGTGTCGTGCCAACGCCAGGGCAGAAGGCACTTATTGTCTACACAGGATATTATTAACCGCCCGCTGCATACTTCTACCTGTGTTCTGAAATGGATGGAATTTTTGTCGTGGTGGCGTCTCTCAGCCTGTCAGTCTGCCCAGCACTGAGGATAGATGGGTCTGATTCATGAAGGGCACAGCTGGGCAAGATGTGGTCAATATAGATCATCAGTGTCCGGGCAGAAACCTCTTATCTCCATATTCAGTTTTCTTTCGTAAATGAATGCCCTACTTGATCATACTACAGCGTCATACTACAGTCTGTATGCGCGTTATGTACTACTACTAATATATATCTATCTCTGTGGCACCTGTATGAGGGCAGTGTAAAAAATGATCCAAAGATTTACTGCTCCATTCACTTCCTGGTCAAAGTATTTGGGAAATATTCTGTATCTCGGCTCCTGTTTTACTATGTATTTTTGTCGAGACGTGCTATTTTCAACGTGATTAGCAACCATCGGGGGATCGATCATACTGGAGATAAATATTCTGTGACTACTTGAGAAGGCAAGAAAATCGAAAAAAATCTCTGTCTCTGGGCAAACACAGCCAGAAATAAGTCTGGCACTGAATGAGTTAATCGTAGGCCTAATTGAGGCAAAAGGGCAAACAAAATCATGATATTGATTTAAAGTAATTATGGCCCAGTCCTACTTCGTTGTATGATGGTGTCCCACAGCCAAAACATCGGGTCAACAACGCGACTGGCTAACTCACGCTGTACTGGTTAGCGTACTGGTTTTGTCATGCAGCGCTGGTCAGCCACACTGGTGCTTCACAACACGACCACAAGCCACTCTGTCTTCTGCTGAAGGCAATTATGTCATTACGTTTTACAGACTGTGTTTTGTTTTGTTTTTTTTGCAATTTCTGTACTGTAACTACTTGAATGAGAATGAAAACCAGGCCCGGTGGCTTAATGTGCAGGCTTTAGAGGCTGCAGACCAGGGCACCATGAAGCTTAGGGGGCACCAAGGCAAACGCCAGGCAAAACACGGGTTTGAAGTCTATCTGCCGGCATTGTACATGTATATACATATCGTTGCTGTCTTACCTCCAATTCTCCATATTCTAACTTTTTGTGTTTTTTCGTAAATGAATGTCCTACTTGATCATACTACAGCGTCGCGCGAAAGTATCAAAAGTAGCAGATCTACAAGCTCGTTTTGAGCTTCTGCTATTATTGAATTTCAATCCTGAAAAGTAACAGTTGTAGTTTTCTACAACAGTCAAAATTGTCCATAAACGTATTATTCTTGCAACATTTCTATCTGCCGTGCTACTGTACAGACTTTCTTAAGAGAGCATAATCTACAACCCCTACAACCCTAACCAAAAGATTAAAGGTTAGTGCTTGCAGGAAGACAAAAAAACCTGTGTGACCATAAAGATGATCCTGATTTTCGGGACAAAAAGATAGTTTCAAATCAACAAAAACAAGGCCCAATCCAATCCTGGCATGTGTTCTACACAGTATACTGAGATTGACTACCAACACCCCCACCAAAGACAATACATAACAGCACCACTTGAATAAACCCCCCCAAGAGGTTAATGAAACTAAAGGACCCCGGTGAAGGCAGTACTTTGTACAGGCAGTACTGTACTTAAGTATGATTTTGAGGTACTTTTACTTTACTGAAGTATTTCCAATTTTCAGTACTTTTACTTCTACTCCACTATATCTCAGAGGCAAATGTTGTACTTTTACTCCACTACAATTATTTGAAAACTTCAGTTACTAGTTACTTACTATAAATTATTATACACAACATACATTAACCACTTATGCCCTATTTTATACCTCGGCTATTTGAAAATAGCCGATCTACAAGCCCACAACGCGTCGCATCGCGACGCGTTGTGGGCTTGTAGATCTGCTATTTTCCAACATTTTAGTACTTTTACTTTCAGTACTTTAAGTACATTTTGATACCAACACTTTTGTACTTTCACTCAAGTACATTTGGAATTCCTGACTTTCACTCGTAACGGAGTACTTCTAAATTGCAGTATTGATACTTTTACTTAAGTAAAACATTTGAGTACTTTTTTTTTTCCACCACTAGCCCCCCATCAGTAACACAAGGACCACCAAACTGTACCGGCTAGGCCCACATGCTGCCTGGAGGGGAAGAAAACCCCCATCAGCGCTTTGGAGGAGTGTCGACCGCACAACCGAATGTTTTGAAAGGGAGCGGGAGCTTCATCATCCATCCACCTCCCTCACTGCCAGAATCAATCATCCCTTTATCAGGCCTGTTCAAGCAGCCCCCCCCCTAATCAAAAGACCGCTCCGCGTGACTAATGCATTCCTCCGTTACTTACGTTTTCAGAGATGTCAGAAAAGTTGTTTTTGTCACAGTGATGGCATAGAGTACATACACACACATACACACACCACCTGGGTGGAAAAAGTACTCCCGATATTTTCACTTAAGTAAAAGTATCAATACTGCAATGTAGAAATACTCCGTTACAAGTAAAAGTCCGGAATTCAAAATTTACTTGAGTTACAAAAGTATTGGTATCAAAATGTACTTAAAGGTAGGGTAAGTGATATTTTTGGTTAAAACAAAAAGTATTTTGTTAAAAGGTTAAAGCACTATATTCTAAGAGTAATCATTGCTATAGAGTGTTTGTTCAGTAAGAGGAGGCTCCCCGTCTCTCCAGCTCTTTAATAAACAGAAAATACATTTTCCGGTAGGTGTCAAAAGCTCAGCCAATCAGGAGAAAGTACCCATTTTTAAGCTTAATTTTTATAGTGTTCCAGTTCCATTTTTTTCTGCTCATTTCTTAGTGTCATAACTTCCAATTTCACTTGTTTAATCTATATCCTGATTGAGTTCTCTGTCCTGGTTGGATAAAATTGGAAATTAAACTGAAACTGAAACGAAAATGCATTTTCTGTTTAATAAAGAGCTGGAGAGACAAGGAGACTCCTTTTACTGAACAAACACTCTATAGCAATGAGTACTATCAGAATATAGAGCTATTTAACACTTATTTTAACCAATGCAAATCACTTACCTTACCTTTAAAGCACCAGAAGTAAAAGTACTAAAATGTTTGAAAATAGCAGATCTACAAGCTCACAACGTGTCGCGATGCGACGCGTTGTGAGCTTGTAGATCTGCTATTTTCAAATAGCCTATGTGTAAATTAGGGCTAAAATGGTTAATGAATGTTTTTTATAATAATTGCAAAGTAAAAAAAAAAAAGTAGGAAAGTAACTAAAGTTGTCAAATAATTGTAGTGGAGTAAAAGTGCAATATTTGCCTCTGAGATGTAGTGGAGTAGAAAGTACTGAAAATTGGAAATACCTCAACATTGTAAGTACGGAACTTGAGTACATGTACTTGGTTACTTTACACCACTCTGCATGTGTACCTGCAGTGGGGAGTGTGTGTGTGTGTGTGTGTGTGTGTGTGTGTGTGTGTGTGTGTGTGTGTGTGTGTGTGGTCAGGGTTTGTGCTACCGGTCGCCTAGGGATTCTCAGAGTGTTTGATTGGGGTCTGATGGTGTTTTTCCGAGCGTTTCGGAGGGTGTTTGCACAGTTGCATCACGCTGTCATGGGCTTGTCATCCACACACTGTATAGTATGACAGCATGGGAAACACCAGTGATGGATGACATCAGTGATTCTCAAGCTTTTTGAATTTCAAACACCCCCCCCTGTGTGGTATCGCTGTTGTCGGGCAGAAACCTTGTATCTCACATTTTTTATGTTTTTCGTAAATCAAAGCCCTACTTCATCACACAAGAGTGTCGTGAAAGTAGTGAAAATAGCAGATCTACAAGCACACAGCTTGTAGATCTTCGTCTATTTTCACTGTCTTAAGTAGTTTTTTAAATCATAATAAAAAATGTTTTTTTTTTTGGACATACAGTACATGGTTTCCACCCGACAACAAAGAAGTTCTAAATTTACCAGTCAATCTTTGTTCCTACTCTCACCTTTGGTCATGAAATATGGGTCATGACCCAAAGGACAAGGTCACGGATACAAGCGTCCGAAATAAGTTGTGTGCATGTGTGCGGAGAGAGAGTAGTGTTGGAGGCCTATTTTCGCCAGTGCCTTACTCATTGTCCCTAAACTTCTTTGCCATTTTTTCTATTTTTAAAAACATTTTCAACTAGTTCAACTATCTACATTGACACGTTGTGAGCTTGTAGATTGGCTATTTGAACAATTTGAAAATGTTTTTTATAAATAGTAAAACAAATTGCAAAGAAGTCCTAGGGATAATGGGTAAGGCACTGGCGAAAATAGGACCCTTGGTGTATTTCTCGCCGTGTTTATGTCCATGTGCGTAGTGGGTGGTTTTAGTGAGAGAGGAGTTAACTGTGAGCCAGCGAGCGTAACAGAAAACACCTCCAGCCAGCGAAGCCCGTTAAGAATCACATTTTAAAAACGTAGCAAATGGGGTGCAGATTCCCCCCACGGTTTCTAATAGCCTCGTTTGTCCCTTTTCGAAAAACACCAAAAGTGGCCAAAAACAATGTCCGTCGTTAGTGTGTGCACACTTGTTCAATCAGTGGAGCCTCGATGTCTGCCACTTTTCACATCCTGTACCAGTGTGTAATCCCACTGTCAGACAGGCGAGCGGAGATGCTGGAAACTAAAGCTTTCCTCCAGTGGCACGTCAAGCCAGCCCTGAGCCGCTCCTTATGCAACACGTCAGCCAGCCCTGAGCCGCTCCTTATGCAACAGACAAGGAGCATCCGACGGCCAACGCAACGCCAGCACAAGTCACTTAAAGCAGTGCTGCCCAACTTTTTTTCCCCTTGGGAGTCCTTTCCTTCTTGCATCTGATGCAAGCTGAGACTAGCCTCGCGTAGCCAGACTATATCACTGCGTGGATACGAGTCTGGTGCTTCTATGAGGATGTTTTTTTTTTCAAGGGGGCGGGATCAAAACAATGGCTCTGGACGCAATTGGTTGGACCTACAGTACAACCAACTACCAATTACAGTCTCCCATATTTGAATACTGGGCCCTGATTGGTCACCCCAGACTTAAGGAGCAGGAAATGGATTCACAACGGAGCGGTGCCAGACCCAAATCGCAGAGGGCAATTTGTATTTGCACTGGCAGATTCGTCTGGTCCCAGGCTAAGCTGAGACCCCCCACATGCATGTGCACACACGCACGCACAAACCACTTAAGCTCTATATCTCTGCTGTCGGGCAGAAACCAGCTAACTCCAAAATGTTCAGTTTTCAGGAAATTACCAAAAAAAAGTGTTTTATGGAAAGAAAGCGGAAAAGCGGAAAAATGGAGTTAGCTAGTTTCTGCCCGACACCAATAATGTACTTATTGTACGATGATGACTAGCTAAAATAGCATATCTACAACTTGTAATCAACTTGTAGGTATGTTATGAATCTTGTTGTGATGTCTAAAATGTTGGACTATGTCCAAACAGACAGGGCCCTGTGATCTTAGGCGCACTGCAAGTAAAACCTGCCAGGGCCCAGATCACGCCATGGGTGCCACACTGCACCCAAATAGGCTCTATGCACAGCAGCCATATTGGACAGAAATTGGACCTCTTCCTTACTTCCTTCACAGGTGTTACAAATGATGCTAATGAAGGCTCTATTCCATTTAGTGTAGCACAGCGGTTCTCAAACTTTTGAATTACAAGGACCCTCATAACTCTGAGAGTGTACAAATGGAACCAAATGGACCCGGTCCATTTGGTTCCATTTGTACACTTTCAGAGTTACACACCCGTAAGGGTTCATTTGGACTTGGAACCCCCTCACGGAACCATGAGGGTCCCTGGTCCACACTTTGAAACCCACTGGTGTAGCAGAGTGTTTCCAATGAGCCAACATGCACACATATCAGCACCCTGACTCTGTTTGACCAGAATGGAACAGAGCCTTCATTAGTATCATTGGTAACACCTGTGAAGGAAGTAAGAAGATCAAGGCCCAATTTCTGTCCCAATATTGCTGTGCATAGAGCCTTATTATGTCATCTATAATGGGCATCTGAGGTGGCAACACTCCAGTATGGGGCATCTAATGGGCAGCTGATGAGGGTGGCAACACTGTGGAGCTGTAGCCAATCAGGGCCCGCAGTGGGGTTTGGGGGAGAGAAGTGTCTGCTCACAAACAGCCGCTTTCATGTGGTCACATGTTAAAGTGCTTCTAATGCTCTGAAGGCCAAACACTGCAGACTGTCTACAATGGAACATGGAACAATACATCTGACCACATGAAGCAAAGCTCAGCGCCCACCATTAATACTGCACATATTCTCTCTCTCTTTTTCTCTCTCCTTGGTCAGTCTTTCTTTTTCTCTCTTGCTCTGGAATTTTATTCACGCACGCGGACACACACGCGCGCGCGCGCGCGTGCGTGCGTGTGTGTGTGTCCGCACACACACACACACACACACACACACACACACACACACACACACACACACACACACACACACACACACACACACACACACACACACACACACACACACGCACACACACACACGCACAGTACAAGAAGCACATAACGGGGCAGACAACACACTAAATCGACACCTCTTACAAAAGGAAAACAAAGCCATTTCCACACACAAACCGTAGTGATGATAACTGATGCATCTCGTCAACAGTGCATGGATTTCCATGTTTTAATGTCACAGGCAGCAGATTTTTGTACAAAGACTAAGACATCTGTTTCTGCACAAAGCCTGCATGTTGTGGACATGGCTTGCATGCATGTATGCATGCCATGCACCCACAACCCCCGGCATGAGTTGATGATGAGGAACGGGTTCTCACTCCGTCTCTCAGTCCTTCTACCAGTAGTGTAAAGTAACTAAGTACATTTACTCAAGTACTGTACTTAAGTACGATTTTGAGTTTTTTTTTCTTTTTTTTTTTTCTTTCTGCAGTATTTCCAATTTCCAATACTTTTGCTTCCACCCCCCTACATCTCAGAGGAAAATATTCTTTTACGCCACTACAATTAAATGAAAAATGTAGCTACTAGTTACTTTGTAGATTTTTATTATTATTACAAAACATTACTCACTTCAACCCACATTTTGGCCATTTGAAAATAGCCGATCTACAAGCTCACAATGCGTCGCGATTTCTTTCGATACCAATACTTTTGTACTTTTACTCAAGTACATTAGTAGATTTTGTTCATTATTACAAAACACTCTAACCACTTCAAACATATATATATATTTGGGCCATTTGAAATTAGCAGATCTACAAGCTCACAACGCGTCGCGAGATCTGCTATTTTCAAAAGATTTTTATACATTTGAAAACTTGGGAAATGGGACATTCTGCACAACGAGTACTTTCTTTACTTCTGGCACTTTCAAGTTTCTACATTGCAGTATCGATACTTTTACTCAAGTAAATAAAAAAAAAACGAGTACTTTTTCCACCCACTGCCTTCTGTACAAAGACAGATGTGAACACTGACAAGTTCGCCCCTTCATCCGTCAGCAAGGCAGTAGAAGTCTCTCTCTCTCCCTCTCTCTCTCTCTCTGCATCACACAGCACTGCACACACACACACACACACACACAACCCAAAACAACACAAACAGCCAGCTCTAGCAGCAGACGGGCCCAACAATGTGTCATCCCCCGGGCCACACCACCCCCCCACCCCCCCCATTCTCCCCCCGGGGCCCAAAAAGGCTCAGTTCAACTCCCTCCCCACAGGCATGCACAAGCCTTGGGTCACCACCAGACTAGTGGATGGGGATGGGGCTCCTACCCAAACATGTGGTGGTGGTGGAGGAGGAGGAGGAAGCTAGCCTACTCCCATTTGTTTTGTTTTTACTTGAGTAAAAAGTAGCACTAGCACAATAGCGCATAAGAAATACTCTGTTTGCAAGTAATACATTCCATGTGTTTGCAAGTAATATATTCCATGTCGTTGCTGTTGGGGCAGAAACCGCTTATCTCCATATTGCAGTGGTGGAAAGTAACTAAGTATATTTACTCAAGTACTGTACTTAAGTACACATTTGAGATACTTTCACTTTACCAATTTTCTATACTTCTACTTCTACTCCACTACATCTCAGAGACAAATATTGTACTTTTACTCGACTACAACTTTTTGAAAACTACTTACTAGTTACTTTGTAGATTTGAATTATTATTACAAAACATACTGTACATTAACCACTTCAGCCCTATTTAAACTTTGGCTATTTGAAAATAGCCGATCTACAAGCTCACAACGCGTCGCGAGCTTGTAGATCTGCTATTTTCAAAAGACTTTAATACATTTTATACATATGACACCTTGTGAAACGGGACATTCTGTAAAATGAATACTTAGACTTTTGTTACACTAATGTTTTGATGCCAATACTTTTGGACTTTTACTCAAGTACATTTTGATTACCGGACTTTTACTTGTAACAGAGTATTTCTACATGGCAGTATTGATACTTTTACTACTTTTTGTGTTTTTCGTAAATTAAGGCCCTACTTGATCACACTACCACGTCACAAAGTAGCAGATCTACAAGCTCGTGGAATAGCACATTTGTCGGGTTCAGAGGTAGTCGAACGGATTCAGACAATTGCGGGGGGGAAATGCATTTGCCTCAGGGATGATAGAATGCTACAGCTATTGAGGGGGAAAAAAAAAACACAATGCCTGACTTGTCACGTTGTCGCTGAAAAGCCACAAGTCATCATGGTTGTCTTCCAATTTGTTGCTTCTCAAGTATTTGGACATCATATGCAATCTATATCATCTCTGTCGGGTGGAAAGCTGAGACCTCATGTCCAAAACTGTAACTTTTCAGGATTCAAACACAGCAAAAGTAGATGTAAGATAACAATTACAGACGGGCACACACACACAAAAAAAAAACCTGGAACATCATATTTTGAGATGGAGGTCGGCGGCCAAATACATATCATTTTGGGGGTCCTTGACATGAAAAAGTTTGAGAACCACTGATATAGAAACAGGCTTTTTCAGAAAACTGTTTTTAAAAATAGCAGATCTACAAGTGAGTGCCGTGCCAAGAGCTTGTATATCTGCTATTTTTAAAAAGCCAAAAAAAAATCTAAAATGACACAGATGCAGATCTACAAGCTCGAAACACAGCGCGAAGAGCTTGCAGGTCTGTACTTTTTGACGCTTTTGTGTGCTGTAGTATGATGATCAAGTCGGGCGTTGATTTACATAAACACAAAAAAAGTTAAAATATGGAGATAAGAGGTTTCTGACCTCCACCATGCAAACGAAATGTACTTAGTTACTTTTTTCCACCGCTGATGGGATGTGGCCGCTGCCCAAAACATGTGTAGTAGTTCCACGCCACTGGAGATGGTATCTGCTCTGCTGGAGCTGCAGTGTGAGGCTTTGCCTTTCTGCTCTGCTCGCTACGCTCCCTGGCTGGCTGGCTGGCTGGCTGGCTGGGGTGTAAAGTAACTTAGTACATTTACTCAAGTACTGTACTTAAGTAACATTTTTAGGTACTTTTGCCTTACTGGAATGTTTCCAATTGTCTATACTTTTACCTCGACTCCACTACATCTCAGAGGCAAATATTGTACTTTTACTCCACTGCGATTATTTGAAAACTTTAGTTACTAGTTACTTTCCAGATATAAATTATTACGTTATAAAACATACATTAACCACTTATGCCCTATTTTATACTGAGGCTATTTGAAAATAGCAGATCTACAAGCTCACAGCGCGTCGCATCGCGACACGTTGTGAGCTTGTAGATCTGCTATTTTCGAACATTTTAGTACTTTTACTTTTGGTACTTTAAGTACGTTTTGATACCAATACCTTTGTACTTTTACTCAAGTAAATGTTGAATTCCGGACTTTTACCTGTAACAGGGTATTTCTACATTACTATTATTGATACTTTTTTTTAAGTAAAATATTCAAGTACTTTTTCCACCACTGCTGGCTGGCTGGGCCTTGTAATGGTCTGCTCGCTAGCCGGTTCTCCAAACCGCCCACGGCCATGCAAATGAAGACGTGCGTGTGAATGCATGAGTGTGTAAAGTGGAGACATAACGAGTACAAGTACCGATATATCATCGCTTTGTTGTCGGGCGAAAACCTTTGTTTGTCCAAAACGGTTACTTTTAAGGGGGTACCTGTGTTCCAATGGATCCCCTGTAGTTATTACAAGCTCTTGTTAAGACTTTTCATTGGTTCAATATATATAAAAACCCTCAGACACACTTAACTCATTCACTGCCATAGGACGACTTTGACGACTTTTTTTCCAAAGGCCCATGCTGCCAAGGACGACTAGAAGGACTTTTTGAAAAAAACAAAAATCTCTCTCTACAGTATATATATATAGTGTATATATATTTTATTTTCACACAGAATCCAAGAAATCATGATCCGAAGATTTGATGCTCCATTCACTTCTTGGTTAACTTCCCACTGAGCCATAGTCGTCTATTAGACCTCCGTCTAAAACCGGGTTATAATCAGTGTTGGGCAGTAACGAATTAAAAATAATATATTACTGTAATATTATTACTTTTCCCAGTAACGAGTAAAGTAAGGTATTATTCTGCCAAAACAGTAATATAATACCATATTACTCGGTCAAAAAAGGCCTCGTTACTCGTTACTGATGACGAGCGTCATTTTTTGGCTCATTCACTCATTTAATAATGTAGGCTACTCTAGTCTCTCTCCGTCTCTCGTAGAGGCAAGTTGTCGCATCATGTGAAAATAGAGCAGATCTACAAGCTAACAACCTATTCTTAGCTTGCAGATTAGTTCTTTTTAACACGCAGCCAGCGCACAGTTGGAGAAGTGTTCTCCCTCGGTAAAACACCTCGTAATGAGAAGTCTCTCTCGTCTCTGTCTGTAACGTGTTGTAGCCTATCTGCAGGCTCTCCAGCCCTCCCCCTCTCCACACACGCGCACACGCACACACACGGTGGCCCCGTGGCGTTCATAGAGGGAGACGCACGCAAGAGGAGTAGTGCTGGTCGTCAACGTTGTAAAACATCTTGGATAGACCACTGGAATAATAACTGACTGATCATCATTCATCTCAAATATAAGTCTACTACTAACCTTTGTAGCCAAACTAAAATCCACCATTTTAGAGAGTTGCTCCAACTTCCTTGGATTAGATTAGAGTGATCAGATGCGATGCGTTTTCAACACAAATGCGCATATTATTGCCAGTCAGCTGTGTAACACTAGCTGGTTAACGATGGCTCGTTGAGCCTGTATGCGCATTTGACCACATAGCAATCAACATCACTAATTAATGGCAGCTGTGTGTGTGTGTGTGTGTGTGTGTGTGTGTGTGTGTGTGTGTGTGTGTGTGTGTGTGTGTGTGTGTGTGTGTGTGTGTGTGTGTGTGTGTGGGTTAGGGTCCATTTGGTTCCATTTGTACACTCTCAGACCCGTTAGGGTCCATTTGGTTCCATTTGTACTCTCGCAGAGTTAAATTGACATAGATTTTATAATATAAATTGCGGTCCAAGTGATAGAAATGCCATTAAATGGGGGGTCTGTAGCCCTAATGCATGTCAAACTGGGGGTCCTTGAAATTATAATGGTTGAGAATCACTGCTAGAGCCGTAAAAAATCTTCTCTTATGGGGGTCCCTGGCATATCTTTTGAAATGGGGGTCCGCGGGCTAATAAGTGTCAATTTGGGGGTCCTTGACATTAAAAAAGTTTGAGAACCACTGCTCTATATCTCCTCTCCTCTCTCCTTGCCCCCTTGCACTTTGGCTAATTAATATTGACTGGTGTAAGATATGTTGAAAAGGTTAAGAAATGTTCAAAAAGTTTACTTTATTGTTTCAGTTTTTGAGAGGCTGCAGCCAGTGTGTGCAGTTCAGATTGATGTTGTTTCTGTAAGGATAATTATTGTTCCAATTCCAAATATGGAATTTGTTGCAGCAAAATACTTAAAAAGATAAAGACTGTTGACTGTTTTCTATTGTTCCATTAAATTGGATTCCGTTCTAAAAGGCTAAAAACTAGACGTCTTTTCTTTTGCGAGGGGCGCGGGGAAAGTAATATAAAGTAATATGTAATATATTACTCTTGATTCCAAGTAATAAGTAATATAATATTATTACTTTTCAAAGGAGTAATAAGTAATAAGTAACATATTACTCTTCTAAGTAATATAACCCAACACTGGTTATAATTGGTCTAAAAGTGAAAGTTTTTTCAATTTTTCAATTCTTAGCCTAGACGTTGATTAGCTGTTTTTTAAGCGTCTATATTTAGACCGTTTATATTATAGACGTCATTTCAACGGCTATAATATAGACGGTCTATATATAGACGCTTAAAAAACAGCTAATCAACGTCTAGGCTAAGAATAGACGTTGAAAAAACTTTCACTTTCAGACCAATTATAACCCGGTTTTAGCCTAGCTCTTAGACGTATTTTAGACGTCTAATAGCCCCAAAAATGCTCAGTGGGTTATTACTTGAAAATGTACCTGTATCTCGGCTCCTGTGTACTTTTTTGTATTGTATTTTTGGCCGAGACATCCTATTTTCAAAGGCCTATGAAAGCGAACGGGAGGTCGCGATGATTATTTTTTTCTTTTTTCGTGGAAGCACAGTGAAACCCTCTGTGATTAGCAACCATCAGGGGATCGATCATACTGGAGATAAATATTCTGTGACTACTTGAGAGAGAGAGAAAATCGAAAAATCGCTGTCAGTCTGGGCATTATTTAGTTGTATTTAAGATATGTATATTGTATATGAGATACAACGTTTCCCGCCCCAACAGCAACGACATACACACGGCTCAGAGAATGCACGCACGCACGGCGGTGGACCAGCGAGTGGATAATGGTGCTTTCTTTACCCACAAGAGTAGGAAAAGTGATGCCAAATGTTTGCTGTGTAGACAGAAGGCGTCCCTCATTGGTCTCTCCGAGCAACCAATCAAAGGGCAGAGCCTTCAGAGACACAGCAGACACAGGATGGAGTATTATAGGCCCCTCATGGGGGACGGTGACAGCCACATGATGCCAGCGGAGTGCAAGCGCCATTACAGGCCATGTCACATGCACTTACATCACTACTGTATACTGCATGGGAACATCCATGTTCTGCTGTCTTCACTCCAGCTCAATCACACTGTGTAGGCCTATACCATGATGAGTGGTGTAGGCCTACACACCATGATGAGTGGTGTAGGCCTACTGGTACATGTGAGTCTGGTTTAGAGCAGGGGTCTTCCATGTTTTCAGGCCAAGGACCCCCTAGCTGAGAGAGAGATGAAGCAGGGACCCCCTACTCTATATTGTATAAAATTATGTTTCAGATTAAAGGTTTTTTATTTTACTTAGTCTGCACTTTTTTCCCTCTACACCTATAGCTTCTTTGCCAAGAATAGCCAATCTCTGCGAGGTGTTGAGAGCTTGTAGATCTGCTATTTTCGGCTAATGTTCCCCTCAGAAAAGGAATTCTAGGGTTCAAGTGGTTGGCGGACCCCCTATAGTAGCTCTGAAGACCCCCTAGGGGTCCCGGACCCCCTGTTGAAGACCCCTGGTTTAGAGAGAGAGAGCAAGAGCGAGAGCGAGAGAGAGCTAATTGCAGCAATGCCATCGCGTGTAGAAATACTCGGTTACGAGTAAAAGTCCCGTATTCAAAATGTCTACGTTTATTTTCCCACAAAGGTTTTCCAAATTTGTCCAAATCTTTCGAAAAGGTCAGATCTACAAGCTAGGGTGTGCGCTGCTTATGCTATTTTCAAATAGATGATGTATAAAATAGGGCTTCGTTGATCAGAAATGGACATACTCAAGTAAAGTAAAAGTAGTACTTGGGTAAATGCACTTGGTTACTATTCACTGCTGAAAACCAGCTCTTTTGTCAAGCAAGGAGCACATCGTCTCTGGCGGGTGGATGTGCGAATGTCTGTCCAAAACTTTTCAGGATTCAAATAAAAAAAATAGCAAAAATAGCACATCTACAAGCTCAAAATGCAGTTTGGAGCTTGCACATCTGCTACAATTGCTACTTTTGTGTGACGCTGTACTACGATCAAGAAGGGCATTCATTTACGAAAAAACACAGAAATGTAAAATATGGAGGCTAGAGGGGCGGGGCCACTGTGTGGTGGGCTGCTATTAGTATTATTATAAGTCTGTTGTTGTATAACTCAGACAGGCTTTCCAGACCCCACCACTCACAAAGAACACCCCCCCCCCCAAAAAAAAGAATAAAAAAGGCTGTATATACTCACCGACATACATCCCGTTTTCAACCCTCTTGATGATGTCAAAGGCGTCCTGCGCGTTGCCCTCCAGGATGTCAAACTTGACGTCGTAGCTGCCGAAATTATAGGAGTTGTACGCCGGCACCGTGGTTCTCAGGAAAACGATCTCTGTTGGAAGATAACAATTACAGACGCACAGAACACACACAAAAACCTTTTAGGGCCTTAAAAACCCTCCATAATCACACTCGCATAGCGAACGGCCGGGAGACCGTGCCCAGTTCTTTAACTCGTTTTTTTCCTCCTGTCCAAAGTGGAAGACAATAAAATAGGAGATGGAGGAATGTCTGTGTTTATTGTACATCAAGAGCGGGTCATGGCGAGGTTGAGGCTTTTCAGTGCTTGTTGTTCGCTTAGCCCTTTAAGACCGGGAACAAAACTGTGTCATTTTTGGATTTCTTTGGCTGTTCAAAAAAATAGCAGATCTACAAGCTCACGAGCTCGTAGATCAGCCATTTTTGAAAAGACAATTTGTGCAAATCTTTGCATATATATATATATATATATATATATATATATATATATATATATATATATATTTTTTTTTTTTTTTTTAAGTGAACATTTTTAACTCCAATATTTGCTTCTGGGGGTCCCTGGAACAAAATGTTTTGAGATGGGGGTCTGTGTCCAAATACATACATAATTTTGGGGGTCCGTGACATGAAAAAGTTTGAGAACCACTGATTATAGCAACATACGTTTAAAAACTTAGGATTTAGAAGACATAGAATTCCCAGAGGCAAAGATTTTAAATCTATATTGATTTTTCAATTCATTCACACAAAGGTTCCCGATTTAAAAAAGAATAGCAGATCTACAAGCTCATAGCGCCGCACTCTTGTAGCTTGTAGATCTGCTATTTTTTGAATAGCCCAAATAAATCTAAAAAAAGCACACACAGATGGCGTTCCCGGTTTTAGAGGGTTAGAGGAAAAAAGGGCCCTCGAATCTCTTTTACACCCCACAGTCGCGGGGCTTATGAGAAACGACACAGGCTCAGCTCCCCATGACGTTGAGGATGAGTGTGTCTGAACACACTAGGCCACATGCGGGCCAATAGATGCTTGTCAGTTGTCACAGGGTTCTGTCTGCATGTGATTAGGGAGGCGGTTGGTTACTCTCACATCCATCCCAGCGTGGCAGAACATTTTCTCTGGTGTGGCCTCGCCTCGGCCAAGGATAGAGAGAGAGAGAGAGCGCGGAACGAACATCATGGAATAGCTATTTTTTTTTGTTTGGGGGGGTTCAGAGGTATAGTCGAACGGATTCAGACAATTGCGGAGGGGAAAATGCATTTGATGGGACCTCGGGGATGATAGAATGCTACGGCTATTGAGGGGGGGAATGCCTGACTTGTCACATCGTTGCTGAAAAGCCACAAGTCATCGTGGTTGTCTTCCAATTTGTTGCTTCTCAAGTATTTTTGGACCTCGTTATGCAATCTATATATCGTCTCGGTCGGGTGGAAACCTCATATGCAGTGGTGGAAAGTAACTAAGTACATGTACTCAAGCACTGTTACGTTTTTGAGGCATTTGTACTTTACTGTAGTGTTCCCAATTTCTAATACTTTTACTTCTACTCCTCTACATCTCGGAGGCAAATATTATACTTTTACTCCACTACAATTATTTGAAAACCTTAGTTGCTAGTTACTTTGCAGATATAAATTATGACATTATAAAACATACATTAACCACTTCAGCCATATTTTATACCACGGCTATATGAAAATAGCAGATCTACAAGCTCACAACGTGTCGCATCGCGACGCGCTGTGAGCTTGTATAACTACTATTTTCAAACATTTCAGTACTTTTAATTTTGGTACTTTAAGTACATCTTGATACCAATACGTTTGTACTTTTTAAAGTCCATTTTGAACACCAGACTTTTACTTGTAACAGAGTGCTTCTACATTGCAGTATTGATACTTTTACTTAAGTGCTCATATGTGTTCATACTGTTACTTTTCAGGATTAAAATAAAAAAAAGCTGTTTCAAGCTTGTAGATCTGCTACTTTTGATGCTTTTGTGTGACGCTGTAGTGTGATCAAGTAGGGCATTAATTTACACACAAAAAAAACACAAAAAGCTTTAAGATGGAGATACAAGGTTTCTGCTCGACCACGCCGATATAAAACATGTGACTGTGAGCAATAAGACATGTAAAGGCTGGGGCACACGGGGGCGGCAGGCTCCATTGTCAACCATGCGCAAAGGGGTACGGCCATATTGCTGTTTTCATCACAAAGAAGCATTTAAACTAGCATTGTGTTACATGTTGCTGCCAGCTGCCATTAACCAGCTACATTGCACTCCATAATTGCCAGTATTAAATCGTAGCTGTCGGGCAGAAACCTCTTAACTCCACATTCTAACTTTTTGTGTTTGTTTCGTAAATTACTGCCCTATACTTGATGATACTACAGCGTCACACAAAAACGTCAAAAAGTAGCAGATCCACAAGGTTGTGAGCTGTAGATCTGTTACTTTTTCTATTTTTGGGACATATGAGGTTTCTACCCGACAGACGATAATATCATCGCTGTTGGGCAGAATCCTTGTATCTCCTCATTTCAACGTTTAACCCTTTAAGACCTGAAGCCGATTCTACAAATGTCTTCTAAATCCCAACAGTTTTCTGAAAAACGTATGTTTCTATATCAGTGGTGCTCAAAAATGTTCATGTCAAGGACCCCCAAAATAATATGTATTTGGCCGCCGACCCCCATCTCAAAATATGTTGTTCCAGGGACCCCCCAGAAGCAAAGATTTGAGTTAAAAATGTTCGCTTTAAAACCATAAATATTCAAAGATTTGCACACATTTTCACGATTTGTCAAAAATAGCAGATCTACAAGCTCATAGCGCGGCACTCGGTGCCGCACTATGAGCTTGTATTTCTGCTATTTTTGAAAAGCCAAAGTGTAAAATAATGCTTTTTTAGCTCAAATCAAAAAGTGACACAGATGCGTTCCAGTTCTTATTGGGTTAATATTTTGGTAAATCAATGGCAAATCAATGGCCCCCAGTGTAATGATGGTTACACTGGAGGCTCGTTTCATGGCATGATATTTATTCATGGGAAATCATTGTGATATTAATTCATGATAGTCTGTTATGCTTATACATACACAAACAAGAAGGGACAACAGCTATTTCAATTTGAAACCACTTTTTTTTTTTAAATAGCCAATCGACATGCTCACAAGTGAGATTGTATATTGGCAATTGTTTAAGAGAGTTATGGCCTGTTCTGGACATGCCATAACAGCCAAACATTGTGAGCTTGTAGATCTCCTATTTCTCACTGAAGATATTGTGGTGTAGAGGGGGGGGGGGGGCCCGAGTACAGACCCCTGGGGGACTCGCTGGGGACTCTACAAGAGGGCGCTCAAGGTGTTTGACAGGAAACCTCACTCCCCAGAAATGGGGGGACTCCCCCATTTTCTCGGGGGTCCCCAGAAAATGTGGTTAATAAAGCATCACAATTATTTTAACCACTTTACCCATTTACATGTTGGCTATTTTTTTTTATTTTTTTTTAAGAATACCGAAATAATTTTGATTAATTTTGATAATTCAAAAAATATATAATCTTCTCTTCTGGGGGTCCCTGGCACAAACTCTTTTCAGGTGGGGGGTCCTTGACAGGAGGGGAAAAAAACAGTTTGAGAACTAACTGGTGAACAGTAAACGTACCCTCAGGTCTGGTGAACTCCCTGAAGGTGGGCATGGAGATGACGGTGTGGGACACAGAGTGGACGGGCTGCAGGATGCAGGCCACATCGTTGGGTTTACACGACTTGATGCAGCGGATGGTGTCCGAGCGCTCCACTCTGGCTGCCCTGGAGGTCAGGAACACACACACACACACACACACACACACACACACACACATAATATATGGCCTCTGACCTTTCAGAAGGCATGGGTATCGTTAGGATTTTATTGATCCTGATTCCAATAGGCTCTATGCACAGCAGCCATATTGGACAGAAATTGGGATTTGGTTCCAATATGGCTGCTGTGCATAGAGCCTATTCCACTCCATCCGGGAACCCATCCGGGGACACAGCGGGCCCACACAAATGGCCTCTGCACCGGTGTTAAATTTTACAGCAAATTTAGTCTTACTCATAGACGTTTGAATACATTTCCACTTAGTTTTAGTCATAGTCTTTTGAATAGAATTCTATTTAGTTTTAGTAATATTTCAGTTTTAGTCTGGTTTTATTTGACTAAATATACCATAACATTTTAGACAACTAGACCTACAGTTGATTTAGTCGACTAGAATGTATTTTTGGCGGGCCGTGATGCCGTCGTAATGCTTGACTTATACTTAGCTGTGTGCCAAAAAAAAAGGCCGATATTCAAGCTCACAACGCATGGCGCTGCGATGCGCTGTGAGCTTGGAGCGTGACACCCACTCGCAGACAAGCATAAAATGACTTGCCGGAGGGCCATACTGACTTTGATCAAGTGAACGAAGGGCCGAAACTTGAAACACATAGTTTTAATTTGGTAGACACAAGCATGCTGACTTCTATTTTATTTATACATTTTTAACTAAATGTGTCACTCTGGCGTACTCTGAGGGCACAATAAGTATCAGATTACTTACATAAAACAAGCCACCTCAACTTTCTAATTAGTCTACTAATGTATATCTTGCCAATTGTCAATATGCTAAACTTCATACTAGGTCCCTCATCCGACACCATATGGAGTACACCATTTGAGTACATACAGTTACCTGCATCAGTGGAATGCAGCTATGGAATCAAACTGCAAATGTGAATTGCCAATATTTGGAATCGAGTAAAAATGTATTGGTCTCAAAATCTGCTACCTTTCATAATTCAGATTTTTGAGGGAATCGTTATGATTTCCTTTGTGGTAGCCGTGGGCCGGATTGAGATGGTCCGGAACTGGCCCTCAGGCCGTATGTTGTCCATGTGTGCTATAGAAAGACTTTTCTTTTTTTTTTAAATATTTTTTTGGGTCTTTTTCTGCCTTTATTGTTAGATGAACAGTAGACTGACCGGGAATGGGGAGAGAGATGGGGGGTGACAAGCAGTAAAGGTTGTCGGGATCGGGACCTGAACCCGCAAGCCAGGCTGGATTACCAGCCCAGGTGCCCAGACGGCTACGCCAGCCGCCCGGGCCATAGGAGGAAATTATTGGCCTTTTTGGGTTTTATGGCATGCCCAAAATTGTCATGAATTATTTATTACATAATCGATTATTGATTATTTTTATCATCGACCTTTTATAATCTATATGTCCAAGTGTTCCAAAGCACGGCTTCAGTCTGTGTGTGTGTGTGTGTGTGTGTGTGTGTGTGTGTGTGTGTGTGTGTGTGTGTGTGGAGTATGGGGGGGTTGAAGAGAAGAGTTACTACACTCTCAGGAGAATGATGCACAACCTGCACAGGGAAAATATTGTGATTTGCGGATCATCCCGGCCTCGCATCAGATAATCTCTTCAGGAGGATTTATGGCCACAGGGAGGGCTCTAAAAGACTCCTAAATTGTGAGCAACATGACTAGACAACTCCCCGTCCCGTCCCCGTCCTGTCCTCTCTCCCCCTGGGCGGCTCTCCTCCCATTATTTAAGGCCTTGTTTATTCCACTGAGGTCTCAAAGTGGGGTCCGGGGACCCCCCAGGATCGTCCTTGATGATGGGGTTCCCCAAGTAAATGAGTTGATGTACTGTATAGCATTAAAATCAGTTTACCCACTTTAACCCTAATGCTTAGACTATTCAGAAAATAGCTGATCTACAGGGTCTACAACTGACATGTCCGTAAAAGGCAAACATTCCACCAAAATAGGCAAACATTCTTCAAAAAGAATAACCAATCTACAAGCTCACAACGCGTCCTAACGTGTTGTGAGCTTGTACTGTAGATGTAGACTATTGTTTACCAAAGAGATTAACCCTTTAAGACCGGGAACGCATCCGTGTCGTTGTAAGATGTTTTTTGGCTATTTAAAAACAGCAGATCTACAAGCTCATAGCGTGGCACCGAGTGCTATTTTTGAATAGCCAAAATAAATCTAAAAATGCCACACAGATGCGTTCCGGTCTCAATGGGTTAAGGGGGGAAGAAAGAACATACCCCTGTATATACAGTATTTATGGTTTAAGTGGTTAAGAGTGATTTCTTGGCCATTAACGACCTCGTAGATCAAGAGCAGCGCATCCTTGAATCAGCAAAGGAAAAAACTCTGTGATCGATGACGGTCCGACTGTTTGAGTCTGGGCATAACGGACGGCCCCAGACTCCGTCACGTGAAGACGTACGTTCAAGTCTGGGCTTCAGACCGGACGGACCCTCTCTCCAGAGGGGAGACGACCGCTGTACACGGAGGGTTATATCGGGTTATGAAAACAAGTCGTCTTGCCATGTTTAAGTCCACTTAATGTGCATGGCGGACATTATAGCCACATGATGAGTCATGAGAGACCTACATGTCTGGCTCTCCTCAGGGCATCCGCTGGAAAGTAACTATCCATGTACTGTACTTCAAGTACAATTTAATAAGGTACTTTTACTTTACTTGAGTGTTTCCATTTTTTTCCCCAGCACTTTATACTGTTACTAAAGTACAACTCAGAAGCGACTTTTGAACTTTTACGATTATTTGAAAACTTTAGTTACAAGTTACTTTGCAGATTTAGATTGTTACGCAAAATATACAAACCACGTAAGCCCTACATACTGTGAAAATAGCATATCTACAAGCTACAATAGAATACAACGCATTGCCATGCGACGCAAGCTCACGACTGCATGCAACGCATTGTGTGCTTGGAGATTTAACGCATTGTGTGCTTGTAGATTTGCTCATTTCAAAACATTTTGACTTTTTTTTTAAAAAAAGCTTGTGAAATGGGACATTCTGCATGAGTGCTTTTACTTTTGGTACTTAAACTCACTTTTACTCAAGTAAAATTTGTGATGCAGGACCTTTACTTGTAACAGAGTATTTGTACATTGTAGTACTGTACTGCTACTTTTTACTTAAGTAAGAAACGGGGGGAAAAGGGAGTACTTTTTCCACCAGAGCCCTCAGGGGACCCATAGGCATGGAGCTGGCTGCCCAGGGCCCGGCTAGGGTTGCAGGGCTCCTTTCATAGGGAGAGAGAGAGGGGAGAAGCCCCTGACAGAAAGTCAAGCCACCGCTGGGTAGGGGCTTGTAATTAGCAATTAGCGGGTGGGTCCAAGTTTTGCTTTGGCCCTGGCCAAAGCCACAAAATGTTCTTGTAGTTTATAATACCTCGGGCTTTTTGGAGCTGCAGGGAGAGGGAGGGAGAGAGAGAGAGAGAGAGAGGGGTACTACAAGACGGGGCAAACGCTCCGCCGGGGCTACGGAGTGAATTTACGACAAGATAATGACCCCCCCCCCCCCCCCCCACACACACACACACACACACACACGCATTTCCCCTTGTGCAATAGGCGGGTGCGACAAAGCACGCGGGGGGGGCTAGCAAGTGAAGCACTAATTATAGGCAAGTGTGTTCCCGTTTATTCACTCCTGCGAACGCACGCATGCGCGTGCACGCTCTCTCTCTCATCTCTCCACGCCTCACGTGGCCCGTAGAGACCCAGCCCAGGAGGAGAGAGAGAAAAACCCCAATACTTTTCAGCCTCCAGAAAGAAAAACAAGAACTTTTTTTCATTTTCATTTTTTTTTCGGGGAATGGAAGTCTTCTTTGGTCAAGCACACGGGGCCCCTTTTTTTTAAATATATAAATATATATATATATATATATATATTGTAATTATTATTTATAGTCAGCACATTGATAATGCCCCAACACAAACAGTGCAGGGCATCATTCATTCTGTGCGCGGTGATGTTTGCTCCGCCACAAATTGTTCAGACCACCGGCCAGATCCCAGAGCCCCATAACTCAATGTCAAAGGAGAGAAGGAGGGGGAAAAAAACCCTGGTGTGTGCGCGCCTCCGTGCTTCTTATTTTAAGGATATCCCCACTGGGGACCAGGAGTGCATCCTATGCGGGGCTGACAGCTCAGGACAGGAGGAGAACCCTCCAGGACATCTGAATTTACAGTTTATATTCTAAGACCACAGCGGCCCCGGGGCCTGCAGCCACACGCATGTCAGGCCTATTTATACAGTCGTCCTGCTGTTGCATATTTCCTTCTCCTTTCTCCGCTTAGCTCTGACTGACTGCCACTGCATCCCATCATCTCCTCCTGTCACTTTACTCGCCGTTCGCTTTGGGTTCATCACCGTCTCTTGGGGTTTGTGTCGTCCCGCGGTATGCATAGTGGAAACCTGTGCCTTTCGCATTAAGCCCCGAAAATATGGAACGGGGGGAAAAACGGGAGCTACTGAATAGGGACGGGTGTGTGCGTTACAGAATCCAGACCCCGTCGTATACAGTATCGTTGCTGTCGGGCAGAAACCTTGTATCTCCATAGGGATTCATGGCCTTACTTTGTCGCACGACCGTGTTGTGCAGAAGTAGTGACAATAGCTGATTTACGTACAAGCTCCCTATATCGGCTATTTTCACTATTTTTGAAACATTTTGGAAGTTAACCCATTAAGACCTGGAACGCATCTGTGTCATTTTTAGATTTGAGCTAAGAAGCATTATTTTACACTTTGGCTATTCAAAAATAGCAGATCTATAAGCTCATAGCGCGGCAACGAGTGCCGCGCTACGAGCTTGTAGATCTGCTATTTTTGAATAATCGTGAAAATGTGTGCAAATCTTATTATATTGTTTTAAAGCGAACATTTTTAACTCTATTCTTTGCTTCTGGGGGTCCCTGGAACAGCATATTTTGAGATGGTGGTCGGTGGCCAAATACATGTCATTTTTTTGGGTCCTTGACATGAAAACGTTTGAGCACCACTGATATAGAAACATACGTTTTTTCAGAATACTGTTGGGATTTAGAAGACATTTTTGTAGAATCGGCCTCAGGTCTTGGGTTAATGGGTTAAAGGGAAAGTGGTTAAGTGTGTCTGTTTTGTTATAAATATTGAACCAATGAAAAGTACAAACAAGAGCTTGTGACTAAATAATAACTACACTGGATCCATTGGAACTTTTTCCCCCCATTTCCTGACAAGTGAACAGTTTTGGAGATACAAGGTTTCCGACAGCGACCATGGGTGTGTGGTAAAAGATAACTTAAGATTGATTATAACATTGCTGTCAGGCAGAAACCTCTTATTTCCATATTTAAACGTTTTGTATTTTTTCGGGAATTAATGCCCACATTTTATCAACAGCGTCACACAAAAGCATCAAAAGTAGCAGATCTAAGGTAGGTACCCTCACAAAAACATGCAGTAATCCTGGTCTCTATACTGCTTCCCCCTGGTCAACCGGGGCGCCTGATGGAGGGGAAAGGAACTGGTGGGAATAACGTGTTCCTTCCACGCGCTACATCCTACCGGGGAAACTCCACCCCTGTCAGGTGATAAGAAGCGGCTTGCTAGCTCTCATGCATTGAAGGAGGCATGAGCTCGGCTCTAGACTCTCCCTAGGCTGGCAGAGGGAGTGTAGCGCCCAGGATTACATGGACAATTGACACTGGGTGGAAAAAAATGGGTTACAAAAATCGTGGGATAAAAATTATAAATTAAAAAAGTAGCAGATCCACAAGCTCGAAATGCGGCGCTTGTAGATCTGCTACTTTTGCCATTTTTTCATTTGAATCCTGAAAAGTAACAGTTTTGGACATATGAGCTTTCCACCCGACAGAGACTATAAAAAAGGTGAGGTAGTGGCATTATCATCAACAATCATGAATTTGCACCGTTATGTAGCTTATCTGCATTACCGTAGCCGTTTATGTATATCAGACAGTCATTTTGTATTTTTTTTATATTTCTTTTTTTATTGAGGTCTATGGGATTGTAGCAATTCAAAACTATGCAGTAAAGTTTTCATGCTTTCAACTGTTATTTGGCCCCGAGTTACAAATGGTCTCGGTGCCGGATAAGATTTATTCCCCCCACCCCCCATTTCAGTGCATCAAGAACTGGATGTGAAATTGAACATGTGTTATTTCTATTTCAGAGTTTTAATAGAAAACTGCCCTTCCGACATATAAACCATAGAATACTGTAAAACTATATCATGCAATGATCATCAAATTACAGTCAATTATAGGCAGAGTGCATGGGGACAAGGCTTCCTCGTGATTCTGCTGCCCTAGAGGGCCACCTAGCGGCCATCGAAATACCCTACAGTACCTCCAAAGTAAATACATTCAGTTGGACCTATATATTTGCTGAATAACAGTGAACTATTAAAACATTTGTTTTTAAACACACAGGTTATAAATGTGTATTCCTCCTGGATAGTGTGTGTGTGTGTGTGTGTGTGTGTGTGTGTGTGTGTGTGTGTGTGTGTGTGTGTGTGTGTGTGTGTGTGTGTGTGTGTGTGTGTGTGTCTGTGCGTGTGTGTGCAACTGTGCATGTGTGTGCGCACACACAGGATAATTTTCTTGGTGTTTTCGTACATTCGTAATAAAGTTTGTGTCGCTTTCAACACAACCAGTATGTCACATTTAAACGTCGCTTCGGATCAAAACGTGTTGCTATGCCAACATAACGTGCTGTGATGAAATGTCAAACTGATGTGTGCAAGCCCATGCGGCTCACATGGGCGCGTCAGGGCGTGTCAACGCAATCAATCTCACTCCCGAATCGTCATGTTTTGGACCCTTGGTCAGGTGCAGTCGCCCTTTCATGCGTCGCGTTGACGACGATGCTAACCACCCTATCGGTATGCAAATCAGACGGCGATGGTTAGCCACTTGCAGCGGGCTTTGCTCGATCGTTGCCTCGCTCAGGTGCAGCTCATTGAGCTCGTTCGGACAACGCACCTTTTTATGTTGTTTTCAATGTTTGTATTTACTTATTTTCTGTTTTGAGTGTTTTTAATCTCATTAAATCGTTTTTTTGTTGTTGCTTGTTTAAATATTTTTAATTTAGTTTTCAATGTTTTTAATCTTGTTTTCAATTACTTTTATAGGCAACATTGCCTTGTTCTCAATACGCTCTATTCACAGCAGCCATATTATGAAGACATTCACAGGTGTTGCCAATGATACTAATGAAGGCTCTGTTCCATTTAGTCTAGCACAGTGGTTTCCACGACCCCATTAACTCTGAGAGTGTACAAATGGAACCAAATGGACCCTTACGGGTCCATTTGGTTCCATTTGTACACTCTCAGAGTTACACACCTGTAAGGGGGCATTTGGAAGCCCATGAGGGTCCCTGGACCCCAACTGTAGACCCACTGGTGTAACAGAGTGTTTCCAGTGGGCCAACATGCACAATACCAGCACCCTGACTCTGTTTGACCAGAATGGAACAGAGCCTTCATTAGTATCATTGGTAACACCTGTGAATGTCATAATATGAAAATTCATAATATGGCTGCTGTGAATAGAGCCTATCACGTCTGCATTCTGTCGTCAGTCACGTGACAACACCGTCTATGGGGCGACCCTTCGCCTTGAAACATGACGCTACAGGTGGTCCTGACCAAGCATCAGCATGTGACGGACGAGTTGGGAGTGACAGTGTGTTAGGTTTTGTTGAAAATGACAGATCCATGCAGCCAGCAGGTGTACTCTACTCCAGTGGTTCTCAAAGTGGGGTCCGGGGACCCCCAGGGGGCATTGAGGGGGTCCCCAGCAAAAATGTGTTAATAGCATCAAAGTCAGTTTAACTACTTTAACCCTATATATACATTGGCTATTTTGAAAATTGCAGATCTACAAGCCCACAAAGAAGAGGGAACGTGCCGTTTGTGAGCTTGTAGATCTGCTATAAAAAAAAAAGAAAATGTATTGTTTAAGAATTTGGAATCATTTTAACCCATTAAGACCTGGAACTGTGTCATTTTTAGATTTGAGCTAAAAAGCATTATTTTACACTTTGGGCTATTCAAAAATAGCAGATCTACAAGCTCATAGCGCGGCACCGAGTGCCGCGGTACGAGCTTGTAGATCTGCTATTTTTGAAAATTTGTGAAAATGTGTGCAAATCTTTGAATATATATATTTTTAAAGCGAACATTTTTTAACTCAAATCTTTGCTTCTGGGGGGTCCCTGGAACAAAATATTTTGATGGGGGTCCGCGGCCAAATACATGTAATTCTGGGGGTCCTTGACATGAAAAAGTTTGAGCATCACTGACATAGAAACATACGTTTTTCAGAAAACTGTTGGGATTTAGGAGACATGTAGAATCGGCTTCAGGTCTCAATGGGTTAAAAGATTTTAACACCACAAATCTTCTCTTATGGGGGGGGTGGGGGGGTCCTCGATATGGGGAAAAAAAGTTTGAGAACACGGCGTGTTCTCTACTCTGCCCAGTCGGGCCCTACTAGGGCTCCCGCGGCGCATCCGCCGCCACAAACAATTGCACCTTGGCCAGGTAGGTGGTGAAGGCGCCGTGGCGGCGCAGCGTGAGCCGCACCGACAGCTCAAAGTCCTGCGGCCGGTCGAGGGGGCGCGCCACCGTCATCACGCCGCCCGTGGCCACCCGCTCCATGCGGAAGTGGCCGCCCTCGTTGCCGGCCACGATGGCCACCTGGATCTCGTCGCCGGGCACCGGGTGCGTGGGGCCCATGCGGAAGACGTTGGTGGACAGCGGGATGTTGGTGGGGAAGGTGAGGTGGTAGTGACTTATGCGGAGCGGCGCCGCCAGGCACGCGCGGTCGCTAGGGTCATTGCAAAGCAAGCGCTCGCATCTATCGTTACTGCGAAGAGAGAGAGAGAGAGAGAGAGAGACACGGGGGGAGGGGTGTGGGGGGGTGGACAGGACAGGACAGGAACGAAAATGACAAGAAAACAAGGCAGAGAGAGAGAGAGAGAGAAACCGGCTGTGAGTGTGGGTGCCGTGCATGGCATGCAGTGGGGGTGCCGGGGGGGGGTGGGAGGGTGGTCAAACTTTTAGCAGCCATTCTGTAAACTTCCACGATGTCGACAGGGTTTGGAACCAGTGTTGTCTTTTGAATAAAATTGCATTTGGTTTTAGTCATATTTTACTGAAATGTTCAAGTTTGTCTAGTTTTAGTCGACTAAATATCATCATATTTTAGTTGACTAAATCTACAGTTGATTTAGTCGACTAAAATGTATTTTGGCGGTGCCTTGGTGACGTCATAGTGGCTGATTTTACACTTGGTTGCATGCCGAAAATAGCCGATCTACAAGCTCACAACGACGCGTTGTGAGCTTGTAGATCCCTCGAGCGCAACCAAACATAAAATGACTTGTCTTAGTTCTACTGGATCTCTTCTCCACTACTCCCTCCCTAATACTTTAGTCTAGTTTTTATTTGTTGACGAAATTGTCAATACATTTATTCTTAGTTTTAATCTAGTCAGTGAAAATAGTTTCATAGTTTTAGTCGACAAAAATCAACACTGGGAAACAAATGGAACCCTGCAGGCATGGTGGTGTCACAGCGTGTCCTGTGAGGGATCATGCAGGAACTGCTATCCTACTACAGTACTGGGACGGCCATACATACATGTATATCGTTGTTGTCGGGCAGAAACCTTTTATCTTCATATTCTTTTTGTGTTTTCGTCAATTAACGCCAGACTTAATTACAGACATACTACAGCGTCACACAAAAGTATCAAAAGTAGCAGATCTACGAGCGATGCGTTTCGAGCTCGTAGACCTGCTACTTTTGTCGTTTTTTTTATTTGAATCCTGAAAAGTGACAGTTTTGGACGTATGAGGTTTCCACCCCGACAGAGACGATATGTGTGTGTGTGTGTGTGTGTGGGGGGGGGGGGGGGGGTTGTGCCAATGTAAACATGTCCACATATCATCATTCCTCTGCTGCCATTCTACAATAACACAACATGCTAGAGCTGAACGCTCGCTGAAGTCATTCCAGCAGAGAGCATGCACGGCCTTGATCCACTGAGATTGCAGTGAACTACTATCATAAATCGCAAGATGTCATATTTCTTCCATTGATATCCGTAGAGATATTGGTAAAGTCATCCTTTGTGAAGCTCTAGATCTTTGCTGTTTTCCTTTCCATAACAAAACCGATGGAGCTTGCACAAAAAAGAAAATCACCATTACACCAGTAAACCTGATGTGACAATGAAGTTGATTCTGATGTGTGTCAGTGTGTGGATTTGGCTGATTGCATCTATCTGTATCGTCTATGTCGCATGGTTGATCCTTTTACTGATGCATGCACACATTATTCCAATTTCTGTGTGACTATCCATTCATCAGAGGTGCAGTATAAGTGATTTTCTTTTGTTAAAATAAGTGTTCTGATAGTAATCATTGCTATAGACCAGGGGTCTTCAAGGTTTTTCAGGCCAGGGACCCCTCAGCTGAGAGAGAGGTGAAGCAGGGACCCCCCCCATTGTTTAAAATTGTGTTGCAGATTAAACTTTTTCATAGATAGCTTCATTGACTATCAGTGTTGTGTAAATTATTGTTCATTTCAGACATTAAACCACTAAAACCTTCAATAGTACTTGATTTGCTCCTTTTCCCCCCTACAGCAAACCTCTTTGCCAAAAATAGCCGATCTACAGGCTCGCAATGTGAGCTTGTAGATCTGCTATTTTGGCTAATGTTCCCCTCAGAATAGGGATGCTAGGGTTCAAGTGGTTAATAATCAAATCAAATCAAACATCCTATCACACAAAGATTTGGCAGACTCCCTATAGTAGCTTTGAGGACCCCCTAGGGGTCCCGGACCCCCCAAAAATATATCACTTACAGTACCAGTGTCTGCATGTGGGGGGGCATGTGTCTCCCACCTAGAATTGTACGCGTAAGAAAAGACTCCAGCCACTCACGTCTCTCCAGTTTTGCGATAATTCTCTGGACACTCGAAGGACAGACATCTGAAGCTTCCCTGCACGTTGAAGCATGTCTGGTTCTCTGTGCAGGTGTGTGTTCCGATTATACACTCATCAACATCTGGAATATAAAAAGACAAGAGCATGCTCAAATCTCATGTCAATATTACATTTAATGGTGCCGTTAAGTGAGAGGGAGTGAGATCTCGGTCTGTGCTGAAAGACGCATGCAAGGGGATACGGTATATCGTTGCTGTCGGTCAGAAACCTCTCATCTCCATATTCAATTGTGTTTTTTTGTAAATGAATGCCCTACTTGATCATACTACAACGTCACACAAAAGCATTAACACATTGACCGCCAGAGGTTAATCTCATAATGTACTCACCAGTGCCAATGTTTTATTGTTGTTTTTTGTTTTTTTCCACGTCGCCATAGACCTTGTTAAAATCCTTAAAATTGAGCTGTGCACTGTTTGTAAACATCGCGGAGATCTGCCTGGTTCGAGCAGTGAAAACCATGTGTCAAACGGAGCCGCCATGTTGTAGTTAGAACGGTTTATGTTAAACAGTGATCACCGAGGAGAAAAAAACTACAAGGAGAAAATGGGGTTTCAGTTTCGTCATTAGAACGAGGGCCGACGGGATCGGCAAAACCGGATCCCGAATAATTCTGTTTCCGGTGGTGTTACAATGAAATGTGCCGTATCGAGAATTGAAAAAAGTTTTTTTTTTTTTTTTTTAAAAGGAAAAAGCACCACAGCGTGTAGGCTACGGGATCGGCGCGTTACGTTTGGATTTATCGGCCCGTAGGCTACGGGCCTGGCGGTGGTAGTGTTAAAAGTAACAGATCTGTTACTTTTGAATTTGAATCCTGAAAAGTAACAGTTTTGGACATATGAGGTTTCCACCCGACAGAAACATTATGGGTAACCTGAATCTGATTATTAATTATAAGGACGTGAGATAGTTGTCCTATGAGGTTTAATGTCAGCTAGCCTGCCAGGTAGTGTTAGCCATTCATAATCGTCTCATCTCCGTTAATAACGAAACTTTCCGAGGTCCTTCTGATTGGTGGATTTTAATGCCTGTCAATGTTTCGATCGTTCATAATATCGCTCTGAAAGTGATCCAAACGATATTCTTTACAGCTGCAGTTGTCGTCATAGTTGCCATCCACTTCACTTTTTTTAAGAAGACATATTTATTGTAATCTTTATAGTTATCGAGCTCTGTGTGCATGGTGGTTAAGCTATGAGGTGAGGTGAGCTTACCTTGGCAGTTGCGTCCGTTGGCAGCCAGGGTGTATCCATCAATAGGACAGGTACAGTGGAAGCTCCCCGCCGTGTTGTGACAGCGGTACGAGCAGATGTGACCTCCGGTGGGCAGGGCGCACTCGTCGATGTCTACACGGGTCGAAGGTCAAAAGGTTAATTAAGACACAGAACGCCGGATACAAAAGAAATGAAGTCAACAGAGAGATCCAATAGTATCCCAATACTCAGATTTCTGCATGACGTTGTTACGGTGGGATTGGTGACCTGCCGAAATATGTGACCACCTTGTGGACTTTACATGACATCAATGTCGGAACATACATCACTGATGTTTGATTATTAACAGAGTTAAACTTGGATTAAAAAAATGGTATTATTTAATTACAAAAGTGAAAAAGGTGACATAGTGAAAAAGGTGACAGAAGGAGCGGACATTTCGTTGGCAGGTTGCCCATGTTGGCTATAAGTAGGCAGTAGGACCCCAACGGACCTTTTAGACAAAAGTATTATAAATGTAATAAAGTATAAACTGTGTTGTTTTACATTCTTTTGCCTAATAAAAAAGTTCAATGAATCAATGAATCAATCAATCAATCAAAGGCCTGTTAGAGGTACTGTAACCAATGATGATGGAGCTGATCGAAGGCACAGAGTGTCATTAATCAGCTCATTTCCACTGTTGTGGCCAAAGGGCCTGCAAGGAAATAGATATCACACAATATAACCATATATACAACCCATACCATAAACACACATGGATTCAATCCAATGTTGTCACGTCCCTCTTAGAGAAGAGACTTATTAACTTAAGTCAACTATACAACTTACTAGAGAAACACAATGCAACAATACAGCAGTGAAAGTACAAACCTATTCGATGAACATAATAGGTTTTTGAACAAACAAAAAAAAAGACCACAAGATGGTCACATATTTCGGCAGGTCACTACTTCCATTGTAACACCGAGGACGGAGGAGGCAGAGATTTGAGTATTGGGATCTGACTAAAGAGGACGTTCAAATAATGCAACAGGGTAGTAGTACCCTGGCAGCAGAGCAATGAAGAGCTTGTGCCTAAATAATGACCACATTGAATCCACTTTACCTTCACAAGTCATGCCATCGTTGTCGCTGAGCTGGTAGCCACGGCGACAGTAGCACTGGTATGATCCATAGACGTTGGCACACTCCTGACTGCACGGGTTGTTGTCGCACTCATTTAGATCTACACAGAGGAGCGGAATTGATATATTTTTTAACATAATCGATTATAAAGAAATAATTGATACTTGATAAAATACGTCGTTTTCAAAAATAGCTATTAGAATTGTTTCTTGTTGATTTCATTGATATAAAAAACACAAATGATCAAAAACAAACATGCTACTCAATTATTTGATTAATGGAAAAGGTCATTAATAGACTAATTGGTAAGAAAAACTAATCAATAGTTGCAGCCTAGTTTCCACTGAAGTCCAACAACGCGGAAAGTGGTTAATAATATTGGATCATGACTTCAGTTCCAGCAATGAAGCAGATGCATGAATGGAAGGTTATGTAGAGACAGTATACAAATAACGGGTCCATTTGTATACTGTCAGAATTACAGACTTGTAAAAGGGTCCGTTTAGATCCACCTCAAGGAATCCTGAGAGTCCCTGGACCCCACTTTGACAACCACTGATGTGGAGAATATTTAATAATAATAATAATAATAATATTAGTCTCACCGTCACAATTCCTGCCGTCACTGGCCAGTCTGAACCCTGTGGTACAGCTGCACTTGTAGGACCCCTGAGTGTTCTCACACTTATGGGCACACAGGCGTCCAGGATAGTGCCTGCATTCATTGATATCTGAAATAATATGGTGAAACAACAAGTACATGTCAACGCTAAAACATCCAATTCAAAAGCGCCTGCAGCCTTCCCAAAAATTAAAATAAATAAAGATGACACACTAAACAAAAAGTGTAATAAGGGAACCTCTTTTGGCATTATATTGTTATTACATATAGTTTTTTGGTCATGTGTGCAGAGAGGTCAGTAAGCACTCAATACTTTATTAGACAGAAATGTAAACAGCACGAGGTACAGTCAGACATCCTACTATAATTCTACAAAGCTCTGTAGTGGTGTGAAGGTGGTGAGACCAAAACTGTTCTGCCCGGTTCTCCTCAGGGGCTGGTGGAGTAGTTTAGGCTAAAAGGATCAACACTTACCCTCACACACCCTGTTGATGCTGTTGAAGATGAAGCCTGCGGCACACTCACAGCGGTACGAGCCCACCAGGTTGATACAACCATGACCTGAACACGCTCCGTCTGGACCTTTACACTCATCAATGTCTGGGGAAGAACATGGAACCAAACATTTGAATAACAAACAGCATATTAGAAGGGCTACTTCCATCTGTGGTTCCCAGCCTTTTTTTCCCTTGGAGCCCCACATTCTGACAAAATATGACATGTGTGACTGTGCACACACACCTGCAAATACACACACATACAGTGAATTGTGAAAGTAGCTTTTCGCAATTTTAAGTTTAACGTTTTTTTGCCTACCTACACATCACGTTCCCTCTTCGTTGAGGTGGTAGTCTACCTACACATTGAGGTGATATCCCACCTACACATTGAGGCGGTAACCTACCTACCAACACATTGAGGTGATAACCTACCTACACATCGTGTTCCCTCCTCGTTGAGGTGGTAACCTCGGCCACAGTTGACAGAGCTCCTCTGGCAGCTGAAAGAACCAACAGTGTTGATACAGGTGTAGCCTGAGCCACATGCCGGGGATGCTGCTGACTGCATGATACACTCGTTGATGTCTGAAACACAAGACAACACTGGTCACTTTCTTGTTGTCACATTTAAAAGGAAGTGTAAGTGATATTCCTTTATTAAAATAAGTGTTAAGTAACTATATATATTCTGATAGTAATCATTATCATTGCTATAGAGAGTTTGTCCAGTAGCAGGGGTCTCTTTGTTGCTCCAGCTCTTTAATAAAGAAAAAATAAACATTTCAGGTCGGGATGTTACAGTATACTTTGACTATTCTAAAATAGCAGCTCTACAAGCCCACAACGTGTCGCATTATGATGCATTGTGAGCTTGTAGATCTGCTATTTAAAATAAGTTTGACAAGTACTTTTTTTCTTTTTGTATTAAACTTTCTACTTTGGTTCTGTATGTTTATATTGATGCCAGTACTTTAGTACTTTTACTCCAGTACAATTTTTAATACAGATAGAATACAATACTGTGTTTAAAAGATTGCTGATGAAGTTGCCTCTTTGTACTGTGGTTGAAGATTACCCAAATAGGGTGACTGCTCGAATTTTAAGCTTAATATTATTGTAAACCCAGTCACATAAGTTAGAATGGCTATGACATTGGATGTTACTTGGCTAATCCTTGTGATCTTTCCACGAAATAAACTACTACAGTATATCAAGTGATATCTGCACAATGTTCCTTTACTGAGACAACCAAATGCAAATGTTTATTGGCTAAGGAAAATTGTTTCCTAAAACATTGAAGATTAATCCTACAATGTCGTACAGTTGTACTGTATGTTCTGACATCTTTTAAAAATGGCCAAACATTGTCATACTAGAAAGCTGGCACTCCTCCAAGCTCTCTCTACTGTAGCTTTAGCCTTGTATGTCTGCTGATAGGAATAGGAATCCATTCATAGAGGTCTTCACTGTCGGATGTAAACCTTTTATGTCCTAAACCGTTACTTTTCAGGAAATGGAAAAAAAGAGGATCCAATGTAGTTATTATTTAGCCACAACAAGCTCTTGTTAATACTTTCCATTGGCTCAATTTTTATAAAACCCACAGACACTCTTTTCACTATCAAAATCTTTCACAGATAGTGAAAGTCGATAATCTACTAGCTTGAAGATTGGCTTCTTTCACAACTCTAGCACAACACTCTAGTATGATGTAGAATGGCACTAATTTACGAAAAAATAGGAATGTTTGAAATGTCGAATAGATACAAGATATGAAGGAGCTAATTAGAGATGGCTGTGGGATGGAGGATGGCTGATTTAAGCAGTCACACCCCACACCGAGTCCAATTACACTTTGAATTAGTCCAGGGTCAAACTAAAACTAGACTCAGAGCTGGGTGTGGCAGCGCACCTTGCTGTGCATCAAGGACATTGATGCACAACAGGATAAATCAGTAGGCACGATTCAATCAATTCAAACTGGTGACAATTGAAATCGATTAAATAAAAGAATCATCACGATGCAAAAAATGATACTGTATTGAAAAGAGTATAAGAGAAAACACAGTATTGTAAGGAAGAAAAAAATGATGAAAATACTGAATTTGTGCAAGAGAAATAGTGATAAAAAAAAGTATTTTCTGTCATTTGTCTCGAAAAAAAATCGTGCAGAATCGTATCGTGAACCTACTATTGTGATTTGAATCATATCGCGAGTTGAGTGAATCGTTACATGCCTATAAATCAGTCATCTCCACAAACACTCAGGGAGAGCCACTGTCCGGACAGAAGATAATCATCCGCTCGTGTTAAATGTGTTTTGTAGGATTTTAGATATAGTACCACAGCATGGCAAGCGGCATGGGATCCTGTATGGCTACTTGTAAAATAAAAAATAACTTTAGGATTTTGAAACCTCGGCTGTTGTCTGTCCTGCCACTGAGACAACGGCCTTTGAGGGGTAGATTACAGGTCCAAAGATTACAAAACTGTCCTGGCCCCTCTCTGTGTATCCAGGGTGGGTGGAATGCTCACCAATGCATTGGCCCAGAGCATCCTGGATGTAGCCTGAACCGCACTTGTGCTTGGGACGACAGCGGAACGAGCCCTGGGTGTTCTGGCACTCAAAGTCTGGGACACAGTTATGGGTGCCGGACTCACATTCATCGATGTCTACAGGAGGAACAAGTAGAATTGAAATGAAATACATTCCTATAAGAATAAATGTATGAATGAATAAATAAATAAATGTGTAGTTAGTCCGAGGTGAGTAAGCTATCATTTACTCACCTTGTGATGGTTTGAATACAGCGAGAATGTTCGTTTAATTAAAAATGTAAAAAGAACATTTTCTTAAGCTAAGTTAAAAGTGATGTTTTGGAAGTACCGACACACGACTGGATACAAGACACTTGGCATTACACTGTGAGCGTTGTTTTTGTAGTTAATAAACAGAACACTTTTTATGTAGTTTTGTTGATCTTGGCCTATACCATATTTATAGTATTTTCTTCGTTTTTGGATTCTTCATTCATCGTAAAGGAAAAATCCTCCTTGTATGTAATCTCCATCACAGGGTGAGTGAATGAACAACTCCCTTAATAGGATCTCATTCCACTCTAGACCGATGCTTTGTGTCCCAGGCTCCAGAACAGGCAGACACAGTGTGACACTGACCTTTGCAGTTGTTGTTGTCAGTGAGCTCATAGCCAGTCCCACAGCTCACCTCCCTCTGACAGCGGAATGAACCCTCCGTGTTGATGCAGCGCTCCCCTACACGGCAGTTACTGGCTCCCAGCAAGCACTCATTAATGTCTGACACGCGGGAGAGGAGAGGAGAGGGTGAGAGAGAGGATAAGAGGGAGAGGAGAGGAGAGACATTTGTCCTAAAACTTGGGCCGCGTTAGTGACAACTTGGAATAAAAATCACATGTTGCATAACGTTTGCCGTCGGGCAGAAACCTCTTCTCTCCATATTATAACACTGGTGGAAAAAGTACTTCATTTTTTTTACTTAAGTAAAAGTAGCAATACTGCAATGTAGAAGTACTTTGTGACACAAGTAAAAGTTGTTATTAAAAAATGACTTGAGTAAAAGTACAAAAGTATTGGTATCAAAATGTAGAAAATGTTTAGCCTCGGTATAAAATAGGGCTAAAGTGGTTAATGTATGTCTTATAATGTAATACATTATATCTGCAAAGTAACTAGTAATTAAAGTTTTCAAATAATTGTAGTGGAGTAAAAGTACAATATTTGCCTCTGAGATGTAGTGGAGTAGAAGTAAAAGTATAGACATTTGGAAACACTCAGTTACTGTATTTTAACTTTTTTTCCCCAGTAAATTAACACCCTACTTGATCATACTACAGCGTCACACAAAAGCATCAAAAGTACCAGATCCACAAGCGGCACGTTTCGAGCTTGTCGATCTGCTACTTTTCGCCGTTTTTGAATTTGAATCCTGAAAAGTACGTTTTGGACATATATGAGGTTTCCACACCAACAGAGGCGATAATATATCTGTATACCGTATATCTGAATCCACGTTACATCACACAGACAGTGAATTAAAGTCTCTTTTAGGACACTGGCCGTCTCTTCCTCTCCTTTTAAGGATACTACCTGCCAGTAAAAGGTCACGTTTATATCCTAGTCACTTTTTATTTGTTAAATGTCCTTCCCTGAGTACAATATAAACCGTGCAAAACTAGCAAAGCTCTCAGCTTGCTTTAGGGAACACATTGTTATAAAGTTAAAGCTCTACAGTATAATCTGATAGTAATCCAGCTAGAGTGTTTGTTCAGTAACAGGGGTCCACCGTCTCTCCAGCTCTTTAATAAACAGAAAATACATGTTCAGGTGGGCTACACATTTCAGCCAATCAGGAGAGAGTACACATTGTTCAGCTTCAATTTAAAAGTGTTAAAGGTTCCAATTTTGTCTGCTCATTTCTTTAGTTTCATCACTTCTAATTCAACTTCTTTATTCTGTATCCTGAATGAGTTCTCCCTCCGATTAAATTGCTATCCTGAATACTGATGTTTATTAAAGAGCTGGAGAGACGGGGAGACCACTGTTACTGAACAAACACTCTATAGCAGTGCTTCTCAACCAGTGGTCCGGGGACCACCAGTGGTCCTTGAGGGGGTTCCTGGAGGTCCCCAGCTAAATGGAGAGTTCGTAACCAAATGGTTACCAATAATTTAACTCTTGAGAGCGTAAAATGAAACCAAATGGACCCGTAAGGGTCCATTTGGTTTCATTTTACGCTCTCAAGAGTTAAATTATTGGTAAACATCTGCATTACTTAATTAAAGAATTGTTATTTTGACCAGCGTTGGCCTGTCATCTCTCCTATGGTACCGACATCAACACAGCATGGAATTGTGGACAAAATCTTATCCAACGATAACATAATATTCTAAGTTTTGGGTCTGAGAGTCTAAATCTCATCAAATGGTGGTTCTGTGGCTCAAATGCAGAATACAGTAAATAATGGACCTTGATATGAAAAGGGTTGAAAAACACTGCTCTAGCAATGACTATACTATGGGAATATAGAGCTACTCAACACTTTTTTACCAAACTTTTAACAAACAAATATCTCTTACTGCACCTTTAAAGTAGAAGAGCCAGGCATGCAGTAATAATGTCTACTTACCATCGCAGCTTCTGGCATCTGGTTTGAGTTTGTAGCCTTTGAAACAGGCACAGGTGCCGTTGCCCACACACAGGTGGGCACAGTTCCCGTTCCCTGTAAACACCACAAACACTATTAACAACAATATTGTCAGTGGTGGACTGTAACAAAGTACATTTACTTGAGTACTGTACCTCGGTAGACTCTTTGAGTATCTGTGCATTATTTTAGTATTTGTTTTTTGGAAGTTTATGTAACTCCACAACATTTCAAAGACAATTACAGTATTGTATTTTTCATTTTTGTTGTACTGTATTGTACTTTTGACTATTTTTCTAGGAAGACACCCGGGACCCAAACGTACAAAAATACATTAATGAATGCATTTATTAATGCAAAACAATGAAAGTAGCATGTGATCAGTTTTATTTTAAATTGAATATTGCTTTTTTACAGCGATGCAATAATATTGAAAAGAAAATGTACTTTGTATGTTTGAATACTCAAGTATTTTTAATAGCATGCACTTTTGCATATTTTTTTTTCCTCATCTAAAATGCATCGCAAATTATCTAAGGTTAGGTTTAGGCATAGTTTTTGTGAGGTTAGGGTTACGTTTAGGCAGTTTTTGTAAGGTTAGAGTTAAGGTTAGATTTATGCATTATTTCGCCACATTAGGCATAATTTATTTCACCAGGGGATCAAACCGGGCCGGGGGATCAAACGCCAACCGCCTAATCACAGGGCGGACACTGAGCTGGTAACTTTCACTTGTAGATGAGTAAAATCTGACCAGGAGTATCTGTCTATACTTTATACTTTGTCCATCACAGATAACTGTATTTGCTTACTGAGTTCCTTACTCTGTACCTTTGCACTGGTCACTGTCAGCGTCCTTGGGCAAGGCATCGCTTTCACCGTCGTTGGTTTCATTCTCCTTCTCTGAAGCAGTGGGGGAGAAGACAGCATCTACATGACTGAATGTCTACAACAATCTTATCTTATATATATACAATTTGAATCCTGCGCCATGTCGGTTGTCTGTATGTATGTAGCCAGTGTGACGTAATCTGACATCACGCCAGTGTGACGTAATCTCACGACAGCATGACATCACGCATGACATCACATCCTACCTATAAATTCTAGGATGCCGTCAGATCGCACCAGTTCGACGGCTTCCATAGTGGGTTTTGGTCATTGGAGAGGTGATGCACGTCACCTCTTTCTGAAGTGGGTACTTTCAAAGCCTGCCGTGGATTTAGGAGAGCACAAAACTCTCTCTCACACTGTGAGGTGCCTGTAAGGTGGCACTGCAAAGTGAACGCGGCCCGAACGTCTAGTGACTTACACTTTAAATGTCATAACCACATGTATCCAGTAGAGGGCAGTGCATATCTATTTTTCCATCCATTTGGACCATCAGGGGTCCAAATGGATGCTTATTGAGACCCTTACTTACTTGTCCATTTGGTTCCATTCGTAAATGAACACTGAGGATTTTACAGTGTATAGATTGTGGTCCTAGAGATAAAGAATTGTATCAAATGGGGGCCCATGGTCTAATGCATGGGGTCCTTCAAAATAAAAAAACAAGTGTTGAGAATAACAGCTCATATAATTGTCCATTTCCATCACTGAGCTGAACCTCAGCATCGCTTTTATCTGAACTCTGCATCATTCAAGCCTTCTTGTCCTTATCCTTGAACTTATTGTTGGACCTTTGGACATTGGCTAATTGAATGGCCTGTCCCTGCCTCTCACCTGTTTATATATAAATCACTTGTAGCCTCTATCTGTTAGGCTTTATGCACAGCAGCCATATTGCAAAGAAATTGGGCCACTTCTTACACCAATGACACTAATGAAGGTTGTGTTCCATTCTGGTCAAACAGACTCAGGGTGCTGATATTGTTTATGTTGGCTCACCGGAAGGACTGCTAAACTAGTGGGTCTCAAAGTGTGGTCCAGGGACCCTCGTGGTTCCTTGAGGGGGTTCCAAATGGCCCCTTACGGGTGGTTAACTCTGAGAGTGTACAAATGGAACCAAATGGACCCATAAGGGTCATGGGGTCCTTGAAATTAAAAAGTGTGAGAACCACTGTGCTACACTAAATGGAACAGAGCCTTCATTAGAATCATTGGTAACACCTGTGAAGGAAGTAAGGCGGCCCAATTTCTTTCCAATATTGACAGCGAAACGTTGCCATCCCTGCCTTGCACCCAGCTCTATCAAAGAAAAGGCTCCAATTGTCCGAGTTGCTCAAGTGCTTTCTTCTTATACTGTAGCTACAATCCTGGTCTCTTTACAATACCTATAAATAAACCTTAAAAAATATCCTATTTGCCTATTCCACTACTCCAGTGTCCGCCTCTTACCCCCAGGAGGCCCTGTGGTCTGGTTGTCCGGGGATCCGTCCACGCAGCAGGCCCGGGACACCAGGCCACACTGGTACCCCAGCAGCAGGCGCTGGTCACAGGGCAGACCCTGCTCCTGGGCTGCCTTCCCCAGCAGACAGCAGTCACAGCATGTCTACGGCACAAACACACAGTAAAACATTCATTTAGGATCCATCGCACCACCGGTGCCGCTGCCCACAAGAACCGATCTACAAGCTAACAAGGCGTCGATCTACAGCTGTCGCACGCGATAGCTTGTGGATCGGTTCTTGTAGGCAAGTGATACAGTCGCGCTACAGAGTACACAGTTATGAGACCGAAAGTAAAACTTCATTCCAGTGGTGGAAAAAGTACTCACATTTTTTACTTACAGTAAGTAAAAGTATCAATACTGCAATGTAAAAAAAACCTCTGTTACTAAATAATAAAAAATGTACTTGAGTAAAAGTACACAAGTATTGGTATCAAAATGTACTTAAAGTACCAGAAGTAGAAAGTACTCATTGTGCAGAATTTCACAATATTTCAAATGTATAAAAATAAGTTTGAAAATAGCAGATCTACAAGCTCGCATCGCGACGCATTGTGAGCTTGTAGATCTGCTATTTTCAAAAGGCCAAAATGTATATAGGGCTGAAGTGAGTAATGTATGTTTTGTAATAATAATCAAAATCTACAAAGTAACTAGTAACTAAAGTTTTCAAATAATTGTAGTGGAGTGAAAGTACAATATTTGCCCTGCAATACTGTCACCCTATTTATAGGCTGACAACATCTGAATAGAATAGTATCAGATGCACATTGATTGATTGATTGATTGATTAATTGCTGGATTGAATACGTTATTAGTCTACGTATATTAGAAATATAAACAGCACAGAGTTACAGTAAAGTAAGACATTTAGGCTAAAAGGATAACACAAAAAAAGTCCTGGGGACCAGTTTTCATTGTGGTCCTACAGTATGTATTCAATTCATCAAAATAGCACAGAATTAGAACACATTAATACATGTCATCAAGAAGGACAAGCAACAATGTAGAAAGGAGAAAAAAGAAAACGGTGGCAGTGAATGACACCTCCTTTAGATGGGCATTCAAATCTACCTCCACTTGTGGTCTCCTGATAGATGTCTTCCTGATAGATGTCTTTTTCAGGCCCGTTTGGAAAGAAACTCAGTGTCACACATCCTTTAATGGATGGTGTCAGGGCATTCCACATAGTGGTGGCAGAGTAGTAGAATGGCAATTATCACATGTTTGTTCAAAATGTGGGGGGTACCATATTGTGGTTGCTCCCACTGGTGCATGATACAGATTAGAAGAATGATAAAACCTCCATGCAAATAGATAGGTTAGCTGGACACACACACAGTAACCAGTGGGTGCATTTAAGTGCATTCAACTGAATGTAAGGACACAGATACTAAGGAACACCTCATTACCTGGCTGCCAATAAAAGATCTCTCCCCCACTTCAACACACACACACACACACACACACACACACACACACACACACACACACACACACACACACACACACACACACACACACACACACACACACACACACACACACACACACACACACACACACACACACACACACACACACACACACACACACACATACACACGTTTGTATTACTATACTTGTGAGGACATCAACACTTTAGGACAGCCATGTTATGAATGCCATTTAAAAAAAAATAATTGCCATTTTTAACCGTAAGCCTAAAGCCGAAAAACAGCAGATCTACAAGCCCACAACGCGCCGCGCTGTGAGCTTATAGATCAGCTATTTTCGGTGCATGACACTGGCGCGCAACTAAGTATAAATCATGTTTAACTCTAATTCCAATCCCTAAACCTAACCTCTAAATGTCTAATCCTGAGCTGAATGTTTTTCTAATTGTAAACATATCTCTAAAACACATTTTCTTTTACTATAAAACAAACATTTGTCTTGTGAGGACCAGGTAAACGGTCCTCACAATGTATATTTCTTCAAATTCTACTATACTTGGTCCTGCAAGTATAGTAACACAAACACACACACACACACACACACACACACACACACACACACACACACACACACACACACACACACACACACACACACACACACACACACACACACACACACACACACACACACACACACACACACACACACACACACACACACACACACACACACACACAGGTAGGTGAGACAGACAGACAGACATGGGGTCAGGACAGAAGGAGAGAGGAGCAGGTCGGCTTGACAGAGCAGCTGTCAATCAGTCAGTGGACAGGGAGGAAGAGTGAGTAGACATACAGACACAGGCAGACAGGTTTTCAGACAGACAGACAGAGACACGGTAGCAGAGCGGGTTAACGCAGCAGGTTTTCAGTCAGACGGGGAGATATACTGTAGGTGGCAGGTGGAGCAGGCAGTCAGCCAGACAGACGTGCAGACAGACATGAGATGACATCATCAACTTGGAGCTGAACCGTGTCCAATCAATCATCATGCTGTCAGCAGCCTGGCAATGATTGGGGTGTGTGTGTGTGTGTGTGTGTGTGTGTGTGTGTGTGTGTGTGTGTGTGTGTGTGTGTGTGTGTGTGTGTGTGTGTGTGTGTGTGTGGAAGCGGGGGAGAGATATTTTATTGGCAGCCAGGTAAATGAGGTGTTCCTTGGTATGTATGTCCTTACATTCAGTTCAATGTACTTAAATGCACCCACTGGTTACATTCAGTTGAATGTACTACTTAAATGCACCCACTGGTTGCATTCAGTTCAATGTATGTGCACCCACTGGTCGAAAGTTTAACGTGTACCGTATGTTATCATTATTGCATGCTTTGTTCTCTGAAACATTAATATTGTATCACCTGATTCATGACACACGCATGTGTGCTTCTGCACGCGTGCAGCTACGCACGCGCGTGCATGTGTGCGCTGTGCACACACACACGCGACTAGACACACTTTTACTCGACTGGAGTATTTCCAATTTCCAATACTTCTACTTCTACTCCACTGCATCTCAGAGGCAAATATTATACTTTTACTTCACTACAATTATTTGAAAACTTAATTACTAGTTACTTTGCAGATGTGAGTTATTACATTATAAAAAATACATTAACCACTTTAGCCCTATTTTATACCTAGGTATTTGCCATGCAGTGTTCGTAGACTGCATTCAAACAGCACCTATCCTACCCCCCCCCCTATAATCTTCCCTGCCTCTCTGTCTGACTGCTGTAATTTCTCCGTAACATTTATAACGCAATACTGCAATTAACACGGGGGGAACGCATTGTTATTTCTGTGTTAATGAGGGGTTACGGCTGATTTATGCTTGGTTGTCGTGCGCAGAAAATAGCCAATCTACCAGGGGAATCCCTTCTTTCTTTGGTGTTTTGCCCAGGTGGGAGTGGTTATATGCCTATCCCTAACGGTTAAGGTTACGGTAAGGCTCGACCTCACTAAAACAATGCCTAAACCTAACCTTAACCCTAAACTTAACCTCACAAAAAACTATGCCTAAACCTAACCAAGGCTTAACCTCACAGAAACTATGCCTAAACCTAACCAAGGCTTAACCTCACAGAAACTATGCCTAAACCTAACCAAGGCTTAACCTCACAGAAACTATGCCTAAACCTAACCAAGGCTTAACCTCACAGAAACTATGCCTAAACCTAAACTCAAAACCACGCCCACCTGAGCGAAACACCGGGAAAAGAGAGAGTCCGGATATAAGTATGGTATAAATCAGGCTTAAATCAGGCTTTACAGTAACCTCCCCCCCCCCCCCCCCCCCCCAAAGCCTTTCTAAACACTTTGTCTCATTCACAAACACCAGGCATATTAAAGTATGAGACGCTGTTATTTTACAGATCGAGTAAAGACACGTCGTCTGGCGCTGACGATGATCTCATCTTCTCAGGAAAGTGCACTCACTTGACTTCTCTTTTCAAAATGTGTGCCAAAGCATTGCGTCTTTCTTATAGTGTGCCGATGGTAGTAGGTAGCAGATATACTGTATTGCACTTTTACTTTAGCGCAGTGGTTCTCAACCAGTGGTCCGGGGACCACCAGTGGTCCTTGTGGGGGTTCCGGGGGGTCCCCAGCCAAATGAATAGTTAGGAACCAAATTGACCCTTATGCGTCTATAACTCTCAGAGTTATATGAACACTAATGATGATGATAAAGTGTAGATTGGGACCCCCAAGAAATCAAAATGGTTGAGTCCCTGGCATATCTTTTCAAATGGAGGTCCGTGGGCTAATATGTGTCAATTTGGGGGTCCTTGACACGAAAAAGGTTGAAAACCATGCACTGCTTTAGCACTACAGTAGGTATACTCGTAGTTGCTTGTTTTAGAAGAGAATGCACTTAAGACTTCTGGTGATTAGTAGTTTCGTTCCCTACCTATGTTGAATGCACTTATTGTAAGTCGCTTTGGATAAAAGCGTCTGCTAAATGACTGTAATGTAATGTAATGTAGTCTGAAGACTCACCTCTTGATGAGGCGAGTCTTCCCCCTATAGCACTTAACTCTCCTTGTATGCCTTCTTGCCATCTTCTCTTTCAATTGTTGCTAGTCTAACTTAGCCTGGAAACCAGACGAATCTGCCAATGCAAAAAAAAAAAAAACTTCCCCTCGGAAGATTTGGTCTGACCACGCTCGGTTGTGATTGGATTTAGCTGCCCCCTAAGTTGTGGGGCACCAATCAGGGCCCGGTATGCAAATGTGGGGCCGGGTTATCACCAAAGGCTTTTTCTTTTTTAAATCAGCCCCTTGGAAATGCAGGTTCCACACAGAGATGGCAGACTAATATCTACATCTAATAATCTATACATTGAAACTATAGGATACCAGGTAATCAATGAACCTGTTAAGATAACATTATCTAAATTACATTTTAACATTGTGTTCAAGAAAAACAAGCCTAAGTTCTCTCTGAACTCTTGTTTATGTAATCATTTACCTAGTTTATTGACTAGAGTTGATTATTCCGATCTCACACTTAAGTCTCTCTGGATGAGAGCGTCTGCTAAATGCCTATATTGCACATCGTCTCTGTCGGGTGGAAACCTCATATGTCCAAAAGTGTGACTTTTCAGGATTCAAATAAAAAAAATAGCAAGAAAAAACACAAAAAGTTAAAATATGGAGATAAGAGTTTTCTGCCCAACAGCAATAAAATGGTATGTTATGAGTATAATTGTGGACGTGGGTGGATAAAGGATGGAGGGAGTCTGCTTGAGATAAGAGTCTGGCCGTTAGCCTCGGTGGAAGAATGGAGAATCACAGTTGAATTCATAATCTGCGTGACAGAAACACGCTCCATACCGCTCCCTAGAGGGACATGTCCCGTCCTGCTCACTGCACACTCATTCACACATACACAGTGCGCACGCACACACATATTCTCTCTCTCACACACACACACACTCATGCACGCACACACACACGTAAGTACACTCGCAAACGCGTGCATGCACTTGTGTAAACATGCCCTCTCACAGAGATGTGCGTGTATGCACGACTACACACACACACACAGTCCAGTTGATGTAGATTGATTGAGTCTACAAGTTTGCAATGAATTAATTCTCTTTCTGCACAGTAAAACGCGCATTGTTATGGCCCATTCACTCTGACAAATACAAGTTAACTATAATGATAACTATAAATGTCCTTTTAAAAATCCTTCCAGAGTCCAGATTACAACTATAATGACTATGACGGCGGTAAACCATATAGTTTAAATCACTGTCAGAGTTTTTATGAACGATAGAAACGCTGACAACCAATCAAAATCCATCAGAAGGATACCTGGGATGCAATCGGACTGACTCACCCTCGGAATCACATCAGTGGTAGTTTTGTTGTTATTATTACTATTAACAGAGACTATAATGAATAGCTAAAGAGCCTGTAGGTCAGGTAGCCTACAACAAAAGGTGCTTAATTTAGGAAGTTAGCCCAACCGTGGCTTCGCCACTAGGGGTGAAATGGTACGCAACTGGTCTCCTAAGTGGGCGCCGTCTGGCGGCAGATCTCGCGGACAAGGACATCCTATGTTTACTGGCACTAGATCTCGCGAGAGTGTGTTGCTAGGACAGATAACGGTCGATAACAAAGTTGTTTTTCTCCCGATTTGTCTCCCTGAAAAAAAGCCATTTTAGTGTCAGAATGTTGGAAAGAGAAAATGCACATCTGTCACAAAGTTACTAGTTATAGTTCTAGTACCATACAAGAGCTCATCAACACTAGGAGCAGTAAAAGTGTGGGGATCATTTCTTTTGTCAAGCTAGAAGACTTGTCTAGATCCAGTTCCAAATTGCAGACAGGTGCTCTTTTATGGAGGTTTTGAAGGAGGGTAGTACTAGGGAGTCACACACTGTTTGATGGCTGGTAGTATAGTAGGGCTGGTGGTATAGTAGGGCATTCCACATGTGTGCAAATAAAAACAGCTGCATAAATCAGTGTTGTTACACATGCATGACATCAGTTTGTGTTGTGAATGACATCAGACCAGAGCTTTGTCAGCCTATATAAGCTGTTGCAGACCTCTACAGAGATTGAGAGGAGTATTGAGAGGTTAAGCTAAAGGGAGTGGGAGAGACAAAGGCAAAGAGAGATAGAGATGCTGAGCTGGTCAGTGCTCCTGAAAGGAGGACCACAGACACAAACGTTCCATGGTTGTGCTGCTGGGCCAGTGGAGGACAAGGTGTATTACTTTGGAGGGGTTTTCTATAAAGGGAAAACCTACAACAACATGGATCAGATTGATGTGCACGTCTTCAACACAGTGACTTTGTGCTTGACGACGTTGCCCCCAGGAAGAGGAGAATGTTCCCTTCATGTTCCCTCCTTACGCTACGGACACACAGCTGTGCTGATAGAAGATACCATCTACATCTGGGGAGGAACAGTGTATGAGAGTCAAGGAGATATCATCTACACCTGGGGAGGGACAGTGTATGGGGACAATATTCTTTATGGATTTGATGTCGACTCCCACAGATGGTTCAAGCCCAAGGTTTCTGGAACTGTTCCAGAGGCGAGGTACCACCACTCAGCCTGTGTCTTGGAGAAGGTCATGTATATTCATGGAGGACACATCCAGCCGATTGGACGCACTAATGACATCTACAAGTTGGACACCACCTCAATGATCTGGTCTTTCATTAACACCAGAGGACCTACACCACCCGCTTCATCATGCCACTCTGCCACCATAATCGGGACAAAGATGTTTGTATTTGGGGGATATTTTGGGCACAGAGCGTTTGACACAGAGACCAACTGTTGGCTGAGCACACCCTCTGCACAGCTTCTTCCAGAACAAAGTCCTCCGGTTCATGCAGCCTTTGCCTACAATGGAGAACTGTACATATGTTGTGGCTACAACATAGATCTGAGGCAATCCTTAAATGATCTGTGGAAATGTAATTCCAAGACCTTCTCCTGGAGGAAGGTTGAGTCGAAGGGGAAAGGCCCAGCTGGTATGAGTCACACGTGCTGTTGCATGGTGGGAGATCGAATCATCTTCTTTGGAGGACAACTGGACATAAATATCTTACACTTAAGTCCTAGTTTGAAGACGTTATGCAAGCTAGCAGTTATTCAGTACGATCTGGAGCAGTCTGGACTCCCACACAACATCAGATGGGAACTGGCAGCCATGACAACAGCAACAGGACAAATAAGTAAAAAGAAGAAAATAAAAAAAAGTCTGTTCCAGTGGATGTTAAATATCTTGAAAAATATGGTGTGTAGCTGAACAATAGAGTTATAATATATCTAGAGAACGGACGGCCCCGCTCACCCCTATTCATTCCAATGAAGTTGCTCACCCAGTGCATGAAGCACCAGGAAGTGCTCTGTACTTCCAGGATGTACCCTCTACTTTTCAGGAAGTACCCTCTATTTCCAGGAAGTACCCTCTTCTTCCACATTTAGGCACCAAATTCTGGCGCTAAAATGTGGAAGACTTGAGCACCGAGCAGGCGCACTAGGGTTTTTAAACGGTAGAAGCATGGCGCAGTAGCGTTTTAAATAGCGGAAGTCCTTACAATCCCAGACTTGACCACCAGGTGATGGCAGCTTCACTAAATCATCCGTGGTTCCGGGGGCTTGGGGGCTGTCCAAGGAGGAGCCAATCAAACAAAGCTATGGGAAACATGGGTATGATGCTACCTTCTCGAAACTGGGTAGAACTACAGTTCTACACAGGATCAATTGGACATCTAGAACTGGCAGCCTCCTCAATAGCAACAGAACGGAAAAAAACAAAGAAAAACAGTGAGCCCACTAAATAAAATCTACATTGATGGTGACCACAAGGGTGACAGCGTGGGTACCAGCAGCAAAAATAAAATACAAATAAAAAAATCACACCCTGTGTGAAGAGAGTGGTGCCTTTGATGAGCCCCGTATTGATGTTGTCATCAATGTTTGTTTATTGGACATACACCCGGACACAGAGACAAAGTCAGATATAGGAGTGGTTGGCACCACTCAAAAAGACCTCAGTCTCAGACCAAGACACAGAACATACTAGACCAGAGGTTCTCAAACTATGGGTTGTGTGCACAGTTGCACCCAAAAAAATATGCCTTTTTTTTAATCAAGTAACGGTATTAAAAAAAGTGAGGTCGTCGGGACCAAACAAACTATTGGCTTCACTCCTCATACACACACACAGCTCCGCCTCCAACACAGACCGAGAACAGTCAAGCACCCACACACACACACACACGAGGCTGAGGCACACAAACTGATTTAGCTCTGTTCATAAAAGATTTACTTAGGAATTATGTTCAATATGAGTGGGTGGCTTATAGAGTCATAAATGTCCAAGTTGACGAACATTGTCAAAGTTCAAAGGTTGCAAAGCGGGCCTTGACAGGAAGGCGGACATGGGTCCGGTATCAATGCCTCTGCTTTTGATATCCAACCTCTCTGGTCATAAGGGAAACCTAGGGGGAACCTAGGGCAGAGGTCTTCAACAGGGGGTCCGTGACCCCTAGGGGGTCCGGGGAGGTACTGCAGGTGGTCCGCGAAATTGTTGTTTGATTTTTTTTTTTTATGTTTTTAAAAACTTTACATTTTTCTTTTCAAAAATGTCAATATGTCTTTAAACATAACATATTTTAATAGCTTAGTATTGAATGCACAATAACATGGTATGTTTATACATATTTTGTAGAGAAAAAAAAGGTCCTTTTGCACAACTACTGGGACAACCTGTGGGTAGGAGCAGGCTCCAGGCAACCCCATCAGTTTGGGGGTCCCTGGCCTGAAAAAGTTGAAGACCCCTGACCTAGGGGGCAGAGTCCAGATTACAACTATAATGACTACGACGGCGGTAAACCATATAGTTTAAATCACTGTCAGAGTTTTTATGAACGATAGAAACGCTGACAACCAATCAAAATCCATCAGAAGGATACCTGGGATGCAATTGAACTGACTCACCCTCGGAATCACATCAGTGGTAGTTTTGTTGTTATTATTACTATTAACAGAGACTATAATGAATAGCTAAAGAGCCAGTAGGTCAGGTAGCCTACAACAAAAGGTGCTTAATTTAGGAAGTTAGCCCAACCGTGGCTTCGCCACTAGGGGCGAAAAGGTACGCAACCGGTCTCCTAAGTGGGCGCCGTCTGGCGGCAGATCTCGCGGACAAGGACATCCTATGTTTACTGGCACTAGATCTCGCGAGAGTGTGTTGCTGGGACAGATAACGGTCGATAACAAAGTTGTTTTTCTCCTGATTTGTCTCCCTGAAAAAAAGCCATTTTAGTGTCAGAATGTTGGAAAGAGAAAATGCACATCTGTCACAAAGTTACTAGTTATAGTTCTAGTACTATACAAGAGCTCATCAACACTAGGAGCAGTAAAGGTATATTTACAGAAAAACTGTGTGGGGATCATTTCTTTTGTCAAGCTAGAAGACTTGTCTAGATCCAGTTCCAAATTGCAGACAGGTGCTCTTTTATGGAGGTTGTGAAGGAGGGTAGTACTAGGGAGTCACACGGTTTGATGGCTGGTGGTATAGTAGGGCTGGTGGTATAGTAGGGCATTCCACATGTGTGCAAATAAAAACAACTGCATAAATCAGTGTTGTTACACATGCATGACATCAGTTTGTGTTGTGAGTGACATCAGACCAGAGCTTTGTCAGCCTATATAAGCTGTTGCAGACCTCTACAGAGATCGAGAGGAATATTGAGAGGTTAAGCTAAGCTAAGGGGAGTGAGAGAGACAAAGGCAGCCAGAAACAGAGTCAGTGACAGACAAAGAGAGATAGAGATGCTGAGTTGGTCAGTGCTCCTGAAAGGAGGACCAAAGACACATACATTCTTTGGTTGTGCTGCTGGGCCAGTGGAGGACAAGGTGTATTCCTTTGGAAGGTTTTTCTATAAAGGGAAACCCTACAACAACATGGATCAGATTGATGTGCAAGTCTTCAACACAGTGACTTTGTGCTGGACGACGTTGTCCCCAGGAAGAGGACAATGTTCCCTTCATGTTCCCTCCATACGCTACGGACACACAGCTGTGCTGATAGAATATATCATCTACATCTGGGGAGGGACAGTGAATGGGAATGAAACAGGGGACTGGGACAACATTCTTTATGGATTTGATGTTGACTCCCACAGATGGTTCAAGCCCAAGGTTTCTGGAACTGTTCCAGAGGCGAGGTACCGCCACTCAGCCTGTGTCTTGGAGAAGGTCATGTATATTCATGGAGGACACATCCAGCCGATTGGACTCACTAATGACATCTACAAGTTGGACACCACCTCAATGATCTGGTCTTTAATTAACACCAGAGGACCTACGCCACCCGTTTCATCATCCCACTCTGCCACCATAATCGGGACAAAGATGTTTGTATTTGGGCACCAAAATACAAACATCAGAGTGTTTGACACAGAGACCAACTGTTGGCTGAACACACCCTCTGCACAGCTTCTTCCAGCACAAAGTCCTCAGGTTCATGCAGCCTTTGCCTACAATGGAGAACTGTACATATGTTGTGGCTACAGTGGCTACAACATATATCTGAGGCAATCCTTAAATGATCTGTGGAAATGTAATTCCAAGACCTTCTCCTGGAAGAAGGTCGAGTCAAAGGGGAAAGGCCCAGCTTTTAGGGATTACATGTGCTGTTGCATGGTGGGAGATCGAATCATGATCTTTGATCAACTGGTCATAAATATCTTACACTTAAGTCCTAGTCTGAAGACGTTATGCAAGCTAGCAGTTATTCAGTACGATCTGGAGCAGTCTGGACTCCCACACAACATCAGGTGGGAACTGGCAGCCATGACAACAGCAACAGGACAAGTAAGTAAAAAGAAGAAAAGAAAAAAGTCTGTTCCAGTGGATGTTAAATATCTTGAGAAATACGGTGTGTAGCAGCTGAACCATAGAGTTATAATATATCTAGAGAACGGACGGCCCCGCTCACCCCTATTCATTCCAATGAAGTTGCTCACCCAGTGCATGAAGCACCAGGAAGTGCCCTCTACTTCCAGGATGTACCCTCTACTTTTCAGGAAGTACCCTCTTCTTCCAGGAAGTACCCTCTTCTTCCAGGAAGTACCCTCTTCTTCCACATTTAGGCACCAAATTCTGGCGCTTAAATGTGGAAGACTTGAGCACCGAGCAGGCGCACTAGGGTTTTTAAACGGTAGAAGCATGGCGCAGTAGCGTTTTAAAGGAGACACACCATGAATTTAAAAAAAATATTTGATATTTAATATCATATGGTGTATGTCCCTCAAACCATTTTCAAAAGGTTTGAGCCTAAATCAACACTCAGATATAATCATCCCAAGTTAATTCTCTCAGGCTTATAAAGCACTTTCAGCTGCAATACCAAAACATCCTGTTGGGCAGAGGGGTGCTACTGAGCAATTTAAATACTCAGAATCAAAATACATGGGCAGAAAGTTTGGTGATGTAAGCAAACTTGCCATTCTGAGATGGCCTGTTCAGACACGCCCATTTTGAAAATCTCTGAAATGAGAATGAATGACTGAATGTTAAAAAAAAAAAAAATTGGGGTACAAGAGACACTGGGGAGCCCAAAAAATACCAAAAAAATAAAAAAAAGTGAAATTCATGGTGTGTCTCCTTTAAATAAGTCCTTGCAATCCCAGACTTGACCACCAGGTGACGGCAGCTTCACTAATCATCCGTGGTTCCGGGGGCTTGGGGGCTGTAGAAGGAGGAGCCAATCAAACAAAGCTATGGGAAACATGCCACCTTCTCGAAAATGGGTAGAACTACAGTTCTACACAGGATCAATTGGACATGGCTAGCTGGCAACTGGCAACTGGCAAGCCTCGTCAACAGCAACAGAACGAAAAAACAAAACAAAGAAAAACAGTGAGCCCACTAAATAAAAACTACATTGATGGTGACCACGAGGGTGACAGCGTGGGTACCAGCAGCAAAAATAAAATACAAATAAAAAAGACCTCAGTCTCAGACCAAGACACAGAACATACTAGACCAGAGGTTCTCAAACTATGGGTTGCGACCCAAAGTGGGGTCGCCGGAAGGTGCCTTTGGGGTCGCACAGTTGCAACCAAAAAATATGACTTTTTTAATCAAGTAACGGTAAAAAAAAGAGTGAGGTCGTCAGGACCAAACAAGCTATTGGCTTCACTCCTCATACACACACACACAGCTCCACCTCCAACACAGATCGAGAACAGTCAAGCAACCACACACACACACACACACACACACACACACACACACACACACACACACACACACACACCTTGCAGAAGCTGAGGCACACAAACTGATGTAGCTCTGTTCATAAAAGATTTACTTAGGAATTATGTTCAATATGAGTGGGTGGCTTATAGTCATAAATGTCCAAGTTGACGAACATTGTCAAAGTTCAAAGGTTGCGAAGCGGGCCGTGACAGGAAGGCGGACATGGGTCCGGTATCAATGCCTCTGCTTTTGATATCCAACCTCTCTGGTCATAAGGGAAACCTAGGGGGAACATAGGGCAGAGGTCTTCAACAGGGGGTCCGTGACCCCTAGGGGGTCCGGGGAGGTACTGCAGGGGGTCCGCGAAATTGTTGTTTGATTTAAAAACTTTTTTTTTTAAAGTAAAAAATGTCAATATGTCTTTAAACATAACATGACATATGTTAATAGCTTACTATTGAATGCACAATAACATGGTATGTTTATACATCTTTTGTAGAGAAAGAAAAGGTCTTATGTGGACCCCACGAGGTAGGGGGTCCCTGGGAAACCTAGGGGAAAACTTAGGTGCAACCAAAAGTGGATTCCCTGCTTTTGTTAACTGATAACAAAAGTAAGGCCACCCACCCCTACCAAGGTTGTACACTAAACCAGGGGTCTTCAGGCCAAGGACCCCTTAGCTGAGAGCATAGGCAAGATTTTTATATTTGTACAATCATGCAGATCTTGTGTGGCTTGTGACAATTGGGTTCAATATTTAGTTCAGTGACCATGGGGATAAAGAGTCGCTCACGTTCACTTCTCCCATTGGAATGAATAGACTCCAACCTAGTCTGGGAGGCATTGCCTCGGAGTTTGGACAGCGGGGGCGCAGCCACTGCGTTGTGATTCAAATCAACAGCCAATGAAGAATAGGGGGCGGGATCCACATGCAGTGGGTGTTGCATCTAAATAGGATCGACGGGAAGCAATTTCCCCTTGAGAAATTTCGACCGCCATTGTTGTGTACTGCTGTTTGCCTCTCGTCGGACTTTTTAGACGAGTTGCAACCGGTAAGAGGCGTGTCCGCTCAGATTCAGAGCGTGACGTACATCCCGCCCACAAATACAGGGGGTTTGGCCCAGAAGTTCCTCGCCGAGCCAGCGAAAACTTCTGGGAACTCAGATTAACTCCAACCTGCTTCTGGTCTCCTAAAGAGGCAGCCACCTACGTCATACAGAAACGGAAAGTAAAAGCCAGTTTGGGCAGTCTTTCTCTTTTTTTTTGTCTTGATTATAACCATCTCACTCCTTATAATTAACCCATTCAATCCGGGAACCCCCAAAGTTATATGTATTTGGCCGCGGACCCCCATCTCAAAATGTTTTGTTCCAGGGACCCCCCCAGAAGCAGAGATTTGAGTTAAAAACGATCGCTTTAAAAATATATATGTATTCAATGATTTACCAAAAAAAAAACACACAATTTTCCCCAAAAATTGCAGATCTACAGCTATGAGCTTGTAGATCTGCTATTTTTGAACAGCGAAAGAAATCTTAAAATGACTAGTCTTAATGGATTAGAATTTAGATTAACCATGTCTTTCAGCACCGAGGCAGATCTCGATCTCTCTCTCTTTTTTCTTTTTTGTCAGCGAGTTTGCCATTTTTTACCATAGCCAAAAACCACAAAATAACAAGATTAAAGATTAGCTATTTTTCGGTGCATGATACTGGCACGCAACAAAGAAATCAGAAATAAAACTCCAATTCCAACCCCTAACACCTGACCTCTAAATGTCTAATCACCCCAACCTGAATCTTTTACTAATAGTAAACGTATCTCTAAATATCTATTTTCACCATAAATCAACCATCTTTCTTGCATCTTTCACAATGGTCGTCACAATATCTATTTATCATATTCTCCTATACTTGTGGGGACATTTGGTCCTCACAAGTATAGTATAGTATAATAATACACACACACACACACACACACGTGTACCTTGGTAGTCTTGGTGTCACAGGTGTTGGTGACGTAGAGAGTGTCACAGGCTCCCTGTTCCTTGGCCATGTTGATGCCAGTGGTACACATGTTGTCCTCCAGCACCGCCACACAGCACTGCTCCTGGACTATCCTGTCACACAGGACACAACACAACCACAAACACATTTAAAATTCTGTTTTTGAACATTTCTGAAAGGTTTTTGAAAGTTGTTTTGATATTTTTTTTTTATATTAAAAACATTTGAAAAATGCTCTTTGTAGGAAGGCTGGTTCTCAAACATTTTTATATGAAGGACCCCCAACATACTATGTATTTGGCTGCGGACCCCCATCTGAGAAAATGTTTTACCAGGGACTATCAGGGAGAAGATTTGTCAAGATTTCCCAAAACGTTTAAACCAGGGGTCTTCAACAGACCCCTAGGGGGTCCTCAGAGTTACTACAGGGGGTCCGCCAAATCTTTGTGTGATATGATATATATATTTTTTACCTTAACCACTTGAACCCTAACATCCCTTTTCTGAGGAGAACTTTAGCCAAAAATAGCAGATCTACAAGTTCACAACGCCTCGCACTGCGAGGCGTTGTGAACTTGTAAATCGGCTATTGTTGGCAAAGAGGTATAGGTGTAGATGAGAAAAAAGAGCAGACCAACAAACAAACAATTTTTTTAAAAATCTGAAACACAAGTTTATACAATATAGCGGGGGGTCCCTGCTTCATCTCTGTCTCAGCTAGGGGGTCCTTGGCCTGAAAACATTGAAGACCCCTGGTTTAAACTGTTCTTAATTTTTCTGGGCACCCCCGGATCCTTGAACCCCCCTCAAGGATCTGTGGGGGCTATAGGGTTATTTCCTCGTTGTGACCCATAAAAATGCATCTGCGGCCCAACATGGGTCAGGAGGAACCTATGTTTGGTAACCAGTGCCGTAGTGGAGTGCAGGGCTGTATCTATGTGTCCCATTATAAAACGCAGCCTCAAGCGAGCCTAGCGGCAATCCAAGTGTCGACATGTGGAATCCAGTAAGAAGGCACCGGAAGCTTATCGTTACCGTCGGGCAGAAAAACCTCTTATCTCCATATTCTAACTGTGAATGAATGCCCTACTTGATCATAATACAGCGTCCGTCACACACAAGTATCAAAAGTAGCCGATGTACAACCTCAAACGTTTTCAGCTTGTAGATCTGCTACTTAACCCATTTAGACCAGGAATGCATCTGTGTCACTTTTTTATTTGAGGTTTAAAGCATTATTTTACACTTTGGCTATTTAAGAATAGCAGATATACAAGCTCATTGCACGGCACCGAGTGTGGCGCTATGAGCTTGTAGATCTGCTATTTATGAAAAATCCTGAAAATGTGTGAAAATCTTTGAATATATATTATTTTAAAGCGAACACTTTTAACTCAAAACTTTGCTTCTGGTGGGTCCTTGGAACATCATATTTTGAGATGGGGGTTGGCGGCCAAATACATATAATTTTGGGGGTCCTTGACATGAAAACGTTTGAGCACCACTGATATAGAAACATACGTTTTTCAGAATACTGTTAGGATTTAGAAGACATTTTGCAGAATTCGGCCTCAGGTCTTAATGGGTTAATTTGAATCCTGAAAAGTAACAGTTTTGGACATATGAGGTTTTCCACCCCTGACAGAGACGTTATCGTGTTTGGTGATGCTGACTTTAGTAGACTTAACGTGGGCAGAGCAGTTAGTCCCTCAGCTCTTTGTTCTATTGTTTTAGGCTCTGGTTAAGCAAACTCTAGGAGCCCAAGATGTGCATTAGTCATCCCATCCCACACATGTCTATTCTCATGGTGGGATTGTGGTTTTTGTGTGTGTTTTTTAAGGGTGCAGGTCCTTCAACAACAACATGACTGAAATAACGCCCTCCCTTACGGCTGAGCGTGTTGCGTCCGGGAAAGCTGTGCAGGGTTCTTGCCACTAATTGGATGACTAGCTCACTGGTTCTCAAAGTGGGGCCTGGAGATGCTCAGGAGTCCTTGAGGGGGTTCCAGGGGGTCCTCCTGAGCAAAATTCATGAATATAATCATCAACATCGGTTTAACCACTTTAATCTACAAGCTCACAACACGTCTTAAGATCAGCCATTTTGGGAGAAAACGTTTTAATTTATTTTGAAAATTTGTCTTCTTTTATGTGGTTTCCCTTTCCCCTGGCACAAACTCTTTTCAGATGGGGGTCCGTGGCCAAATAGCAAGTCTTACTGACAAGCAAGTAGAGAGGATACTAGCACAGAAAGATGCTCTGATGACACAGTCCCTCACACCAGGAAACAGTCAACGCATAATGGGAACTTTCTTTCAGTTGAATTGGATTTGTACTGCTGCAGCCCTCAAATGTTCGCCTGTTTGGTACAATCAGTTAAGGGTGGATGGCTGTTGTTGCCATATTTTCTTTCGAAAAGCTGAAAACACACAGTGTTTTGCGCCCGTTTCGCACCGTGTTTCGAGCTTGTCGATCTGCTATAGTGACACTGTAGTAGTATGATCAAGTACGGGCATTCATTCACGAAAAAAACACAAAAAGTAAAAATATGGAGATATGAGGTTTCTGCCCGACAGCAACAATATATTGGCCATTATGCAGCCGATGTGCCATGATGTTTAACCACATTCAACCTGGCGTCCCCGTTTTGTTTTGCATGTCATTATAGGTGAAATTGTATTGAGTTTTCAAAACTGTTCCAAAATAAGCCAATCTACAAGCTCATGATGTGTTGCATTGTGGAATACTTTTGAATATTGTTGAATAGGGGTTGAGTGGTTGAATTAAGTTATTTGTGTGTGGGTTGTTTGTGTGTGTATAAGTAAAAAATTCTCAAATAGAAACTTTAATCAAATCTACATTTTTCCAAATAGATGTCAAGATTTTGCGACTTTTTATGTTTATTTATTTTCACAAAATATGGGTCAAAACATGGTCTAGGACTCTCCACAATTGGGACCGGCATCGGACACCAAAAATCTGTCATGGGTCGACCTTTCAGAAGAGAGAAAGCATAATGTGCTTGTCCACCTCCCTGCACCATCACTCTCTCCCTCCCTCCCTCTCTCTCTCTCTCTCTCTCTCTCTCTCGTACTGGTTCCAACAAGCCTCTTTTATCAACTCTTACCAGAAATCTCTTTCCACATAAACTCAATCTCATGCTTCACGTCAGGGCACAAGAGTGTCTCCTCCGCACAACCATTTAAGGGCACAGTTGCGCTCCTGTTTTTCTTTTCTCTTTCTTTCTCTCTCTCTCTCGTTCTATTTTCCTTTGGTGTCTGAAATAATCCCTCAGATTTCCTGTTATTGCCTCTCTCTATCCTCTCCCACTGTCGCATTTCACCTCAAAGGTATTTCCTGGGTTTGGAAATAGTCACCCACCCCCAACTCCCCCGCAAAAAAAAACTCTACCCCCCTCCCCCCCACTCGCACTATAATTTAAACACATTCAGGATGGCTTATGGTAAATGTGTTTGCCATCACGGTTACAGATTGAGCAACAGATTCCCTCAGCGTTGTTGTTGGCTATGTGAACCTGTGGCCGTGCACCTCGTAGGGCTGTGGTTGGGGTCCGGGGCCCCCCTTGCGGGGGGCTGCCAAAGATCACAAGGGGGGGGCTTGAGGCCATGTCTGTTTGAAGGTAGTCCAACATTTTAAACACAAAATCATAACTTCCATCCACTCAATGTGATGTCAGCCCCCCAAAAATCTTGTAGACCGGCTATTTACGGCTTATACATAATATGTATAATATATATTTATATTATATTATATAAGAATTGGCTTAAGGGAGGACGGGTGGGCTGGCCGTCGGACGGACCTCTGACATCACGCACATGTCACCATGACTCAGCCATAACCATATAAGTTCCAAATGCAGCTACGCCCAAATATGGAGTGTGTTGTCTAACCTCAATATGTCTACATGGCATCAGGCGCAAATAAATCAGTCAGCTCCATATATGGGCCAAAAAGGGACAAGGACTGACAGATACAGAGATCTCCATAAATGTGTGTGCGTGCACGTGTGGGGAGGGGGCGGGGGGTCTCAGCTTGTGTCAGATATAAGAAGGCGTAGCCTGACACGCAGCCTGAATTTTCATTATTCAGTCTGAAAGCCCTCTCAGTGCAGTCGTTTTCTGAGATTGGGGATTGGGCAAAGTAGGACTCTCAGTCTCTGGCCATTGGTTCATACTGGATCATCCCTATCCCCATTGGGCCGGTTTGATTTTCAACCGGGAAAACCCCACTATCAACAGCATCACCAGGCCTCTGAAATGCGGCTACCGATTCAGGGGCTGAAGCCAGGCTAAAGTAGGTTGGCTTCAAAGAAAACAGGTTGGGAACCATTGATCTAGTGTTACGAGCACGACTGCTATTATACTATCTCATCATCATCATCATAATCATCATCAGTGCCCCGTGCATCTGCGCCTCTCTCATATGAAGTGAATAATGGTCGTACAGGATTAAAGCACGATAAATTGTCACGACTGAAACATTTTGTTATGCCAAGTCCTAATCTGCAATTTGTGAAACAGAGGGGGGCTCCACACTAGTGCTGTGTTTCATAAACAAGCAAAACATGTAAAATAATTATGTTTTGGTAGCCATACTGAACTGTATGGCTACCAAAACATAATTATTTTCCATGGCTTTAACATGCATTTATGAAATATCCGAGATCATTGGGGTTTTCTGGAAGATTAACATGTATTCCATCGCTAGTTTGACCACTTCAAATACTCTTTAATCTGAAAATAACTATAAAAATAGGCTACCGTATCTACAAGCTTACAATGCGCCGCAGACACTAAGCTTGTAGCCCATTTTCGTTGAGTGACACACTTACATAGAAGACGTCATGCTGACTTCTATGGAATCCAAATGACCTTTAATCCATGAGTACAAAAGACTTATGAAAATGGCTGGAGGTTTATGAGGGGGTACTCTTCTACGGTGAAGCAATTACAGACACGCGCTCCACTCAGACGTGGTACAGGGCGAATCCCTCGGGGGACAGTGCAGAGGTGGGGCCTCCCCTGTGCTGTGCCGATAGAAAACCTGAGACTGTATAGTCTACAGCAACGAAGGGCACAGCACTCACTGACTTGCAAATTCAGGGCCCCAGGCTACTCCTCTGCCCTGCTGTATGTGGTGCATGGATCTGGGATAATAATAATAACTAGAAAAAGTGCTCCTCGGAGCACAGGTCTCCGCCAGCGCCAGATCAGGTAGGTTATTGTGGGCCAGCAATGTTGGGAATGCGCCAATCAGGATGGAATATGAAAAATCGGACGGAGACGTCTTGATCACTTGACTATAAAGATTATGTGTACCAGTTTGCGTGATGTTTGGACAGACTTTTGGAAGCCAATCAGGATGGAATATGAAAAATCTTTAAGACCGGTTTTGTTTAATGACTAGATACAGTGTACCGATTTGCGTGATGTTTGGAAACAATCTGGAGGAGTACTGTCAAAAACATTGTTTTGCAAAAATCTGCCTCCTGGTGGCGCTATAACAGGCCTACTGTATGTGAAAAAAAATCTGCACTGGCATCCAGGGAGTGTGTGTGCACAGTTTGGCTGCGATTCAGCCAACGGTGTCGGAGATGAGCTGTTCACAGGCGGAGACACACACACGCACACACACACACACACACACACACACACACACACACACACACACACACACGTCAAGCAGCTGACCAATATATGGCATATTCATCGTTCCTTTTGCTGTCAGTGTCAGAGGAAGGCTGCAGTATATGAAAATACAGTAGGTCCAAAACACAGTTACTTTTCAGGAAATGGGGAAAAAAATATCTTGAACATTGAAACTACATATCTCCCCTACTCTGAAATGGTTGTCCTCTACTGTGCCGGGCAGGGAGTACCACGTAACAGATCAAATATAATATTCACACTTGTATCAACTTTTTCAATCTCTCCTTGAGTCGTGCCAGTGAAGGGCTTACCTGCAGGTGGTGGATTCAGAGATGAGAGGTAGGGCCGTGCAGTCCTGGTTGTCCATGCCACGCTCCCGGCCATCCCGACAACAAGCATCTATGGACACCTGCTCTGCACCTAGAATATCAATAATATGCTTAATATAAACAATAATAACAATGCTTTATTTACAGAGCACCTTTCAGACATAAACTTAGTTCAAAGTGCTTTAAATTCAAATTAAAAACACAGGTCAAGCAAAGCAATAAGTTAAAATCTAGTCGAGAGTGAAATTAAAAAGGGTTCAAATCAGTTAAAGGAGATCAGTTAAAGGCAAGGTCATAGAAGTGCGTTTTTAGCTGTCTCTTAAAAAGGGATAGTTCACCCAAAACAAATCTTATTTTCAATTCAAGGCTTTAAAAACAAGTAAAAGAACTTTAAAACCTATCCCAAACGTTACAGGGATCTAGTGCAAGGATGCAAGTACAGTACAGGTGGTTAGGATTCTGGCTGCTGCATTTTGGATAAGTTGCGGCCACTCAATCGTACTTAGGCAAGCCTGTATAAAGTACTATACAGTATATATGTACAACCACAAACACTGTAACCAGTGTGTGTACCTGTTAGCGCTACACAGCATTAGGAAAACATGTGATATGCGATACCATTGCTGAATATTGCGATGACGATATGCCGATAAACGATAAGTAAACAAATACTAAACTAAGTATTTAATACTATACAGTTTGAATGTCTTTCTGCCTTAGGTGTGCTGCTAACACAGAACCCAGATCATGAAAAGCATACTGCAGTGGCTGTCAAATAATCTGTGTAATGTTTTGATTTCTTTGGCTATTCAAAAATAGCAGATATACAAGCTCATAGCACGGCACCGAGTGCCGTGCTATGAGCTTGTAGATCTGCTATTTTTGAGAAAAAAAACGTTAAAATGTGTGTAAATCTTTGAATATACTGTATATATATTTTAAAGCGAACATTTGTAACTCAAATCTTTGCTTCTGGGGATTCTCCAAATGTCTTCTAAATCCTAACAGTTCTTTTTTAAATGTATTTGGCCGTGGACCCCCATCTCAAAATATTTTGTTCCAGGGACCCCCAGAAGTTGTAACAGAGTTAAAAATGTTATAATCTCAAGGATATAACGTGACGCTAACAACTCTCATAACTCTGAGCGTGTGCAAATGGAACCAAATGGACCCCCCCCCTCGTATGGTTCCATTTGCACACTCTCAGAGTTACAGACCTGTTAAGGGACCGGGTCCAATCAGAATATATGTACCATTTATTGCAGTTCAAGCAGTCTTTTGCGATATGTATATTTTATACAGTGGCCTTGAGGTTAGAGTGTCCGTCCGCTCTGACATTGGGAGGTTTGGGGTTCAATCCCCCGGCCAGTGAAACGGGACCCCATGCCTCCCTGCTTGGCACTCAGTCATGTCCAGGGGCTGTACTTGTTGTACATCATGTGACATTCTTCTAGCGTCATGTCCAGGGAGTCTACTTGTACATCATGTCCAGGAGATGCACTCGTACATCAAGCCGCCTCATGCTACATGAGAGGAGGCTCCTGCCCTATGGGCCACATGGCTCAGGAACCGTAGGGGGGTTTGTGTGTGTGTGTGTGTGTGTGTGTGTGTGTGTGTGTGTGTGTGTGTGTGTGTGTGTGTGTGTGTGTGTGTGTGTGTGTGTGTGTGTGTGTGCGTGTATTACTATACTTTTGTGAGGACCAAACGTTCTCACAAGTATAGTAGAATTTGAGGAATAGACGTTGTTGTGAGGACCATTTTCCTGGTCCTCGCAAAAAAAAAAGTTTTGTGGTTGATTTTAGATACGTTTACAATTAGAAAAAGATTCAGGTTGAGGTGAGGTTTAGGATTAGACATTTAGAGGTTAGGTTTAGGGGGTCGGGTTGTAGATTTTTCCCATTTTATACTTAGTTGTGCGGCGATGGCACAGAACCGTAAAATAGCCGATCTACAAGCTCACAACGTGTCGCGCAGTCGCGCTGCGACACGCTGTGAGCTTGTAGATCTGCTATTTTTCGGCTTTAGACTTGCGGTTAAAAAAGCCCCAAAGAAATCGTAAATCAATCATAAAATCGGCTTCCCAAAATGTTGATGTCCTCACAACTATAGTAATACAAACGTGTGTGTGTGTGTGTGTGTGTGTGTGTGTGTGTGTGTGTGTGTGTGTGTGTGTGTGTGTGTGTGTGTGTGTGTGTGTGTGTGTGTGTGTGTGTGTGTGTGTGTGTGTGTGTGTGTGTGTGTGTGTGTGTGTGTGTGTGTGTGTGTGTGTGTGTGCGCGCGCCCCATCCACAGGGGGACCTTGACATGGGAGTGTTTGTGTCGTCCCTTATCACACGCACACCCGCATGATGTCAACATTACTCCCTCTCATGTCATCTGAGGAGGGGTCCAAAGCTGTTCATATCAGACCAAAACATCTTATAAATTACAGCCATAAGCGTAAGCACTGCCAGCAGGGGTTCAATGACAATCACATCCCCCGACAGCCTGCTGACGCTAATCGGGCGAGTCATTCAAATCTAGACTCAAAACAAAAGAAACTATTGCATTGCATGTTCTCCCCGTGTCTCCTAGGGTAGTTAATACCCTCACACAAACATGTAGTAATCCTGGTCTCTATATGACAGCCGGGGCGCCTGATGGAGGGGAAGGGAACTGGTTGGAATAACGTGTTCCTTCCACGCGCTACGTCCAACCGGGGAAACTCCCCCCTGTCAGGTGACAAGAAGGTCAGTTGACTCTCATGCATTGAAGGAGGCATGAGCTCGGCCCTGGCCTCTCTAGGCTGGTGAGGGGAGTGTAGCGCCCAGGATCACTTAGAAAATTGGCACCGGGTGAAAAAAAAAAAGGGTTAAAAAAATCGTGGGATAAAAAATATAAAAAAAAAAAAAAAAAAAAAAAACTATGAAAATAAAACATCCCGTTAATATTACGAAAAGCAATATCTGTATTTGTTATATCCTGCTGTAGATCCCTGTTTCTCAATGTCTGGACCACCAGGGGTCCAAATGGGCCCTTGTTGTGGGTCTGTAACTCTGAGAGTGTGCAAAAGGAACCAAATGAACCCGTGCGGTTTAAAAACAACAAATGGATAAGACACACAGACAAACACACACATACAAAAAAGGCAAGGGCTTGTTTGCATTGTGGTCCATTAAACTTTCGACACTCAAACAAACTGGACAGACAGCAGCAGTGCAACAAACTAACAGTGCTGTAAAAATGATAGCAAAAACATCATATTCCTTTTGCAGTCTGCAGTCTGCGAAACACATTGAATTATTTTGGCTGCAAAAGGAATATATTGGTTTTATCATTCACAGCAAGCATTCTCTTTAACCCTTTAAGACCAGGAACGAATCTGTGTATTTTTTATTTATTTCTTTGGCTATTAAAAAATAGCAGATATACAAGCTCATAGCGCGGCACCGAGTGCTGCGCTGCCGCGCTATGAGCTTGTAGATCTGCTATTTTTGAAAAAAATCGTTAAAATGTGTGTAAATGTTTGAATATATACTTCTTTTTTTTTTTAAAGCGAACATTTGTAACTCAAATCTTTGCTTCTGGGGGATTCTCCAAATGTCTTCTAAATCCTAACAGTTGTTTTTTTTATGTATTTGGCCGTGGACCCCCATCTCAAAATATGTTGTTCCAGGGACCCCCAGAAGTTGTAACAGAGTCAAAAATGTTCACTTAAAAAAAAACTAAAAAACATTGCACAGATTTTCACGATTTTTCAAAAATAGCAGGCTTATATCTGCTATTTTTTTTTAATAGCCAAAGAAATCTAAAGTGACACAGATGCGTTCCCGGTCTTGAAGGGTTAAGGAAAGACTATTTGATTGATGTATCTGTTGTTTGCAAGAAAACAAAAGAGACATTTTTTTGACTGGTGTTTGGATCAACTGTTGTTGTGGTGGTGCCGGGGAATCTGATTCATGTGGATCAGAGTGTGCGGAATGCTTTAGGGTTCTGTAAACAATCAGCTGTCGCAATCACATCAAATACATTCATACATGCTGCGGTTTCATCCCGTCTGCCAAATGTCAAAAGAGCTTTGGCACATGAGGGAACGCTCGCATTTTTGCAGCCTGAGGCTCAACAACACTGAGCTCTGCCACGGTCAATTGGTATTGGCGACAAACCCTCCCACAGTGGTGGAAAGTAACTAAGTACATTTACTCAAGTGCTGTACTTAAGTACAATTTTGAGGTAACTTTTTACTCAAGTATTTCCATTTCTTTAATACTATTACGACATCTCCTCCACCACAATTATTTGATCATTTAAGTTACTAGATGTAGATTACTACAAAACATGACCAATTAATAACCATGTAAGACCTAGTTTATACTAGTGATATACTAGTTTATACTACTGAAACAGTACTTTGTTTCGATTATGCTTTGTTTATTTGTATACATTGTTTACATTGTGGTATTGATACTTTAAAAACTCTGAGTACTTCTTCCACAACTGCCCTCCGAGAAGAAAGAAGAACGGCGACAGTAAATTCAACATCAAATTATAGTGTTGGTGCTTTGTAATGGCGTATTAATGTTGTCAGTTAGTTATCAAACACTAGGGACTCTGGGACTGTCAGGAATTGTGCAAGGCGCTGAGCAACTATGTGTGCTGGAGATGGAAAGAGTCTGCAAGCCTGGGTTATAATTATGTTGATGAGGAGGAGGACAAGTGTCAAGACGACTCACCCCTCAACTTTCTCCTGCATAATAATTCCTTTGAATCACAACAAAGTACTTTCTGACCACACTTCAAGCCCTGGCTTATAATGCTAGGGCTTCAGGGGCTTCAGAACAGAGCACCCCAAGCTTGTGGGGGCACCGAATGCCTGGCCAAAACTAAAGAAAGACCGGACTATAGGCTCTATGCACAGCAGCCATATTGGACAGAAATTGGGCCCCTGCCTTGCTTCCTTCACAGGTGTTACCAATGACACTAATGAAGGCTCTGTTCCATTTAGTGTAGCACAGTAGTTCTCAAACCTTTTCATTTCAAGGACCCCCATAACTCTGAGAGTGTACAAATGGAACCAAATGGACCCGGGAGGGTCCATTTGGTTCCATTTGTACACTCTCAGAGTTACACCCTCTCAAGGAACCATGAGGGTCCCTGGACCACACTTTGAGACCCACTAGTATTTCTAGTGAGCCAACATGCACAATATCAACACCCTGACTCTGTTTGACCAGAATGGAACGGAGCCTTCATTAGTATCATTGGTAACACCTGTGAAGGAAGTCAGAAGAGGCCCAATTTTTCTCCAAAATGGCTGCTGTGCATAGAGCCTATTGCAAGTAACGGTGCGGTGCCGAAATACTGTCGGGGGGGGCGCTGCCGAAATACCGCTACACAGGTGTGTAAATGCCCCTCCCCCGCAGAGCAGACTGATTGACTTCCATTGTACGTTGAAACAGCTCTCAAAGCCACTCTTTTAGTACATGACACACGAATGTGAACAACGCTGATTCTCACAATACAGTATACTGTACTGTATAACATCACAAAACCTTTAGTTTGTTTTTAATCATATCAACGTCATGTTGATTTAGCCATTTTCTGTGGAAGGAGGAAGGAAGACGGCCCAGACTGGATCCGCAGATCCGGATCTTCAAATAGTAAAATCAACAGACAACAAATGTTTCTTTGAAACAAACACCGTACCGGGTTTTGTGATGTTGTATATTGTCAGAATCAGCTCCGTTTGTGTTTGTTTAGGTGCTAAAAGAGTGACTTTGAGAGCCTGAATCAGAGACTGAAAGAGAATGAAAGTCAATGTGCTATTTTTATTAGTATAACTTCTAATCAACTGTGCAACAGAGTGATATTATGTCACCAATTGGACGGGGAAAACAGCCTTTTGTTTTAGTGCCCCAACCACTTGGAATGACCTACAGCTTAAAATTAAGATTTGTTCTCCCATAACATACGATCAATTGAAATCCTTGATTGCAGACCTACCCACAAGTGTCTGCAACTGCTTTTAAATGTGTGTTGTATCACACAAAAGGGGAAAGGTTGTTTCATTTTGTTTCTGTTTTGTTTTGTTTTATCATTGATATGAATATTGATGTGAACATGAAAATGAAATTGTACTGTGATGCATCTCGACGACACTGCAAATGAGGGCAACCTCAATGTCCTTCGAGAATAGATAAAGGTTTGAAATGAAATGAAACAAAACATATAGTCTCGGCCATGCCTTTCGCCTTGGCGGAGAAAATGACAAGGTAACTATATAACCCAAACCTCAAGCAAAGTGTACCATTGCTTTAAATCCCCTTTCTCACCATTCTAGTGCTCGGTTTGAACTGCAGCAGATCGTCTTGACAACGTGCATGTGCTTAAATGCATCGAGTTTCTGCCATGTGATTGGCTGGGAGTTGATTGCCTTTCCGATACACAGCGCATAGCGTAGCTAATGGGGCTATTGTGAAATGTGTGCTGATACGAGACGAATTATAGTGCAAGAAAACATCTGCTTGGAACGAACGTCACGCTGATACACAGAATGATGAATGTGGACCTTAGAGGAAAGGAGTGACTATGGGCAGAGAGTGTTTTATTACCAGGCAGGCCGGGCAGGCAGCAACATTAGCTGACTCACTATACTGAGCTCGTCAGTTAGGGACAGCCGCCAGACAGGAGCTCTGGAGCCTCTGGCTGGCATTCCTCCTGGACATTAACCCTTTAAGACCGGGGATGCATCGTTTTAAGATGTCTTTGGGCTATTCAAAAATAGCAGATATACAAGCTCGGTGCTGCGCTACAAGCTTGTAGATCTGCTATTTTTGAAAAATTGCGAAAAATATGTGCAAGTCTTTGAATGTATTTTTAAAGCGAACATTTGGAACTCCAATCTTTGCTTCTGGGGGAGGTCCCTGGACCAACATATTTTGAGATGGGGGTCTGCTCCTAATTACATATTGGCGGTTCTTGACATGAAAAGGTTTGAGAACCACTGATATTATAGCAACAAAAAAACAACAACTTAGGATTTAGAAGACATTTTGTAGAATGGGCCTCAGGTCTTGCTGGGTTAAATCTCACAGCGACTGACTGGGTGAAAAGTCTTTTTACGTGGGCTTCACGTGGGCCTATCGATTGGACCCATTATATACACCTCTCTGATTCACTCCCGTGCTCCTCTGTTTCTCATTATATCTATTGGTATGAAAATGTACTTAAAGTACCAAAAGTAAAAGTACTAACATTTTGAAAATAGCAGATCTACAAGCTCACAACGTGAGCTTGTAGATCGGCTATTTTCAAACAGCCTAGGTATAAAATAGAACTGAAGTGGTTAATGTATGTTTTATAATATCATAAGAATTTATATCTGAAAAGTAACTAGTTTTCAAATCATTGTAGTGGAGTAAAAGTACAATATTTGCCTCTGAGATGTAGTGGAGTAGAAGTAAAAGTATTGGAAATTGGAATTACTCAAGTACAAATACCTCAAAATTGTACTTGAGTGCAGTACTTGAGTACATGTACTTAGTTACTTTCCAGGGGGTCCCCAGCTTAATACCAGTAAAGGAACCATCCCTTAGACACCCCTTATGGTTCCAGACTCCAGTTACGGGTTACATTTGTACACTCTCAGGGTTAAACTGTGTAGCTATATTGCAGATGACTGTCCATAGTGGCCTAATCATGTATAAATCCTGAAATCAACAAGGTTGAGAAACACTTGATGTTATCAGTGGTGCAACAAGTACTCACATTCCCCTTACTTAAGTAAAAGTATCAATACTGCAATGTAGAAATACTCTGTTTGTTACAAGTAAAAGTCTGGAATTCAAAAGTTACTTGAGTAAAAAGTGAAAGGGTATTGGCATCAAAATGTAGTTAAAGTACCAAAAGTAGAAAGTACTCATTATGCAGAAGGTCCCATAAATTCACACGTTTTCAAATGTATGACAATCTTTTGAAAATAGCTGATCTACAAGCTCACAATGCGTCGCATCGCGACGCATTGTAAGCTTGTAGATCTGCTATTTTCAAATGGCTGAAATGTATATAGTCTATCTACAAAGTCTACAAAGTAACTAAAGTATTCAATGAATTGTAGTGGAGTAAAAATTAAAATATTTGCCTCCGAGATGTAGTGGAGTAAAAGGTGAAGGTACAGAAATGTGAAAATACTCAAGTAAAAACACCTCCGAAAAGTACAGTACTTGAGTAAATGTACGTAGTTACTTTACACCATTGGATATTATGCTTGTCATTCTCCTGTTTCTGGTACATTAACCGCACATTATTTTAACCAACACCCTGTGACAAACAAAACAAAAACAAAAAGATCTGGTAAAAGATTGATGGCTAAGCACATAAAGATGCACAACACGCTGGTGTGAAAGAGGAATGAATGAGGCTAATACCTTCCTGTTCTCTTTCTGTGCTATTGGCTGTTCTCTTCTTGTTTTCATCAGTTAGCCTACCAGTAACTGACCTCTTCTTGCCAAAACACCTTGGAACCCAGAGAGATTACAAAAAATAAAAAGAATACCCTGGATAAATCCCAAAGGAGCGGAATGCCAGAGCCCTCACACTGACTAACAACACTTTAGATCTCGGTCCCCGTCTGTCTCTCTTGTGTTTCTGTCTCTGTCTGTCTCTCTTGTCTGTCTCTCTTGTCTGTCTGTCTCAATTTCAATTGAATAATTCAAAGGATATTTCAGATATCAGATAGTTAACCTTTTAAACCGTCAATATTTAGTCAGCTTGACCAATGGCTCTGTACTTGCTCTGCTCTTTTTTCCCCCCTCTACATCAAATCTCAGAAAATAGCCGATCTACAAGCTCACAACGCCTCGCGCCTCGAGGCTTTGTGAGCTTGTAGATCGGCTATTTTAGATCGGCTATTTTCGGCTAACGTTCCCCATCACATAAAAGATTTGGCGGACCCCATGTTGTAACTCTGAGGACCCCCTAGGGGTCCCGGACCCCCTGTTGAAGACCCCTGCTCTACAAAATGATCATACAACAGTACATCAACTGACCTGCATATAGGTGCTCCCTCCTGTCCTCCCATCAACCATGTTCACTTTAAAAGTCATTTCAATGAGTGACACTGCGGTGCAGCGAAGTATAAACTACACTACCACGGCTGTGCTGTCTGCTGCCTCTCTTCGCAAAAAGAACGGAGGAGAAAAAAAAGCTAAATTGAAAGAACAGAAGTGCCTTAAATCTATTCACTGTTGTTTTATCAAACGAAGCAGAGCAGCCTGGCTGTCTGGGTGAATCACTGTCTGTCTGTCTGTCTGTCTGTCTGTCTGGACACCAGACAACTTTAAAATGCATTAACCAATTAAGCCCCCGGGCCTCTTTTATACATTGGCTATTTGAAAAAAGTACTACAAGCTCAGTACGTGACTTTCAAAAGACTTTTTGAAAAGGGACAATCTGCAGAATGAGTGCATTTACCGTGACATTTTAGAGTTAGGTTGATGTTTATAGGAAATGATTCCGATTAGGGTTTGCAGGGTTAGACATTTGATTTAGAACAGTGGTTTTCAACCTTTTTCGTGCCAAGGACCCCTAAATTGATATACATTTGGCCGCGGAGCCCCATTTGAAAGTGTTTTGTGCCAGGGACCCCCAGAAGTAAAGATTTGAGTTAAAAATGTTGGCTTTCAAAAATATATATTCGAAGATATGCACACATTTTCAAGATTTTTGAAAAATAGCAGATCTACAAGCTCATAGAGACCTGTACAGGTAGACTAGATAGATAGATGATTGAATACTTAACCCATTAAGGCCTGTGGCCGATTCTACATCGTCACAATCATTTAACCACTAGTGGTTAAAATGATTGTGACGCTACGTTAACTGATTTCGCTGGGGACCCCCTGGTACCTCCCCAAGGACCACTGGTGGTCCCCGGACCACTGGTTGAGAACCACTGATTTAGAGGTGGGGGGTTAGAGTTAGAGAGTTGGGGTTAGAGTCATGCCTGATTTATGCTCCAATGTCACGCACCGAAAATAGATGATCTGCAAGCTCCCAACATGTCGCAGAGTGCGGCACGTTGTGAGCTTGTAGATCGGCTATTTTCAATGCCATCCTAAAATGTTGATGTCCTCACAGGTATAGTAATACAAACGTGTGTGTGTGTGTGTGTGTGTGTGTGTGTGTGTGTGTGTGTGTGTGTGTGTGTGTGTGTGTGTGTGTGTGTGTGTGTGTGTGTGTGTGTGTGTGTGTGTGTGTGTGTGTGTGTGTGTGTGTGTGTGTAGCCTGGCTGTCTGTGTGATGCATTGTGTGTCTGGACTGGAGAGGAGGCCTGATTTCCATCTCGCTGGATGAGACGGTGCTGGTGTGTATGTATGTATGTATGTATGTATGTATGTGTGTGTGTGTGTGTGTGTGTGTGTGTGTGTGTGTGTGTGTGTGTGTGTGTGTGTGTGTGTGTGTGTGTGTGTGTGTGTGTGTGTGTGTGTGTGTGTGTGTGTGTGTGTGTGTGTGTGTGTGTGTGTGTGTGTGTGTGTGTGTGTGTGTGTGTGTGTGTGTGTGTGTGTGTGTGTGTGTGTGTGTGCGTGTGTGTACGTCTTGTGTCTTGGCAAAGCAGCAGCAGCAGTAGAGCTCGGCTTGCCTTCGTCTAGACGACTCATGTAAACATGTCTTAATGAGGCAGGCAGCGTAGCTCCGCCCCCCCCACACTGAAAAACCACACATCACAATGGCACTGCACTATTTTTAACTTTAAACAGCCATGTCACCTCTGTTTAAAGGTAGGGTATAACAGGGTTTCCTGCAAGAAAAAAACTCGCGCACGCAGGCTGCACGATACGGACAACATGTCATACCTCAATATTTGTGAAAGCTAAACATTCTTCAGAAACTGCATATTACAGTGCCATGGTGGTATAAGTTTCTGATGTTTAGTCTCTGTGGTGTAGAGTTCAAAGGGAAGCACACACGTCCAAATAATCAAAATTACAGGTGCTGGGCGAAAATACGTACACTTCAGCGAGGAGAAAGATGTCAGCAGCACACTGTTTTGCAGCTCCCAGGAATACTTCTATTTAGGACAATGTTTCGGGTCTAACATGACGCAAGCAAGAAGGCGTGCTATATACAAAAACAGTGGGCCGAGCCCCTATCATACACAGCTGATGTAATCTGTTTATATGTTTTTGTATAATAGTCTCTGTGGTGTGCCTAAACTTAACTGGTCTGTCTGAATCCCTGGGCAAGTGATGTTGTTGTTGTTAAAACGAAACGTTTTTGTTAAAAAGTGAAAACTTTTATAATAGTAATGGTAAAGAGAACCCCACAAAGATCATTTATCAGCTTGCGTTCAAGGTCAAGTCTAGTCTGCTCATTGTTTTGTTTCATCACTTCCATTTCACTTGTCTTGTTTATCCTGTACAAGTTCTCTCTCCTGATTTATCGGATGAAATGTGTCCCACTTGAAAATGTTTTTCTGTTTACTGAATCGCTGGAGACTCTATACACTGCAGCAATACGTAATAGCTCAATATAGAGTTACATAACACTTATTTTAACAAAGTAAAACATGACTTACTGCACCTTGTAAGTCACCTGTGGCAACAAGGTGACTAAAAGGCGTTATCTGTACTTTTATCTCTCTTGATGCTGGCTCTGGGAGCTACAGTATGCTTTAAGAGTGTCTATGTATTTGTGCAAATGGCAAATAAAGTCTAGTATGCCTGTCTGTCTGTCAATCAATCAATCTAGTTACTGTTAGTTCAACTATGCTTGCACCTCATGGTTCATTAACATCACAATGGCACCGAAATCTAAACTACAGATCTCTCAAAACAAACTAATAAGACTATACTACGCCTCAGGCTCACCCCCAGGGCTCACCTTCTCCCAGCTAGTCTGGCTTGGCTCAAGATACAAGACAGAGTGCAACATCCCTCAATGGATCTGGTCTTCACGTTGATCCTCAGAGGATCAGTGCTCAGATACCTGTCAAACTATACTTCACCAGAGTGAGTGATTCCCACAGGCATATAACACCAGCAGGAGATTGGAGAACTGACCTTGTTCCCCCAAAATTCGGCTCAAACATGGGGGGGGAAATGCATTCTACTATGTTGACACTATAATGTGGAATTAACTAACAAAACCCATTAAAGATCTCGACTCTACCCAAAGTCAAAACTAAACTAATAATAATAATGGCTGGCCTCAAAATAGTTTAACTCCTTGAACGCCTTGGTAAAAGCATCCTCTGCCCCCCCACCCCTCTTATGTAAATATACCTGTTGATGCTACTGAATTTTGTATTGCATTATATTGTATGCATGACCCATTAAGACCAGGAACACATCCGTGTCATTTTAGGCTTCTTTGGCTGTTAAAAGATAGCAGATCTACAAGCTCATAGCGCGGCACCGAGTGCCGCACTATGAGCTTGTAGATCTGCTATTTTTTTTAAACCATGAAAGTTTGTGCAAATCTTTGAATATATATTTTCAAAGCAAACATTTGTAACTCAAATCTTTGCTTCTGGGGGTCCCTGGAACTAAATATTTTGAGATGGGGGTCGGCGGACAAATACATTTTGGGGGTCCTTGACATGAAAAAGTTTGAGCACTACTGATGTAGCAACAGTTCTTTAAAAAAATCACACCTGTGTGAAGGTAGCGGCGCCTTTGATACATTTTGTCATCAATAAGTGTTTATAATGTGTTTATAGCCACGTGTCACGTGAAGCTTGACCAATCACTTTGTTGACGTGTCTGACCAATCAGAACGTTGACGCAAAAGCCAGGTATAGAGCAGGATCCGCGGCTAGCACCGCTAAAAACTGTTAGGATTTAGAAGACATTTTGTAGAATCGGCCTCAGGCATTAATAGATTAAGTATTCAATCATCTGTCTATTGTCTATCTATCTATCTATCTATCTATCTTACATATACAGGTCTCTACTGTATCCCTCGTACACATGTGTATCTGATCAATAACAGTACTTTGTTCAATGTAGTGTCACTGGTCAGCCCAAAGAGACCCCTGACCCAACTCAGTTACCTTAGATCAGAGGGGTCACCACCTCCTGTGTGAGTGAGTCAGTGTGAGTGTTTGGGGGTCTGGGTTTGGGGTCATATCCCACGCCTCTGTGACCCCAGAGGGTTGTGAACTATAACTCATAGGAAGCACCCCTGACCACTCCACCAGCAAATACTATACCATCACATACTTAACCTTTGACCCTCTTATGCACAGTACAGAGGGAGAGGTGAGGGGATCACTTAAGTTGTTCTCAAAGTAGGGGTCTCTTTCTGTCATAGTGACATTGTCCTGCATCAGATCATGTGTCCCTATCTAAATCAGGGTCTCCAATAGCCTCTTCTGGGTTTTTTTTCAAGGACCCCCCAAGGACCCCCAGAGGGTCCTTGAGAGGGAGGGTCCCCTCACAAGTTTAACCACTTTAACTTGTATACTCCGGCTACTCAAAAACAGCAGATCTATAAGCTCACAATGTGTCAGATGTACTGTGTTCAGTGTGTTGTGAGCTTGTAGATCTGCCATTTTCAAAAGATTTGGAAAAATCTTGAAAACATTTTACAAAATATTGGAATCATTTTTTACATCATTTCTTATCAGATGGAGGCAAACAGGGGGTCCGTATTAATGACTTTAGAACGTGTTAGAGAACCTGTTGCCTCACATAATAGCCTGATCCTTTCAAAAATCACAATGTCAAATCCAGATCGGGTCCAATGTGTTTACACTCAGGGTTGCTGCGCACCTGGCTGACTGGATTTGGGTGATCACTCTCTATCATTGTAATCTGTCCTCCCTGTCATGTTATTACCTGTCTGTCTGTCTGTCAAGAAGAAATGGAAACACGAGAGAGATCAACTAAATCAAAATCCAAACACACCGAAAAGTGCCTTCAGTTTTAAATGACTTGACAAATCACTGCAGTCACCAGTCACCTCTCATTCATTATCCGTTTGTTCTGCTTTGAATGAATCTCTGGCGAGAAATAAAGCTCTCCGATCTCTACAAAACAACATTCGTAGGCCTACTTCCATAAAATAAAAAGTTATAATAACAGTCTTGGGTCAAATATGAACGCAGAGTGTTGTTTTCTTCCCCGTCCCCCCCGTCCCCATTAACAAACTAAAAGGTAAGATCTTACCTTGTCCGTGTAGAAGTCCCAACAGAGCGCACAGAAACACCGTTATTATGATCCAGGGAGACATTGAATAGAGAGATCAGATTCTAAAGCAAACACCACAAAGTAGTTCAACAGATTGCTGATGTTTTGGGGACTAGGTGTGAATAAACAGCCTCTCTCTCTCTCTCTCTCAGTGCTCTGTGAGGTCTCTCTCTCTCTCAGTGCTCTGTGAGGTTTGAGCTGAAGCTTCTCCTCAGTGAGTTAGTGATTGAATGAAGGATCTCTACACAGAGTTAGTTGTAATTATGTCTCGGAGAGGAGCGGAGGGGCGGTGCATGTATCCATGCTGCTGCTGGGGGCATTACTATGATGCAGTGGTTCTCAACATGTGGGTCGGGGACCCGTCTTTGGGTCGCGGAACAATTTTTATGGGTCACGAGTGAGAGTCAAAACATTAAAAAAAAACTTTTTTTTCCTGAATAAAAAAGAATGTCAATGATTTTTCAAAATAATTTCATGAATACATATAAATAATGATCAAAGACATTCCATACATTAGAAAATAAATGTTTAAAAAAAGTAGTGAAAATAGCAGATCTACAAGCTCACATTGTAGATCTGCTATTTTCACTAGTTTGGGTTGGGGGCTAATTTCTTTTGGGTATTGAGCTAGCCATTGCTCTGTCAGTGGTGGAAAAAGTATTTTATTTGAAGGCAACTTTGAGCTGTGTTTGCATAACAAAACAATACAGCCTTTACATTGTTTACCCATCATTTACTCCCTCTATACCAGCAACCATCAGCCATTGCAGTAGGCCTAGTGTGGTGGTACCAAAACAAACAGTGAAAACACAGATTTGTATTATTTTTTAGTATAGTATTTTTTTTTGTGCACACTGTAATTCATAATATCTTTAAATAATAATAATAATAATAATAATAAATACCACAACGACCCCCCCCCCCCCCCCCTCCTTCAACTTTCTAATGGTAGTTTAAATGGTAGTATGACGCATTCTTTGCATAGTTTAGATATGTTGATGTCAGTACGGAAAGTGTTATGTGTTTGCAGGTTTCCTCGCTTAATTTTATTCAATAACAGCTCTATTTTACCTAAGGGGGGAAAATTATACCAAATTAAACCAAATGATATGGTTTTCCACATTTTGTATTTTGACAGATTGGCCCTGGGCCAAAAGTCATAATGTTTCTCAAACTTATCTTGAACTGTTGAATGGAGGGCACTCATACACACTCACACACACACACACACACACACACACACACACACACACACACACACACACACACACACACACACACACACACACACACAGGAATCCACCATGTAGGCAGAACCGGGCAAGGAATGGAGAAATAATTGCTAGACTACACATTATAATAATAATTTTATACCAACTAAGGTCCTCTGCAAATTCAATCAGTCTACTGGTTCTGGGCACAGTGACAGCTGAGGCTAAATGATGGTTTTAATCAGAAGCACATGTCTGCTAGGTCTGGCTGCACCACACGGCCATATAGTCTAGATTCTAGAAACATCACGTCGCTGTCTGGCAGAAACCTTGTATCTCCATATTCAAACTTTGTGTTTTTTTTTTCCCGTCAGCAGCCATATTGCAAGGAAATTGGGCCTCTTCCTTACTTCCTTCACAGGTGTTACCAATGATACTAATGAAGGCTCTGCTCCATTTCGTGTAGCACAGTGGTTCTCAAACTTTTTAATTTCAAGGACCCCCATAACTCTGAGAGTGTACAAAGGGAACCAAATGGACCCGTAATACACACCCGTATGGCCCCATTTGGAACCCCCTCAAGGAACCTTGAGGGTCCCTGGACCGCACTTTGAGACCCACTGGTGTTTCCAGTGAGCCAACATGCACAACATCATCACCCTGACTCTGTTTGACCAGAATGGAACAGAGCCTTAATTAGTATTATTGGTAAGACCTGTTAAGGAAGTAAGAAGAGGCCCATTTTATTTCCAATATCAAAAGTAGAAGATCCACTTTGAGCTTGTAGATCTGCTACTTTTGAATTTGAATCCTGAAAAGTAACAGTTTTTGGACATATGACATTTCAACCCGACAGAGACTATTTGTTTGTTTGTTTGTATTTTCTCCTAAAATGAATGCCCTACTCCATCATACTAGTGTCACACAAAAGTAGCAAAAACTAGCTGATTTGCAAGCCCACAACGCAACGCTGACTTAAGGGGAGCCCCTCTCCTCTTCCTCTGTACTGTGCTTTGGAGGTCAAAGGTTAAGTATGTGATGGTATAGTATGGCTGATGGGGTGGTCATATGGTCAGCGTGCTTCCTATGAGTTATAGATCGGATATTTTTACTACTTCAGAAACAAGTTGAAAGGTAAAAAGGAAAGTGTGTCTTATCTCCATTTTTTTACTTTTTGTGTTTTTTATGTAAATTAATGCCCTACTTGATACTACAGCGTCCTACAAAGGCATCAAAAGTAGCAGATACACAAGCTTGAAATGTTTGTTTATTGATTTGAATCCTGAAAAGTAACAGTTTTGGACATACAGTATGTGGTTTCCACCCGACAGACGTTATAATATTGAGAGTGCAGGTATGTGGCCTCCTGGAGTCAGTGTGGAAATTGAGTGGCCTTCTCCGTCATCAAAGTTGCCCATCCCTGCTGTAGAGCTTGGAGATCAGTTCTTTTACCAACACCGTTATACTGTCGAGTACAGGCTTTAACCACACTGGGCCGAAACCCGTTGAGAATGTATGCCCCTCCGGATATCCGTTGTCTGAGTACTCAAGTGCTGTACCTATTGTAGTACTTGGAGGCCAGTCTACAGTATGGCGTCATATAGATGACATTAGGGATCTCCATTTATGGGCATAATATAATAGGGACACAGAGAGACAGACAGATACAGCGATCAGACAGACAAGGCAGATACAGAGATTTCACACTCTGCCCATCACTCTCTCGGGTCCACACACCAAGTTTGCAGACAATTAGTCAGACTGTTCTCGAGATATGCAAGGGATAGACACACTAAGATCTATTTTCTCAAAATCTCTCGAAAATATTTCTAAAATCCTGTATTTTAGAGAGACACGGTCGTACGACAAAGCATAAATTAGGTTCAACAACACAACAAGAATGACCTTTTAACACTGCTCTGTCCTTATCTTCTGTCCTAAAGGGGTGCAATGGAGTCATTTGATCAGATACAGGCCCTCAGTGGCCATATATAAGAGCTGTAAATAAGAGCCCTAGATTATCTCCCTCACAACTTGCTTATCCAGAGAGCACATCACAGGGCAACCTTTCCTTTCATGCCTGCAGCCAGGTTTGCACTTTTCGGAGGACTTCTTCCACCAACTCCATGCAGGATATTTAACCCATTAAGACCAGGGAACGCATCTCTTTGTCATTTTTAGATTTCTTTAACAGGAAACAGGAAATCTACAAGCTCATACTTGTAGATCTGCTATTTTTGGGGGAAAATCTTGAAAATATGTTTTATATACATTTTTAACTCAAATCTTTATTTCTGGGGGTCCCTGGAACAACATATTTTGAGATGGGAGTCCACGGCCAAATACATTTTGGGTGGTCCTTGACATGAAAAAGTTTAAGAACCACAGTTTTTTAAACTGTTAGGATTTAGAAGACATTTGTAGAATCCACCAGAAGCAATAAGATTTGAGTTACAAATGTCGCTTTAAACCAGGGGTCTTCAACAGGGTGTCCTCAGAGTTACTACAGGGGGTCCGCCAAATCTTTGTGTGATATATATATATTTTTTACCTTAACCACTTGAACCCTAACATCCCTTTTCTGAGGAGAACTTTAGCCAAAAATAGCAGATCTACAAGCTCACAACGCCTCGCGCTGCGAGGCGTTGTGAGCTTGTAGATCGGCTATTGTTGGCAAAGAGGTTTAGGTGTAGAGGAGAAAAAAGAGCAGACCAACAAAACAAAAAAAGTTTAATCTGAAACACAAGTTTATACAATATAGAGGGGGGTCCCTGCTTCATCTCTCTCAGCTAGGGGGTCCTTGGCCTGAAAACGTTGAAGACCCCTGCTTTAAACAATATATATATTCAAAGATTTGCAAATATTTTCACGATTTTTCGAGTGCTGCGCTATGAGCTTGTAGATCTGCTATTTTTTGAATAGCCAAAGAAATATAAAAATCACACCGATGCGTTCCCGGTCTTAATGGGTTAACAAGAACCAGCAGCCAATGAGGGCACAACCTCCATGGCTCCGAGGTGGAGGAAATGAGAGTTGCTGGGGTCACATGTTAAACTGTGTTAATCATCTTGGGGGGTGTGCTCGGGTTCTTTTGAAGCCCCCACAAAGCTTGTCTTGCCATGTCTGTGTCACTCAGCGGAGGGTCACCTCGTACAGACATCGGGGGCCGCTCTGCATGGGGGCCCTTTTCTTGGCGGCCCCCGAGGGCATTGTTGCCTGATACTGAGAGCACAGCCTGTATAAAAGCTTGTTAAAACTTGTTACTTTAACTGTACATTGAGGCTTGTTAAAAGACAGGCAGCCGCACCTCTCGCCACAGGCAATGATACAGTATAGCAGTGTTGTCAGAACACTGGGTCGGGTCCCGTTCTTGGGTCGCCGGACCCATTTTTATGGGTTGTGGGTAAATATCCCTTTTTTTAACCTTTGTTTTCTACCCCCAACAAAATATTATTTCAAAAGATATTCAAAATGTAAAAAAAAGTTTTAAATACGAATTGTTCAAAAACGCATATAAAAAAACTATCCATAAATAAATTAAAGAAACATTAAGAAATAGAGAAAGAAATAAGCTCACAACATGCCAATCTGTCTCAAGAGACTGTACAAAGCACTGCATACAGTGATGTTCCTTTATCTTACAATTAAGAGAAAATCAGAATTCAAAATCACAATGTCATGTTTTATTTTACCCTGTGTAAACAGCAGCAAGTTAACTTGCATGCACATAGAAGAATGCTCAGACATTTTGACTCTCAGTACGTATTTACATATATTACAAATACATCATAAGAAAAGAGCTTATAGTGACTGAGAAAACGTTGTAGAATTAAACTCTTTTTTTTGTTTAGCAAAAATAACATTGTATGACATGGACATGGTACTGTCAGCCAGACTACATCTCAAAAAGTTTATATATAAAAAAAAAAGAAATAACAAGCAACCAAATAAATAATAGACATAAGACGTTAACCTGTACAACAATTAAAGATTGTAGTCTACACCGTGATGATCAACCTAAAATATTGAATTATGTTGAAAATGGTCAACGTAAAAATTGAATTACAGTATGTTGAAAATGATCAATCTAAACTAAAGAATTGAATTATGTTCAAAATTATCAACCTAAAGAATTGGACCCGTTATGCAATGCTGTTCTCTTCAGCTAATACATTAAATAGTCTAATGCACTCGTGCTTCTCAACAGGGCTCCAAATGGACCCTGGGGCGCATGCTACCATTTCCGGTGATCACCCTCTCACCACCATGGTTTGAAAACTACATGACGTCACTGAGCCGCGGTGATAAGCGACTCACCGCTCACCCCAACACATATCTCTGTTTTTACTAACCGAAACCACCGGACTATGAGCTCCTATTGCATAGGTTCTCAACCTGTGGGTCGGGGCAATTTAAGGACTTTTAAGACCTTTTTAATACCTCAAAAATTAAAAATAAAAAGATCATTACTGCATCAAAAGTAATCAACAAACTATACTATATAACTGGTCAAACATTGGCCAAATAATATAAGAGGCAAAAAATTGGAAAATAGCCAATCTACACGCTCACAGCGCCTCGCTTTGCGAGGCGCTGTGAGCTTGTAGATCTGCTATTTTTACAATATTTTTCTGTGGAACCGAGTCAAACTAAATGTAATGCCTACAATTCAAAGTGCTTGTCAGGGTGGGGGTCCCCAGTTCAAATAGGATTCTTTTGGGCGGTCGCGGCCTGAAAAGGTTGAGAACCACTGGCCTATAGTATCATAATCACCTTTTTAGGTGAAAACGTTTCCACCTAAAAAGGTGAAAGGGTGATCAGCTAAAATGGTAGCGTGCAGCCAACTTTACAAGAGTCCATTTGGGTGGGCCCTGGGTGGTCCCCGGGCCCCATGTTGAGAACCAGTAGGCGTAAAGGGTGTATGAGGCTTGCTGAGATTCCTTTGACATGGTCTTGGTTTGTAACAGATACATATAACACACAAACTATGTACAAATAACAAAGCTATATCCTACAATATGGTACATTGGTAATACTTTAGCAGGATATAGAAGACAACAGCAAGGCTAGCCAATTAGCTGCTACCCTGTATGCAGTACAGTAAGTACTGTAAGTAGCCTGCAGTACCCTGGACTATGGCGTCACTGTCGGGCAGAAACCTTGTATCTCCATGTGTCAATTGGATTGGATTTATATGTTTTTTTTTCGTAAATGAATGCCCCACTTTGTCATACTACAGCGCCACACACAAGTAGTCAATCTACAAGCTCGCAACAACGTGAAGCTTGTAGATCTGCTATTTCTTAAATTTAGATAAAAAGTAACAGTTGTGGACATACAAGGTTTCCTCCAGACAGCGACGATAATGTAGAATGTGACTCCCTGTAATTAAAGGATATTGCCAATGTTTTTTTCATAGTTGTTTCCATTGGAATACGTGAATACGCAGTAATACTAATCACAGAAGTACTGCATGTCTACATCAGCGCGCAGAGCAAGATTTGTTTCGTATTATGGTATGTAACCAGGTTTAAACAATTGTGGATTACATCTGTTAACAGTATCCTTTAAAGCTAGAATCTGTAAGGTCTTTTTTGTCCGTTGTCTCGCCCTCTCGATGCAGACTCAGAGATATAATTACGACGATGTCAGAACTACAATAAAGACACTGGCACTTGTACCGTCCAATCCAGTGCTCTGTTTGTAAAAAAAAAGAAAAAGAAAGAAAGAATTATTGACGTTGTCAACCAGTAATGTAGGTGTCCCACCCACCAGGGTGTAAATGTCTCAATGGAAGAGTAGGCAGACCACCTCCAACCACTGTACATGTAGTTTATATTGTATGAACATACTCTACCATATTGATACCATGGGTAAAATAACGCTTTATTCATTAAAATAAGTCCTGGAATGTAGCTTTAAATCCCAGTCTGGTTCTTATTTCTTGAGGTATTTCTTCATATTCATACTCGCCATTATATACAGTATATACTACAGTATATCCCATAATAACAAACACCAAGGAAAAAGCGTGATCATTTTTCATGACCCGACAATAACTGTGTTAATCACCTGTGTGCTGTCATGGGTTGGATTTGCTCGGGGTTCATTTAGTTTTAGGACATGTAGACTGTCTGATATGTTTGATAATATGACATTTTAACAATTTAATAAAAAAATACCTACAAGCTCACAATGTGTCGTGATGTGATGTATTGTGAGCTTGTAGATTGGCTATTTGTCGTATGAAGAAGTATACAGGGCTGAAAAAGAACCACTTCACCCTTGCTCAAACTCATCTTCATACATTATAATAGGCTCTATGCACAGCAGCCATATTGGACAGAAATTGGCCTTGCTTCCTTCACAGGTGTTACCAATGACACTAATGAAGGCTCTGTTCCATTTAGTGTAGCACAGTGGTTCTCAAACTTTTTAATTTCAAGGACCCCCATAACTCTCAAGGAACCATGAGGGTCCCTCGACCACACTTTGAGACCCACTAGTATTTCTAGTGAGCCAACATGCACAATATCAGCACCCTGACTCTGTTTGACCAGAATGGAACAGAGCCTTCATTAGTATCATTGGTAACACCTGTGAAGGAAGTAAGAAGAGGCCCAATTTTTCTCCAAAATGGCTGCTGTGCATAGAGCCTATTGGTCCTCACTGATGCTCATTATAATATGGCACCATTTCTGTCTACTCACTCTCTCTCATTGGTGGGCAAGATGATGCAAGAATAATGGCTTATATTTTAGCATGCTAACACTCCAGGAAGAGAAAGGCTGTAGTTTCTATTATCTCCACTGATGATGATTGGTAGGCAGGTTTCTGAATTGTCCATAGCCCATCAATGAAACAGTGAGTAGACAGAAATGGTGCCGTCTTATAATGAGCATATGAAGATAAGATTGAAAATGGGTGAAGTGCTCCTTTAGGGGCATTGTCCACATTGAACGCCTTTTGAACTGAGGAGCGCTTTGGATATCGTTGCTGTCGGCAGAATCCTCTTATCTCCATATTTGTTGTGTTTTTTTGTAAATGAATACCCTACTTACAGCGTCACACAAAAGCATCAAAAGGAGCAGACCCACAAGCTCAAACAGCGTTTCAAGCTTGTCGATCGGCTACTTTAGCCGTTTTAGAATTTGAATCCTGAACAGTAACAGTTTTGGGCAGTTTTGGACCGGACAGAGACGATATCATGTCCATAGCACTCGCACACAGCGTTCGAACCTGTTCGAACCAGTGAGGCGTTCACAGCTCAAACCTCCTGTCATGTGCATTATTAGCACACATAGCTTAGCTGAAACAATGTCCAAAAGTTGCTATTTTTGAAAAATCTTGAACATTTGTGCAAATATTTGAATATATATATATATTTTAAAGGGGACATTTGTAACTCAAATCTTTGCTTCATGGGGGTCCCTGGAACTAAATATTTTGAGATGGGGGTCCGCGGCTAAATAAATTTTGGGTGGTCCTTGACATGAAAAAGTTTTAGAACCACTGATATTATAGCAACATAACACATTTTCCAAAAAGAAGCAAAGATTTGAGTTACAAATGTTTGCTTTAAAAATATTAAAAGATTTGCCAAAAAAAAAACATGTGTTTTTTAAAAAAAAATAGAAGCTTGTAGCGTGGGACGACACTATGAGCTTGTAGATCTGCTATTTTTGAATAGCCAAGGAAATCTAAAAATTACAATTCTTTCCCGGTCTAAATGGGTTAAGTGGTTGAAAAAATGCCAAACAAATGGAACCCTGCCTACAGGCAGTGCTATGGAGTATGAGACGTCATGGAAGGAGTGGCGTCTCCCTCCTCCTCTCCCTCCTCCTCTCCCTGGGGAGTGTTGGGTGCTGCTGGGGTCTGGGGGTCCACATCGGGTGCTGGGTTGTGGGGGTCCGCATTGGGTGCTGGGGTCTGGGGGTCCGCATTGGGTACTGGGGTCTGGGGGTCCGCAGGGTGCTCCCTCACAGCAGTAGGCGAGGGGGGAGACACAGAAGGAACATTCCCAGCAGCCTCCATCTTAACCTGGGAGAAGCTCTGTCCAGGGTACAGGACGTTCAGCTCGTCTTCAAAGTGCTTCTCCAGCTTCCTGCCGGCCGCGGCCACCTTGCTGTCGGCCTGTCACGACAAATCAACAAAAACATGGTTTTAATGTTACTCATTTATTGCATCATTAGATCGTCAAGTACATGACCGAATAGCACTTATAATATCGTTGCTTTCGGGGCAGAAACCTCTCATCTCCATGTTCTACATCTTTGTGTTTTTTCATAAATGAACGCCCTACTTGATCATACTACAGCGTCACACAAAAGCATCAAAAGTGGCAGATCTATTATAACGTTGCTGTCCGGCAGAAACCAGCTAACTTCATTTTTAATTTTTTTTCCATAAATCAGTGCTATTGAACACCCTTTACGTCTGTGTGTTGATTAAAGCAATATTGAACCACTGAAAATGATTAAAAAGCGCTTTTGACAAAAGCAGCTAACTCCATTGGATCCTCAAACTTTCTGCTAAACCATGGGTTCCCAAACTTTTCAGCCCGCGACCCCAAAATAAGGCGGAAATTGACTCGCGACCCCACCTAAACCTGGAGGTAATTTATGCACATAAACTTGCACGTTCGGTGCGCATTTGTAATGTGTTAAAATGGTAAAATGTACCATTTGTGATCATTTTAGATGGTATTTCATCCAGTCTGTTGAATAAATTTTTTTTTTTTTTTAATTTAAAAAAAATGTACAACCCAAAATAATTTTGTGACCCCACGTCAGTCTCCCGCGACCCCAAGTGCTTTGGGAACCCCTGTGCTAAACCAGCTAACTCCACCAAAGGGGGGTGGAGTTAGCTGGTTTTGCTGACTCCAGGCTCCACCCCCTTTGTGAGCTTGGAGGGCCATTCAGCTGTTCTTATCAAAGATAAACGTCCGAACTCCACTTTTCGTTTTGTTTTTGTCATTTCCCGATTTTTTGGGGGAGTTTGCTGGTTTCTGCCGGACAGCAGAGATAAGCACAAACGCAGTGCAAAGCGACATGTTTTGAGCTTGTAGATCTGCTACTTTTGCTATTTTTTTGTAAAGTAACCGTTTTGGACATAATGAGGTTTCCACCCGACAGAGACGATATAATAGTTGGTCCTCACTGATGCTCATTATAAGATGGCACCATTCATATCTACTCACTCTGTGTCTCAGAGGAGGGCTGTGGACAGTTCAGAAACCTGCCTACCAGTGACATCATCGATATAGGCAGGTTTGGTCATTTCAAACGAGATTTGTTTTAATTAATGCAATAATGTCTTCTATTTCAGCATGCTAACATTCCAGGAAGAGAAAGACTGTAGTTTCTGGCTACAGCCTTTGGCTTTGAATCCCCATCGATGATGTCATTGGTAGGTAGGTTTCTGAACTGTCCACAACCCACCAATGGGACACAGAGTGGGTAGACAGAATGGTGCCATCTTAGTGAGGACCAATTATGAAGATACGGTTGAGAATGAGTGAAGCGCTCATTTGAGCCCTGTGTACTTCCTCAAAAATACATCTTCAAAATAGCAATGCAATGTGTTGTGAGCATACAGATTGGCTGAGTGACCTTTTTTTTTTGTTTGACACGTTTTGAAATTGCTTGAAAATAGGGACACCAGTGTTAAGAGATATTTCACTTTCAAACATGTTTGGGGTCATTTCTCAGACTTTTGTGAGCACCCCAGACAGTTTTTATGTTGCTTGATTCAGTAATTAGATATTTGATATTCATTTTATCAGACACGCCCCCTTCCAATACAAACCCATTGTAACTTCAAACTCCATTTTAACCATGGATGCAAAGAAAACCCGTCCTTGGTTCTGGTGACTGAAATTGTCCTAATACGTGAGGGGGACGTGTTTTTTAAATTACTTTTTTCATTAATTTCATTAAATCTTTTCAATTTCCAATTAAAAACTAAAGAAAAGTGAAAAAAGTCATTGAAAAAACACGGCCCCCTAAGACATTAGATGGACAATATCAGTCACCAGAACAAAGGACGGGTGTTTTCGATTAATCTATCATGGTTAAAATGGAAGTTACAATGGGTTTGTATAAGAAGGGGGCGTGTCTGATAACATTTCTAAGTAAATACTGAATCAAGCAGTTTAAAAACTGTCTGGGGTGCTTACAAAAGCCTGAGTACTGTAGACATTGAAATGACCCTGAACATGTTTTAAAGGTGGAATATCCCTTTAATGTGGTGGGCAGGCTTTCACTGGCCCCTGGGGAATAGCTCCAGATCTAATAGGGCCAGCGACCTTGAACAAGGTCACAGACACAGGAGCACGTTCCTAACATGCACGTGTCAAGTATCCACTGACAAGGCTGCAAGTCATCAACACTTTCACAAGGGCTAAGAAACACTTAAAAGTCACCCCCAAAAGTCACCAAAGACGTTTAGAAGCATTGTTTGGATTATTACGCGTCGCTTGTGAATAACGTCACTGTCAGGCAGAAACCTTGTATCTACATATTTCAATTTTTTATGTTTGTTTTAGTTTTTTTGGAAATTAATTATTTCTCGTACAAAAGTGTCTTGCAAAAGTAATAGCCGAATTAAAAGCTCAGCACTTGTAGCTTGTAGGCAGTGTTGATTTTGACAGCAATTCAAATTTGATTTAGTTTTAGTCTTTTTAATAAAATTCCATTTAGTTTTAGTCATATTTTAGTCGTCTGATTATTTTCAGTTTTTGTCTAGTTTCGTCGACTAAATATCATAAGATTATAGTCGACTAAAATGTATTTTAGCGGTGCCTTGATGGCGTCGTAATGGCTGATTTTACACTTGGTCGCATGCTGAAAATAACCGATCTACAAGCTCACTGTGAGCTTGTAGATCTGCTATTTTCAGAGCACAACAACCGAGCTCAACCAAACATAAAATGTCTTAGTTCTATTGGATCTCTTCTCCACTAGTCCCTCACTAACATTTTAGTCTAGTTTTTATTTGTTGACGAAATTGTCAATATATTTAGTCTTAGTTTTGGTCATCGTAGCTTAGTTTTTATTTCGTTTTTATTTAGTTTTAGTCAGTGAAAAAAGGTAGTCGACCAACATTTTTCATCATAGTTTTAGTCGACGAAATCAACACTGCTTGTACGTCAGCTATTCTCGATATTTTTTTTATATTTTGAAAGTGGTCACGTGAGTCTGTGTTTTTTTTTTATATAAATATTGAATAGGGAAAAGTATTAACAAGAGCTTGTGACTAAATCATAATAACTACACTGGATCCATTGGAACACAGGTTTTTTTTTTTTTTACCATTTCCTGCAAAGTAACAGTTTGGGACATACAAGGTTTTTCACCTGACAGTGATGATAAACTGGTGCCCTTTAGGTGGAGATCTGTACATAATGAAGTTCCTCACATTCTTCTGAAGTGTGCTCAGTGCAGAACACAATAGACTTGGAAACAAAGCGAAACAAAGTGCCCATTGTTTCAACACAGAGGGGGGGCTTCTTACCTAAGCGGTTCTCAAAGCGTGGTCCGGGCCCCCCCCCCCTCGGCGGTCTTTGAGAGGGTTCCAGGAGGTCCCCAGCAAAATGAGTTAACCACTTAAACCCTATAAAAAACGTCTGAATCCTATTTTCACTATTTTTGAACATTTTCGCCTATAATGACATGTCCAAAATATGAATGCCAGTGGTTAATTTCACAAGCTAGAAGCTAATCCAATAAGAGGGTTCTCTCTGTCAATCTACTGTATAGACAGTAGGGCTAGTAAATTAATATTAGAATTTTGAATATTCCTTGAATATGGGAAAAATATGTATATTTAAATATGAAAATTAATATTAAAAAAAAAAAAAAAAAATGACAGGGACAATACAAAAAACTATGTTTTTTGTATTGTCCCTGTCAAAATATATGTTTTATTGGATCCGAGCACTTGATACATCGTTTTTTTGTCCCTGTCAAATAAACATTACAAAAAAAATGTATGTATTTTTTAATAATAATAATATTCGAACATATTCGAATATCTGCCAATTTTTAAGACCAATATTCGAAAATAATTTCTGAGGAAAGTTACCAGCCCTAATAGACAGTTGTAGAACGCTGTACTAAACCTAATCTAACAACAACAACAATCTCTTCTCTTATCAGTTCAGGGCTCCGTCCTTGAAGGTAAAATGTTTGAGAAGCCCCGTCTCACCTCATGGAGAAGAGCACAGTTCCTAAAGAGTAGCCTCATGTCAGAGATGAAGTGTGCCGGTCGCTGGTAGCAGGGACTCTGCTTGGCCTCCAGTCTGTTCTTCACTAAGGACACATCCATAGGTGCTGTTGTTGCACTCTGCCCGCTTACATTCAGCACCTACACACATATAGAGACCATGAAACAGCAAATAGATAAAGACAAGCTATTTCCAACATGTAGGCCAGGGCTCAACTAACTCAGCTACACATACAAATTTGACTGTGCAACTTTCACTGATAGTTGAGTTGAGCAACATTTGACCAGTGGTGGGAAAAGTACTCAAATGTTTTACTTATGTAAAAGTATCAATACTGCAATGTAGAAGTACTCTGTTACAAGCAAAAGTCCGCAATTAAAAATGTACTTGAGTAAAAGTACAAAAGTATTGGTATCAAAATGTAGTCAAAGTACCAAAAGTACAAAGTACTCATTATGCAGAATGTCCCATTTCAAGCTTTCAAATGTATACAAATATTTTGAAAATAGCAGAAAGCTTGTAGAACGGCTATTTTCAAATAGCCGAAATGCATATAGGGCTGAAGTGGTTAATGTATGTTTTGTAATAATAATCAAAATCTACAAAGTAACTAGTAACTAAAGTTTTCAAATAATAAGAAGTGGAGTAAAAGTACTATATTTACCTCTGAGATGTAGTGGAGTAGGAAGTAAAAGTATTGGACATTGGAAATGCTCAAGTAAAGTAAAAAATACCTCAACATTGTACTTAAGTACAGCACTTGAGTACATGTACTTAGTTACTTTCCACCACTGCATTTGACAAGGCAGTATCTATACTTTTGACTCAAGTACTGGTATTGAGTACTTTGTCCACCGATGAACGCTACATGTACAGTAAGTCTATGAGACATTATTATTGCTGTTTTTGACCCTCATGCTTGTGTACTCACCGAGGACAGAGCAGCTTGGTGGAGGTCTGAACTCATCTCACTGCAAAACAACCGCAGCAACAGTCTCTCACACTTCTGCAGAGTGGGAAGAAGGGTTGACATTTGGACTTAATGCATGGCCACTAACAGAGAACATAAATAGATGTTTGTTTAGCTAACAACTAAGAACATTATGCCTGTATATGGTTTACTAGTCTCTCCTAGACAGACTGTTGGCTCAAACAGTTTCCAAAAAGCGCACACACACACACACACACACACACACACACACACACACACACACACACACACACACACACACACACACACACACACACACACACACACACACACACACACACACACACACACACACACACACACACACACACACACACACACACACCAAAACATCCGCCCTAACAGTCTGTACAGCTTGTCCTCTCTAGCTTTGGAAGATCGTGGAGGAGTTCTGGTCATAATTTGTTGCCTTGCTCCAAATAAATCTTCTTTGCAAGTCTGCAGTCCACACCTTTTGGGAGCTAAGGAGTACTTCTTTGAAAACCCCTTTTTTTGATTCATTGTGGAGGAGTCGTTTGGCTTCAGAAACCAGTAGTTTAGTACACAAATTAAACTAATGTGTGAAAAGATGTGAAAACTAATAAAAGAAAGGATTGTGGTACTGACACTAACTGCACTCCTCTCATTCATTAAACTCAAATTATTCCAATTCAAGACAAAATGTTACAAATATATTTGTATTTATTTATTTTTTTAACTATTTGACTAAGAACGGAAATCATATCACAGTGACTGACGCCCTTAGAAAGTGAACCAGCTGACTAAACTAGGTAATTGTTTATAGAACAGTTTCATGTCAAGGGCCCTGAACTTTAAATGCCTTTGGCCACGGACCCCCATCTAGAAAGATGTTGTAACGGGGGGCCACAATAAGAGAAGATTTGTGTTAAACATAAAAAAAAAATCCTAATTTTTCACAATTTAGAATTTTCTATTTCTAAAATAGCTCATCTACAAGCACACATTCAACACGTCGCAACACGAGGCATTGTGAGCAGATCTACAAGCTCAGTGCTCATTTTTTAAATTGTTCCACATTTTTTTGCTGGGGACCCCCTGGAATCCACCCACCCCTCAAGGACCCCTGTTTTTTTAGGTATACTGACTCGTTTGTCCACCGGGGGGAGTCGTCTCTCACAGTCGGGCTCTTCTTTGACAGCCTTGGCTACAGGTTGGTTGCCACAGTCGTATTCCATCTCAGGCACCGCCAGGTCCCGACACAACGCACACAACCACTCCCCACTGTGTACACACACACACACACACACACACGCACACGCACACGCACACGCACACTCAATTAAAAACACTGTCATAACAGCCTAAAAAACAAACAGAATTATGTCTAAATATTGTTTTGGTTTTAAGAATTGCGGCGCGTTGCAATTAAACAAAGTCTCTTGGCTTTCATAATTTAACCACACTGAACCCTAGTGTCCCTATTCCGTCGTCTCAGATTTAGATTATTATTACAAAACATACATTAACGAATTAAGACCTGTTTTATACATCAGCTACTTTCAAAACATAAAAAAAAAAAGATTTTAGTATCTTTATTTGATACTTACTTACTTTCCAGTACTTTTTTACTTTTACTCAAGTTAAATGATGTATACAGGACTTTTACTTGGCTTTTTTTTTTTAATATAACGTGGTCAGAGTTAGAGTACTACAGAGTACTTGGAAGCACCACTGAAAACCACTCCCCTAGATCAGGGGTTCTCAAACTTTTTCAGGTCAAGGACCTCCAAAATGTATTTGGCCGTGGATCCCCATCTGAAAAGGGTTTGTGCCTGCCACGGCCAAAACGTTCCAATACTTTCAAGATTGTATTTTTTATTTTTTGAAATTCATTTTTTTTAAATGTTAAATTCACTATGGACAGATCCATAGATGTTGTTACACTCCTGCTGCCTGCTTTCACCCAGCACCTACACACATACAGAGATCAAATAACAATGGACAGATCCATAGTATCTGTGTATGTACACGCGATGTACAAGCTTTCAGTGCTTGTACATGGCTTGAACCACTGCCCTAGAGGGCTTTCCATTGTCATAAAGCAAAGTTTTCCTCCGACAGCAAAGTCAGAGGAAAGAGCAAAGTTTACATCATTTAGTTCACTGTCTGCTTGTGTTTCAACATTGTTTTGCCATTTGGAGCGCCCTCTGGTGGACAGATTAGCAGACAGAATGACATACATAATAGACTACACCAGTGATTCAGTTTTCATTTTTCTTTTTTCCTTTCTTTTTTCCTCTTGGACCACAATCTACACAGTAACATCTTCAGTGTTAATTTAACTCTGAGACTGAATAAACTGGAACCAAATGAACCAGTAACGGTCCATTTGTGAACTTGCTGAACACATTTGTGTTGAACTTGTGTACTTCTGTTATTTTTTTATAAAATCTCAGAGTTACACACCCGTTTGGTTCCTTCCTAACTAGTAAAAGGATCCCTGGCTAATAAGCCTTAAAACATTATAATTGCTCTATAACTAAGATAAAAATTGTAAAACACATTGTAGAAACAGTGAATCTTTCACTAAATAGGGGCAATGCCCGTCACATTTGTCCATGTGTGGTCTAGCCCTATGGAATTTATGGAATGCATGTGAAAATAAAAAACATCTCAATACTTCCTAAGGTTAATATGAGCATCACATCAATATTTTAAATATGCTTTTCTTGCACATGCATTCCATAAATTCCATGGGCATTGCCCCTATTGAGTGAAAGATGAACTGTTTCTGAAATAAAAATATTTGAATAAATAAATATTTAAGGTGTTTTTAATATGACCTTTTAGTTATAGAGGACAATTATAATGTATTAAGGCATATTTGGCTTATTAGCCAGGGATCCTTTAAATCATTTAGGTGGGGACCCCCTGGAACCCCCCTCAAGGACCCTTGGACATCCCTGGACCCCTATACGTTGAGAACCAGCCGTTACTCTTCAGGTCTCATAGGTTAAAAACAGTTTTACTCATCAGGTCTTATGGGTTAGGAGGACTCGGAGGGGTCTTGCCTGGGACATGTGGACAGACTGGGCACATGGCAGGTGAGATGGAACACTCGGGGACAGTGTCCACAGCACAGCAGCTGTCCCCCGCTCATGCACACTGCACACACGTCTTCACTGGTGTCTTCTGCTGGACCTCCACCACGTCCCCCGTCACCCCCCTCCTCCGTCTCTCCTCCCAGAAGCAGGGTGGTCCGGTGAGGGGTGTCGGCCTCACTCCGGTCGCCTTGGGTTAGGGCTGCATGGTCATGAACCCAAAATGCATCAAAACAAGACATTCAGAACCTCTCACTATAGGCCGGTCATAATAATTACATGATCGCAATTATTATATATTATCATATCGTCATAATCATTTCCATGTTAAAAATGTTTGAGAACCAAATGAACAGTCTACCCTACAAAGCCAAAGTGCAGTAAGTACGAGAAAGGTTCTGATTCTACAAAAATGTCTTCTAAATCCTAACAGTTTTTTTTTAAACATGCTGCTATAACAGTGGTTCTCCAACTTTTTCATGTCAAAGACCCCAAAATGTATTTGACCGCAGACCCCCATCTCAAAATATTTTGTTCCAGGGACCCCCAGAAGCAAAGATTTCAGATACAAATGTTCGCTTTAAAAAAAGATATATTCAAAGATTTGCACTAATGTTCTTGATTTTTCAAAAATAGCAGAGCTACAAGCTCATAGCGCGGCACTCAGTGCCGCGCTATGAGCTTGTAGATCTGCTATTTTTGAACAGCCAAAGTGTAAAATAATGCTTTTTAGCTCAAATCTAAAAGTGACACAGATGCGTTCCAGGTCTTAATGGGTTAAAAGTGATTCAACTGGTCAGCCAAATGAGATAACGGCATATAAGTGATATTACACAAATTGTACATCTGTTCTTGAGGTAATTGTTTATCCCCCGAAATCACGAAGGCTAATGTGACCTTTGGGATACACAAATAAGTCGGTGTGTCCAAAAACGTAGTTAATGCACTTTGGCTTCGTACGCTAAATGGAGCAGAGCCTTCATTAGTATAAGTGGTAACACCTGTGAAGGAAGTAAGGAAGAGGCCCAATTTCTTTCCAATATGGCTGCTGTGCATATAGAGCCTATTGAGGCACGAGTTTGAAATAATGCTACAGTACATGTAGCCCTACCTTGTGTCTTTGGCTGCTGCTGTGGAGGGGTGTGGGGGGGCTTGTTCTCTGTGCTTTGAGGAGGAGTGGGGACGCGCTTCCCTCCAGGTTGGCTGCTGGTTTGGGGCTGGTCGCCTGTGCTGTCAGGGAGGTTGGCTCTTTGGTTGGTTTGTACCTGACGTATACACGACGCACGCACACACGCACGCACACACACACAAACGTACACACATTTTTCAGCACACAGCTAAGTACTGTATAAACCAGGCATTACGACACCATCAAGGCACCACCAAAATATTTCTTAGTCGACTAAATCAACTGTAGATTCAGTCGACTAAAATCTTATGATATTTAGTCAACCAAAACTAGACTAAAAGTAAAACTTTTCAGATAACAAACATATGACTGAAACTAAATCAAACATGTTCTGTCAAAATGAACAGTGCATGTGACACTGTCTCCTTACATAGCTGACGTCATCTTCGGGCTCATCTTTGATGACGATGACGGGTCCGGGTGATGACCTTCTTCTTCTCTTGGCCACCGTTCCGTTATGCTGCTGCTGCTGCGTGTCAGGAGGCTTCCAGTGAACCGTCCTTCAGAGCAAATCAGAGACAGCCAATAGGAGCCAAATGAAAACAAATGGGGTGGTTGAGAAACCAACGGCAGAGAGAGAGAGAGAAACAGAGAGAATTGGCCTGAAAAAACATCTATCAGGAGACCAAAAGAGAAAGTAAATGTAATTTTCTCTTTTGTATATATAGTGCTTGTGTTTGTTGATGTCATGTATTATTGTGTTAATGTCTGCTATGTTGATGAATTGAATACATAGGACCACAATGGAAACAAGTCCCTAGGACTTTTTGTGTTGTCCTTTTAGCTTTAACGTCTTACTGTACTGTGCTGTTTACTGACAGAGAGAGAGAGAGAGACTGACAGAGAGAGAGACTGACAGAGAGAGAGAGAGAGAGAGACTGACAGAGAGAGAAAGAGACAGACAGACAGGCTATGATGCTGTGTTCACACTGGCAGCTCAAATCAGTTTTTTTGGCCTATCCAGATTGGCATCAGATTGGTTTGATCAAGTCTGAACAGCAAAAGCAAAACACACACACACACACACACACACACACACACACACACACACACACACACACACACACACACACACACACACACACACACACACACACACACACACACACACACACACACACACACACACACACACACACACACACACACAAAAAACACTTTGAACCACATTCCCCAGGTGCTTTGAAATGCGATTACAATCTGATTTCTAAAGATGTGTGTCAGTCTGAACATAAGCCAGAGAGAGACAGACTAGAGAACAGAGTGTTAGCAGATACATGATGAACATGCACAGATTTCAGCTTACCCTGGTTTCTCCTCCTGGGATACAGCAGGATACCCTGGTGAACTCTGCTGTGCTTGAGCTGAGACAGAAGAAAAAGCATCTTTTAACCCATTAAGACCTGAGGCGATTCTTAAAAATCCTGACAGTTTTTTGAAAAAAAATATAAAAAATATTTTTTCACGATTTTTCAAAAATAGCAGATCTACAAGCTCGTAGCGCGGCACTCGGTGCCGCGCTATGAGCTTGTATATCTGCTATTTTTGAATAGCCAAAGACATCTAAAGTGACACAGATGCGTTCCAGGTCTCAACCTGTTGTATAGGGCAAAGGTTCCCAAACTTTTCAGGCCACCAAAACAATCATATTTGAACTGGGGACCCCCTACCCTGACAGGCACTTGTGAATTGTAGGCATTACATTTAGTTTGACTCGGTTCCACAGATAAACATTGTGTCAAAATAGCTGAACTACAAGCTTGTAGATCGTCTATTTTCACAGTGTTTGCCTCTTTCTTACGTAATATTTGCCAATTTGGCCAATTTGTTATTTAAAAGGTCTTAAAAATCATTCAATTGTAACTTTAGAAATTGTGTTTTATTTATTTATTGATGCCCGCAATGTTCAAACCTATCAACCGTTGCTGTGCTCCAACGTTGTGTCATCTGCCTTATGAGCACAAATAGTCTAGCTGAAAATAACGGTAAAACGGACTCTGATGACCACCCATAGAGTTATCTAGAGGGCGGACTGCCCTGCCCCCAGCTATCCATTTCAATGAAAGTTGTTCAATGGCATTTGAAACACTCGGAAGTACCTCTACTTCCGCATTCGGGCACCAAATTTGGGTGCCCAAATGCGGAAGTCTTGAGCACCGAGCAGGCGCACTAGGGTTTCAAACAGTAGAAGCACGCGCAGTGGCGTTTTAAATGCGGAAGTATTGCATTCCCAGATTTGACCACCAGGCGACCGCCGCTTCACTGTTCTACCGTGGCTCTGGGGGCTTGTGGCCACCCCAGCAGCCGCATCATTGAGACAGCATATATTGTATGCTAATTCTTCCTTTTTTGGTTTATTCATGTAGTTTATACAGTATATTCCCCTGGCAGACCAAGGACCAGATGGGGGGATTATATCTCCACACACTGGCCTTGGAAAGCCTCGGGATCCCCAAGGAGGAAGTTGCTAATGTTGCTCTGGAAAGGAAGGTCTAGCGCGCTCCGTTGGAACTGTTACCCCCGCGACACGATTCCGGATAAGCGGTTGAAGATGGCTGGATGGATGGACTATACATACATGCAAACAAATACAGATAACCACACACAACCAGTTCTATTGCTTTATTGCCTTGCATATTTAGCAGACTTTTTCTTCTAGACGCAGTCAGTGGCCAAGCAATGGAACAACATTGTGTACAATCTTCAGACGCACGCGCTGTTATTATTCTATGCACAGAACACAACCTTTTATTCAGTCACTGCCTAAAGTCATACATGGGCAACTGGCGGCCCAGGGGCCACATGCGGCCCCCACCTTCACTTAATGCGGCCCGCAGGTTAATATCGGAACACTGATATATTATTGATTTCAGCTGATACAATTGCAAACATGACCCGCTTTAATTACTACTACTATATTAGTAGTAGCTTAATGACTAGTATTGAAATTCTTTTTTATGTCCAATGTATTTTAAGTTCATAAAGTTAACATAAGTATAACTAAATGCATTTGAAATTAAATAAAAATGATACTTTTCAGGATTCCAATTCAAAAATAGCTAAAAAGAAATCTGAATTCCAATTCAAAAATATAAAAAATAGCAGATCTACAAGCACACAACGCGTCGCGCTGCGGCGCGTTTTGAGCTTGTAGATCTGCTATTTTTGCGTGACATAGAATGGCCCGACAGTATCTACATCACCCTCTGGAGTGAGTGTGGAAATATAGTGGCCCTCTCCATCATCAAAGTTGCCCACCCCTGGCATAAATTATAACATTATGGCAAATCTAGCTAGGTTACAATATTTACATTGCAATTTATTTGACAACAGACTATGATGACTTGACTATGAGAGTTTATGGCATAATGTTGCTCTATCTGTATTTCATTGTTGATGCTGCTATTTGTTTTAAGTGGATGCACTAAACACAACGTTGTTGTATGTTCCATACAGCGACAATAAACATATTTTCTTATTTATAATTCTGATTATGATAAACATACATTAAAACGTATATTCAAAATGTTGAGCCCTGATAAAGGCATAATTAGTCTAATATTGCATTTTGCCATAGTGATACCGGGTACATGCATGACCAACATGTGCTTATTTATTATTATTTATTTATTCATTCATTAATGTTTGAATGAATGGGGTGGGGGGGGGGGTCTGCATGTTGATTCCAGGGACGTAGCACATTAGCATATTCATGAGGGGTTGTTCCTGCAGGCGTGGCATAATGTATAATTCATGGGACCTGGAATTGTTAATGAGGGCAAAGACAGAGCCAAGTTCAAGGTGCAATAAAACTCATTTATAGATGTTTTTTTGAGTGAGAAAAATACTTGACAGGGCCATTACTGATCAAACATTTACATTTCTGACCAAGTTTGGATTTGTGAACTGCGACTTTAAGTGGATTCGGTTATCTTTGAGTTACCAGTTCTGTGGGAAGCAGCTGGTGATGATTGGCTGGCCAAAGAAAGGGCAACCAGCTGCTCCATATAATCGGACTGCACCACATTCTCTCTGCACCATGGGGAGGGGGTTATTTGTTTGATTTCGTGTTATAGGGTTTTGGGGAAACCTTTTTTTTGTTGGTATTTCAGTCGGATTGTAATAGGCTCTATGCATAGACCCCTTAACAGACGACGTCACACTGATAAGAACCAGTATGCGTGCAACCAGTATGCGCGCAATGAAACCCATTCTATCAGGTCTCGCTAGGACGCGCCTCACTAGCCAACACACAAGAGGGGGTCGGGGTGTGCTGAAACCAGCGCACCCCAAAACAACAGGTTGAGAATTGATTGCGTGAAACAATCACCAGTGCGTCCAGTCTCAATGTTGGTAAACAAATAATTGGTCTATAGCAGCCATATTGGACAGAAATTGGGCCTCTTCCTTACTTCCTTCACAGGTGTTACCAATGATACTAATGAAGGCTCTGTTCCATTTAGTGTAGCACTGTGGTTCTCAAACTTTTAATTTCCACGAGCCCCATAACTTTGAGAGTGTACAAATGGAACCAAATGGACCCTCCCATTTGTACACTCTCAGAGTTACACACCCTCAAGGAACCATGAGGGTCCCTGGACCACACTTTGAGACCCACTAGTGTTTCTAGTGAGCCAACATGCACAATATCAGCACCCTGACTCTGTTTGACCAGAATGGAACAGAGCCTTCATTAGTATCATTGGTAACACCTGTGAAGGAAGTAAGAAGAGGCCCAATTTCTTTCCAATATGGCTGCTGTGCATAGAGCCCATTGCATTAGTTAATATTAGTTAGTGTTGTATGGGTTTACAGTAGGTTGCATTGGTAGTGTGTTTAAATGGTAGTCTATTATGTTCCCCTCATGTGTCATTCTGGTTCGATCAGTTGTGCAGTTCAGTTTCGTTTGAGTTGATCTTATTTGTTTTGGGCCCACATTTTGTTGTTATTTGTAGAAACATTATTTTCATACACAAAATGAAAATACAATAAAATTAGGAAGAGATTCTAATCCTAATTCTGCCTAATCCATTATGGCTGTGTTATTATAAACTCCTAAAAACGGAAACGGAAACTTTATTTTGGTTGGTTATTTCTCCCCTTCAATAAAACCAATTGGTATAGTATTTTATATCGTTGGAAAGCCTGTTTAGTCACCTTAGGACCATAATATAGTTTGTACAACCTCATGCCTTCGTGGAATGAGCAACAAAGCTAACCGTGTGGGTAGCGCCCGCTACGTACCATGTCTGTGCGGTATGGAGGACGCAAGGCCCTGTGGGTAGTTGGGCCTCAGCATTTGAACGGTGCCGCCCGGGTCACTCCTCTTGTTCAGATAGGAGGCTTCCATCTAAACACAATGCAACACCTGCTGTTTAATGTAAACACACTCACTTCAATACATTTACTGCAGTGGTACTCAACATGCGGTCTGGGGACACCCAGGGAGGTCCTTGGTGGGGATTTACAGGGTAATCGTTAGGAACAAAATGGACCCTTACAGGTCTGTAACTCTGACGAGAGTACACATGTACCATTGTACGCTCTTTTTAAAGGAGTAGTTCACCCAAAAAATGACTTGTTTTCTATCAATTACACACCCCATGAAGCCTTGAATTCATGGAGATTTTTTAGTTTTTGTTGCATTCCTAAGCCAATAATTTGCTGACCGACGGAAAGATGCTAATATCTCCTGCAGGAGACTCAAGGAGTCTCCATTGAGTCTCCTACTGCCGGTTATGAAATTATTGGCTCAGGAATGCGACAAAAACAAACAAATCTCCATGAATTCAAGGCGTGTGCAATTGATAGAAAATAAGTCATTTTTAGGTGAACTACTGCTTTAAACACTATTTTATACATAGGCTATTCAATTGTAAGCTTGTTGATCTGTTATTTTTGGAAAATGTAAAGATCTTTCTATTCAAAAATGGCAGATCTACCAGCTTGCGCCACTTGTACATCTGCTATTTTTGAATTCGTTTTTGAAAAATATCGAAAATGTTTTTTTGAATTTTTAACACAAACCTTCTCTTCTGGGGATCCCTGGCACAAAGTCCTTTCAGACGGGGGTGGTCCGTGGCCAAAATACATATCAATTTTGGGGGTCCTTGACATGACAAAGTTAGAGAAATCCTGAATTAAGGCACTTGCCAGCTGCCGCGACTCCCGCGAGTGAGGAGAACCGAGGCCGCCGTTGCTGGGAAGCGATGCATTGTGGGTAGCATAAAGATGCGCCGTGGAGAATATGTCCACGGGTTTGGGCTGGTGACTGGGGCTGCTCCCTAGCCCCCTCTGGTGGCTGGGGCTGCCCCTCTGGTGGCCGGGGCTGCTCCCTGGCCCCCTCTGGTGGCTCGGGCTGCTCCCTACGCCCCTCAGTGGCTGGACAGACTGCAGAGGGAGAGACAAGGTTAAAAATAGTTGTTTTCATTTTTCATTAGTATTTATTATCTTTATTTCTTTTAGAGCGTTAGTTTTCAATTTCTGTTTTGTTTTGATTGGTTTTCAAAGTGTGTTGGTGGGTAGTTTAGTTTAGGCTAGTTCTTTTATGTTTTGAAAAGGCTTATATTAGTTTTAATTTAGTTTGTATTAGTTTTAGTGTTAGTTTAATTCGTTTTATCATAAGGGTAGTACTAGTCATTAGTCAGAGATGAAATTCATTCAACAACCTCAGAAAAAGCTTGTAGATCTGCTATTCTACTTTATTTTCACTATTTAATTTATTTTAATTTCAGTTAAAGGTAGGGTAAGTGATTTGCAATTATTCAAATAATTGCAAAAGGTCTATGTTCTGATAGTGCTCGTTACTATAGAGTGTCCTGTCCATATAAGGAGTCTCCATGTCTCTCCAGCTCTTTATAAAACAGAAAATGCATTTTCGTTTCAGTTTCAGTTTCATTTCCAATTTTATCCAATCAGGATAGAGAACTCAATCAGGATATAGATTAAACAAGTGAAATTGGAAGTGATGACACTAAGAAATGAGCAGGCAAAATTAGAACTGGAACACTATAAAAATGAAGCTTAAAATGGGTACTTTCTCCTGATTGGCTGAGATTTTGACACCTACCAGAAAATGTATTTTCTGTTTATTAAAGAGCTGGAGAGACGGGGAGACTCCTGTTACTGAACAAACACTCTATAGCAATGATTACTATCAGAATATAGTGCTTTAACCTTTTAAAAAAATACTTTTTGTTTTAACCCAAAAATATCACTTACCCTACCTTTAACTAAATGTCTTGTCAATTCTAGTTTGAGTTATTTGGTTAGTTTTTGTTTCCCTCTATACTAGATGTTTTTGGTTGCCCAAAAACATCCCCGTCTAAACAAACCTAACAAACAGTGAAAACACCAAAATAAAGCTATAGAGGGAAGTGTGTTTCTACAGGTAAACACCACAACTACTCCAGGGGCAGATCACTTCTGGTATAGAGGGAAATTACATAGTATGCCTTTAACTATAATAGCCCTGGTGGTGAGTGAGGCTCAGACACGTCATCACCATGCTGTCACCTCCTATGAACATGTGATGATGGACGTGGAGATGAAAGGCTGCTGGTCATGGAGGCCAGCAGCTCTTAACCCATTAAGAGCCGGGAACGCATCTGTGTGTCATTTTAAGATTGCTTTGGGCTATTCAAAAATGGCAGATCTACAAGCTCATGAGCTTAAGTTGTAGATCTGCTATTTTGGGGGGGGGGGGGGAATACAAAATTGTGCAAATCTTTGAATATATATATACATTTTTAATTTAAGTCTTTGCTTCTGGGGGGTCCAATGGAACAACATATTTTGAGATGGGGGTCTGCGGCCAAATACATATAATTTCGGGGGTCCATGACATGAAAAACGTTAGAGAACCACTGATATTATGGCAACATACGTTTTTTCAAAAAACTGTTAGGATTTAGAAGACATTTAAGATTTTAGTTAAAAATGTTCGCTTTAAAAATATATATATTAACACATCGGGTGCCAAACACGGTCTGAACCGTGTGTTTACATAGTGGCGGTTCCGAAGCTTCGGTGCCGAACACGGTCTGAACCGTGATTTCAGTCTTTTTCTTTTTTTCTTTTTTCTCCGCGCGGGCGGGGCTAGAGCAGCTCTGGGAGCACCCATTGTAATCCTGCGAAGGAAGTGCCAGATCGCTCACCGGAAACAATTTTTTTTCCCCCATCCGCTTCCTGTCTATTTCCTACTTTGAAACGCCTATATCTCCGAATCTGCTTCCTGTGGGGAAAACCGGTCATGCGCGATGCGCGATCCCCCCCCCGTTGTAACCCGCGAGGGGAATGTTATGGTTCCAGCCTGTAGCCAGGCTCATGGCAGAACATGAATCGATGCTTTTTTTTGCGTGGATTTGCTTGTAACGCACGCGGAAACTTTAAACAGCAAAGCGCAGTCAATGGGGAGAATGCTGGCACCCACGGTAAGTTGTTATGAAAAAATGCTGGCACCCGATGTGTTAAAAGATTTGCACTAATTTTCACGATTTAAAAAAAAAATAGCAGATCTACAAGCTCATAGCGCGGCACTTGGTGCCGCGCTATGAGCTATTTTTGAATAGCCCAAAGAAATCTCAAAATGAAACAGATGCGTTCCCGGTCTAAATGGATTAACAAAGAGCACAGCTGACGAGACTAGATGAGAACATAAACAGAACACTTCATGGTTGCAGATGGCTGTAGCTGCTCTGTGTTTGGTCTAGAACGTACGCAGCTGCAGGTGCTTCCAGCAGCAGCAGCAGCAGCAGCACATGCTGTGACTTGAGCGAAATCTGCTTTCAATTCCAATAGAAACTAAAAATAAATGTCTTTGTCGTGCAGCGAAAATAGGCCAATCTATGAGCTGACAAAGCATCGGGGATGATTGACTCAAAACAGACTTCAGTTATACTATATTCTATGAAATGTACTTTTTAACTACATTTTAAACTAGTGCTGTAGATGTGACGTAATGAAGATTGAGCAACTGTATGGCACATTAATCACCTAAACATCTGTTTGCTGTCGGTCAGAAACCCCTTATCTCCATATCGTCACCTTGCTAAACTAATGGCTAAAGTCATTTTTTGAGGAAAATGATATTTTAGCCTAAGTCAGACACTGGCCACCTTTGGTAAAATCGCCCATCTCCTAATTGAAAAGGATCATGCTGTTCACTCCCCTTTTAGCATAATGGCCTAACTCCCCAGTGTGACTTAGGCCAAAATAGGCTTTTTTTTTGGCCTAAGTCACATGGTTTTGTGACTTAGGCCAAATGATCTACTGATTTAGGCCATTTTGTAATTTTATTTTTGGCCTAAGTCAGATTTAATCCTATTTAAATCTCTTATGTTACATAACTGTCAGACAGTGTTATTTCTATATAAATAGTCATAATTTGTTATAAACATTTTGGGTGAAATGATTAAGAAATATCATAGTTTTGGATCAGTTTTTTATTTTTCCTGAAAAACTTTAAAAAAATGACAGACCATTAGTTTAGCAAGGCGACGATATTCAAACTTTTTGTGTTTTTTCGTAAATTAATGTCCTGTCCTACTTACTACAGCATCACACAAAAGTAGCAGAAGTAGCAGATCTACAAGCTCGAAATGCGTTTTGAGCTTGCAGATCTGCTACTTTTGCTATTTTTGAACTAGAATCCTGAAAAGTAACAGACATAATGAGGTTTTCACCCGACGGAGACGATAGACCAGCTATATGTTTCTCCTCCCCGCCTGTGAGCTCTGCTGCCCGACACACAGCTGCTTGCTTTGAGTCAGCTGAAGCCAACGCAGCTCCACCACAACTCACTTATTAATTGTGATATAATAGGCCTGCCTTTAAGAAAATACAATTTCACGCCGCTTGGCAGTTTCTCATAGGCTTTAATGTAAAATGGCAGTTCCTAAAAAAAAGGTGCCTATCATATATGAAAATTGCATAGGGTGCGTAGTCCGTGGATCGTGGACGATGGACTTCACAAATGTAACATGCGGATGTGCGAGGTGCACTGTTGCTCCGAACCGCACCAAACTTGGAAACAAAGACTGTCATGGGGTCTGACATGAGAATAATAATCACCAAAAACCCTAAATTGCACACATATGCGGCACTACAGCAGTGTTACAGCAATGTTTAACACTTAAAATGGCCAAAACTCTGTGAGCATTGCTCTGAAGAGCGCAATATAGAACTAGTTTTCTTTTTTTTAAGCCATCAGTGTGAATGCTACCCAATACATCACAACACGAACACAACCCATTTTTTAGCATGGGTGAAATTGCACTGATTGGGTCAGCTGACCCCGAGGGAAGATACAGCAGCTGACCAATCAGTGGCAGCTAAAGCCGTATCTTCCTCAGGGCTTATAGAGCAGCTAAATTATCACCGCGGGGGCTGAACGGGCACCATGCTACCGTGGCAAGACATGGAGGAGACTCTGCCACCGAAGATAGTTGATGATAGGGCAAAAATGACAAAAATGTTGGAGTTTATCCACAATGGAACACAAAACACATCAACTTCCTATTCTGACTGGCCTGTCACAATTATATGACTGTACATAATCGGCTGATCGCAAATTATTTGAGATAATCGCAATTAATAAACTCCAGCTTGTTCAGAATGCTGCTGCTAGAGTTTTAACTAGAACCAAGAAATTTGAACATATGACTCCTGTTTTATCTACTCTTCACTGGCTCCCACTGAAACAAAGAATTGATTTGAAAGTGCTTATTATTGTTTTTAAATAGATCAATGGCTTAGCATTGTAACACTGGTTATTTCTTCCCATTTCCTGAAAAGTAACAGTTTTTGGGCATACACTACAAGCTTTCCACTCGACAGCGACGATCTGTGCATTGCAATGCCCTTATCTCTGTTTGGTATCAGTGTGTGCAGAAAACTGCAGAGAACACCCCAACAGCTTGTTCATAGCAGAGTGAAGCAACTCATGTGTGCTGCAGCCTACAAGAGAGCATTGTTCTCTCACACTGTCTACAGCCCAGAGCATGAAGCAAAACAAGCCATGAAGATAGACTAAACAACCCCAGAGTACTAGACATATCAGCCATTAGTTATGGACTGTCTGGGTCAGCTCTGTGTCACATCATCCTCGATTTACTATTCACTGTTTAATATGTAGACAATAGGCTCTATGCACAGCAGCCATATTGGAAAGAAATTGGGCCTCTTCTTACTTCCTTCACAGGTGTTACCAATGATACTAATGACCATTCTGGTCAGGGTGCTGATATTGTGCATGTTGGCTCACTAGAAACACTCCATTTTGGTTCCCAAATGGCCCCTTATGGTGGGTGTCTAACTCTGAGAGTGTACAAATGGAACCAAATGGACCCGTAAGCATAGGCGGCGGGTAATGAAGGCTAGGGTAGGCTAAGCCTTCCCAAATGTTATCCTGGAAAATTTTTGAAATTGAGCAAATTATATATAATAAATGTGCGCAGCATTATATATTGTGTGTGCTGTCGCTGCAGCCCCCTGGTGACAGTCACGCCTACCCGCCGATCAAAGGAGCACCCTCTCCGCCCCCTCCCTTCAGCAGAAAATAACGTGCATTACTGCGTTCACATCAGCGCAGGCTGCGCAGCACTGCTTGTCACCCTATAACCGAAATAAACTTAATAAAGTAACCAAAAAAGTAACTTTATCCACGGGAAACCCGAAAAAATCGCGCGCGCGCGGGGGGGGGGGGGGGGGACACATGCACGCGCGCTGCGCGCGCGTGCATGTGTCCCGTACTAGCCTTCCCAAATGTCGGACTCACCCGCCGCCTATGCCCGTAAGGGTCCATTTGGTTCCATTTGTACACTCTCAGAGTTATGGGGGTCCTTGAAAATAAGACAACCACTATGCCACACTAAATGGAACAGAGCCTTAATTAGTATCATTGGTAACACCTGCGAAGGAAGTTAGGAAGGGGCCCAATTCATTCCCAATATGGCTGCTGTGCATAGAGCCTATTAGGAAATGCTGTTATCCAGAGCAACGATCGGAATAAACAGAGTAAACATGTTTACTCTCTAGTTAATAAACAAGATAAATAAGTTAATAACCACATAAATTAGAGTGCAGAGACAGTGTACTGTACATGCAGTGCCTCAAAAGGAACAATACCAGGTAAACAATTAACCTAGCATCTGTCTAAATAACATGCTACCTAAATAATATTCTGTACATTTGAAACTATAGGACACCAGGTTAACAATGAACCTAGCATCTGTGTAAACAACACGCTACAACATTCTGTACATTTGAAACTAGAAAAAGTGCTCCTCGGAGCACAGGTCTCCGCCAGGTCAGGTAGGTTATTGTGGCCTCCTGGTGGCGCTATAATAGGCCAATGTGAAAAGGGTGCCATTTATTCTTAGGCCTTTCACGGCGATCGGACACTGCATTCGTGATTTGAGGCATTTTGTTCCAAAAATGTGTTTTGACAAATTAGACCTGCTGGTGGCGCTATAACAGGCCAATGTGAAAAGGGTGGCATTTCTTCCTCGGCCTAGTGGGAATGTGCATGGGAAATTTCACGGAAATCGCAAGCTGCGTGCATGATTTGAGGCATTTTGTTCAAAACGGACCAATCCTGCAAACTTAGCAAAAATAGTAGAGACAACTATAGGATACCAGGTAAATAATTCACCTAGCATCTGTCCACATACCATGCTATCTTAAATCACACAAAAACATGAGAACAGGATATATCTGCAGAGTGAACTAGCATAAATTGGTTCAGATTGTATGGCTGTGTGAACTCATGCGGCAGCTTTTGATTGTAATGCATGTCGACAGGGAGAGGCATAAACTGCTCAGGATGTGAAGGCTGTCAGCTACATTTAGGACACTGCCAACATGTGCCTGAGCTTGTTAAGGAGCCTTGTCAATCAAACAGACAGACAGACAGGCAGACAGACAGAAAGACAGACATGTGCGCGCGCACACACACACACACACATCTTTGCTACAAGCTCACAACGCTTCACGTTGCGTTGTGAACCTTGTGGATGGTCTATTTTCCCTATTATCGAAACATTTTGAAAGTGAAAGGTGTGTCAGTGGGTTTTATAAATATTGAACCAATGGCCTAGACGGCTGGCGTATAGCGGTCCAGGCACCTAGGCTCAATGTAGCCTGACGGCGCGCCGCGAGTTCGAGTCCCGAGCCCGGCGGCCTTTGCTGCATGTCACTCCACAACTCTCTCCCCTTTTCCTGTCAGCCTACTGTCCTATCAATAAAGGCATAAAACCCCCAAATAAATCTTAAAAATATATATATAATAATAATAATAATATTGAACCAATAAAACGTATCACCCATTAAGACCGGGAACGCGTCTGTGTCATTTTAGATTTCTTTGGTTATTCAAAAACAGCAGATATGCAAGCTCGTAGCGCAGCACTCAATTTACTATTTTTGAAAATGTGTGCAAATCTTGGAATATTTATATTTTAAAGGGAACATTTTTGACTCAAATCTTTGCTTCTGGGGGTCCCTGGAACAAAATACTTTGAGATGGGGGTCCGCAGCCAAATATATATATTTTTATATAAGACATTTTGGGAGGTCCTTGAGATGAAAAAGTTTGAGAACCACTGATATAGCAACGTAGGTTTTAAAAAAAGAAATGTTTTTGTAGAATCGGCCTCAGGTCTTAATGGGTTAGACTAGGCTTAGAGCTTGTGACTAAATAATAACTACATTGGATCAAATTGGCGGTGCCTTGATGGCGTCGTAATCCCTGATTTTACACTTGGTTGTACGCTGAAAACAGCAGAACTACAAGCTCACAACGCGTCGCTGCGACGCGTTGTGAGCTTGTAGATCTGCCGTTTTCAGTGCACAACACCAGAGCGCAACCAAGCATAAAATGACTTGTGTTTTAGTTCTACTGGATCTCTTCTCCACTAGTTCCTCACTAACATTTTAGTCGAGTTTTTATTTGTTGACGAAATTGTCAATATGTTTAGTCTTACTTTCAGTCATCATAGCTTAGTTTTTATTTAGTTTTAGTCAGTGAAAAAAGGTAGTCGACGAACATTTGTCGTCATAGTTTTAGTCGATGAAATCAAGACTGCGACACGCACACGCACACGCACGCACACACACACACACACACTGACCTGGGGCGGTGTGAACCCGGGGCTTGGCAGCCTGCCGGTGGGGCTGACGTGGTTGGGCGGCGGCACCATGAACCTGCGCCCCCCCCCGGGCTGCATGGCGGCCAGAGGGGCCACACCACCACCACCACCACCGGGGGCCATGCTGCTGCTCTGGGAGGGAGAGCCCCCCTGGATGGGACCTCCTCCTCCTCCTCCCGGAGGAGCGCTCCTGGGCAGACGGACACTCCAGGGCCAGGTCCAGGGCGGGGGAGGGGGCTGGGGGGGCTGCCAGTGAGGCTGGGGGTTCAGCTTGTCCACCTGCATGTATTCAGGACAGTCACACTTATTACGTGTAATCGAGATTAATTGATAATCGCAATTATTTTCTGCATAACGCTTCGCTGTCGGGCAGAAACCTCTTATCTCCATATTCTACCTTTTTGTGTTTTTTCGTAAATTAATGCCTTACTTGATCATACTACAGCTTCACACAAAAGCATCAAAAGTAGCAGATCTACAAGCTCGAAACGTGGCGCGAATCGACACGTGTCGAGCTTGTAGATCTGCTACTTTTGCTATTTTTTTAATTTATTTTTATCCCACGATTTTGTAACCCCTATTTTTTACACCCAGTGCCAATTGTCTATGTAATTGTGGGCAGTACCTTCCCTCTGCCAACCTAGGGAGGCCAGGGCCGAGCTCATGCCTCCTTCAATGCATGAGAGCCAACTGACCTTCTTGTCACCTGACAGGGGGGAGTTTCCCTGGTTGGACGTAGCGCGTGGAAGGAACACGTTATTCCAACCAGTTCCTTTCCCCTCCATCAGGCGCCCCGGCTGGCCAGGGGGAGGCAGTATAGAGACCAGGATTTTGTGAGGGTACCTACCCTAGGAGACACGGGGAGAACATGCAAACTCCACACAGAAAGGCCCTTTCGCCAACCCCACCTAGGGTATGGGCACTGATGACGCGGAGGAGAGAACACGCCCCCAGCGCCCCTATTTTTGAATTCGTAAAAGTAACAGTTTTGGACATAATGAGGTTCCTCCCGACAAAGACGATTATCGTCATAATTGTTACCATGTTGAAAAAAAAACATACATTTTCTAACATTTTCAAACAAATAAGCGGGAATAACCAACGTGTTGCGATGCGACCGATGTGAGCTTGCAGATCAACTATTTCCACTATTAAAAAACGAATTGAAAGTATAAAGTTATGAAATATGTCAGCCATCTTTTTTGTATAGCTAAGTTATTTGTCATATCTGCCCTGTGCAATCTCTGTTTATGAAGTCTAAGTGTCATTTTCTATCTATTATGTTCCAATGTTCAATGCCACAAGTTGTTAATTGATGTCATTGATGGTGACAGACAGACAGGGCCTAACCTGCATCTGGAGCTGGGCCAGGGTGTTATGGGAGCCCAGGTGGTGGTGAAGGGGCCCCGGGGCCCCCAGGACGCTGCTGGGGGAGCCTGAGGGCCCCGGACCGCCAGGATGGGACAGCTGATGATGTGGGATGCCCTGGAACGCTCCCAGCTGGTGGCCCGGTACCGTCTCCACCATTAGAGAGCCTGAGGGCATGTGCACACGCGCACGCGCACACGCACACGCACACGCACACACACACACACACACAGGTGGAAAGATATTCCAATTAAATCTTTAGTTTGGAAGAAGTGTGCTACATACTAATCACAAACCAAGAAAACTAAATACTATCTGACAATAGCTGACGATGCTATCACAACATCACCTGTATGGCCATCACTACAATATGAAACTATAGAACATAAGAATTCATATTGTATTTGTTTCCGCTATGCAGCAAGTTTTTGTGCAGTGACATCATGTCATACTATACTACATACTATATGAACTAAACGTCAAATAAATTACAGCCGTTATGCTAACTGTTACACCGTTGTTATTATGTCGTAAGGTGCTTCTTATAGTCGGGAAATTAGAAAAACATTCTCAAATAACTCAGACAGAGACAGCGTTGATTTATACTCGAGGGAGTAATAACATGTAGTATATGTATGTATGTAGGTTTGACAGAACATATCGTCAAATATGTTGCAGAAACCTTGTATCTCCATCTTTAAACCTTTTATGTATTATTTTGTAAATGAATGCCCTACTCCATCATACAAGTGTGTGGCACAAAAGTAAATAGCGCGTCTACAAGCTAATGATAGTCTGTTTTCACTATTTGTTAATGTTTTTTTTAAATAAGAATAAAAAGGAGCAGTTTTGGACAGACAAGGTTACCACCTTGACAGCGACAAATGCAATGCATTCACTGCCTTACCCAGGTCTATGATGAAAGCCCAGTAGCAGGATATCGTCTCTGTGGGTTGGAAACTGTTACTGTTCAGGATTCCAATTCAAAAATAGCAGAAGTGGCGAGCTTGTGGATCTGCTACTTTTGAAGGACATTAAACCATTGAGGCCTGAGGTTCCGATTCTACAAAATGTCTTCTAAATCCTAAACAGATTTCTGAAAAATGTATGTTTCTATATCAGTGGTTTTCAAACTTTTTCATGTCAAGGACCCCCAAAATGATATGAATTTGGCCACGGACCCCCATCTCAAAATATTTTGTTCCAGGGACCACCAGAAGCAAAGATTTGAGTTAATGTTTGCTTTAAAATAATATATATATTCAAAGATGTGCACACATTTTGACGATAAAAAAAAAAAAAAAAGCAGATTTACAAGCTCATAGCGCGGCACTCGGTGCCGTGCTATGAGCTTGTATATCTGCTATTTTAGAATAGCCAAAGTGTAAAATAATGCTTTTTATGTTTCAAATATTTTTTATTGTGAAGCACAGGTTATGGTTATACATTTCTGTTCATACATGGATAGCTTCCTTTTTTTAAACAAAAACAAACAGCACTGGGGCAGCACTCCCCAGAAGTGCTGCCCCAGATTACGTGCGACACGGGTCATCCACAAGGATTAGCCTTTCAACCTTTAAGAAAGGAGACTAAAGGTTTCCAAATCTTTTCAAAATCTTTCAGTTTATCTAAAATAATGCTTTTTAGCTCAAATGAAAAAGTGACACAGATGCGTTCCAGGTCTTAACTCTCTCAGTGCCAATGAAATAAAAATATATGTTCATACTGTGCAAGCAATTTTTTTTTTTTCCAAAGTAAAAAAAAAAGTGCTTAGGAAGCGAGATACAGCCCTTTTCAGTTCTAAGTTAAACAAAGAGTGGATGGAGCTGCAAATCTTCAGATAATGATATCTTGGGTTCCGAACATCTTTTTCCAAAAAACAATAAAAAAGTTGCCGGTTCTGGCACAGAGGGCATTCACAAAAAACTTGGGATATCTCGTTGAGTGGCACTGAGAGAGTTAATGGGTTAATTTAGGAAAAAACTAAAAAAGTAAAAAATACGGAGATGAGAGGTTTCTGCCCGACAGCAACGATATGTAATGTATTAGCGGCCTTACCCAGGTCTATGTTGGAGGCCCAGTAGGAGGATCGACACTGGAACCTCACGGAGCTCTGCGGTACGAACGAGGCGCTGCACTTGGCCCGCAGCAGGTTTCCAATCTGAAACAATATCTGTGACAGAACCTGGAGATGTTATTAAATAATTCTGACTCTGACGGAGAGAGACACACACCAGAGTATAACAGAGAGCAGTGCATGCTCTGCTTTGTGTTATAGGCTTCTTTGTAAAAACCCAATAGTATCATGGAAACTGTTTGGAAAGCTAAACAGGAGTCTGGTGTGAGGATGAGAGGGTAGAGGGATTCAACCAATAAAACATTATATACTTGTTTTATATCAAATCGTGGAAATGGACGATCTACAAGCATTCGACACGTTGCGAGCTTGTAGTTATGCTATTTCCGCTGAATGTTCTCCTATTTTCGTGTTTTCCCCAGGATAGGGTTTAGGTTAATAAACACCCTATTCTAGAAACGAACATTTGCCAAAAAATTGCTGATCTACAAGCAGACTACGCGTTGCAATGTCATCTTGTGGATTGACAACTTTTGGTGAAAAGGGGTGGGGGGGGGGGAGCAGCCTGACCCCAGAGCAGCGGACAGACGAACAACAGTAATTAATAATTTCCTGTATTATTAAGCTAAATAAATACCGTGATTGTGTATTCGGTAACATAGCAAAATTTGTTACCCCTGCTGTAAAACAGTAGGAATCTTTCTTATATTAGGCTATTTTAACAGGCTTAAAGGAGACACACCATGAATTTAATTTTTTTTTTTGATATTTAATATCATATGGTGTATGTCCCTCAAACCATTTTCAAAAGGTTTGAGCCTAAATCAACACTCAGATATACTCATCCCAAGTCAATTCTCTCAGGCTTATAAAGCACTTTCAGCTGCAATACCAAAACGTCCTGTTGGGCAGAGGGGTGCTGTACTGCGGTACTGAGCAATTCTGTCTGTCAAAATACATGGGCAGAAAGTTTCGTGATGTAAGCAAACTTGCCATTCTGAGATGGCCTGTTTAGACACGCCCATTCTGAAAATCTCTGAAATGAGAATTAATGACTGAATGTTAAAAGAAAATATTTTTTTGGGGTACAAGAGACACTGGGGAGCCCAAAAAATACCAAAAAAATAAAAAAAAGTGAAATTCATGGTGTCTCCTTTAAAAATGCATCTCACAGCCTGACACAGGAAAAGAAAAGCCCACGATCAGGATAGACCAACATTGATATTTGAACCACTGCTTTTAAAACAAGCTTGTAAATTAATGTGGCCTTACTTTATTCCGTAGCTATTTGAACTTTGTTGGAAATAGACAGCATTAGCTGCGTGAACTCCGGGAAACTTCTCCTTCACTTGTATTGTTTTTCACTTAATCAACAGCGGTTCTTTGATCGGTCCGAGTCCGACGATGGTCCATCGATTAAAACAGTCTCTGCAAATGCGTTGTTAAACGGGATGTTCAATATTCAAAGTATTCCTATGTTTGGTTGCGTGCTGCTTGAACAGTGCGCCAGTGACCCCTTTGTTGTGACAGGATCTCTTGGTGCTGAGATCTGTCTCCCTTGCGGCCAGGCAGCACGCGGCAAAAGGACCAACAGAACACATGGTCCATGTCAGACTCAGTTCAGTTTGCTACTAACTTTAAGACAGTCAATCAGCACAACTAGCCACACCTGCACATTGATTTATAACACAGATGTCGAGGTAGTTCTCTTTTGAAGAGGGATGGGGTAATTAAAGGAGCCTAGAAAATGGTCACCCTAGTCGCAGCGCATTGTGAGCTTTTAGATCGGCTATTTTCGGAATGCAGCTAAGTATTAGACTGCCCTAGCGTGTCTGATATCTGGTCTAGAGCGGCGGGTTAAAAATCTCCGGTGAAAAATTCTGTGAGATCCCATTGGTTCACCAATCTGTCCGTCAGCCCCCGCCCCGCCCCATGCCCCTCCTCCTCCCCCAATGTGCAGCATTGAGAGCCCTGACGTCACAACATTTGGAGCGACGCCCACTGCACTCTGGTTGGTTGGGGAAATGAAACACTTCCTGTTCCAGGAACGTCAACAGGCTGGTCCAGGCTCTTATTTTTGAGCAAAAATAAAAAATAAAAGCCTGGCAATCGAGGCTAGCTAAGTATAAATCAGGCAAGAAAGTAGGTAGCTGATATATTGCACTTTTACCTTAGCGCTAGGTATACTCTTAGTTGCTTCTTTTAGAAGAGAATGCACTTAAGACTTCTGATGATTAGTAGTTTCGTTCCCTACCTATGTTGAATTATTGTAAGTCGCTTTGGATAAAAGCGTCTACTAAATAACTGTAATGTAATGTAATGCATTACGATGCAAATACATTTCAGTGGACTAAATCAACTGTAGATTTAGTCGACTGAAATCTTATGATATGTAGTCAACTAAACGGAATGTTGTTCAAAAGACTAGGACTAAAACTAGATGACAACGTGCTGTCAGAATGAACAGTGTCTCTCACCAGTCTCTTACAGTACAGCAGAGCCGTGCTGCCGTTCCTGGCCGTGGCCCACTGGGTGAAGCTGATCACGTGGTCCATGTGTCTGGACAGATAGCCGATGTCCTGCTGCTGCTTCCTCAGCACGCCCTCGTGGTCCTTGGTGACCGCCTTCACATGGGAGAGCATGGATTAAAGGTCGCCCTAATGCCCTACTTTGTCATGTGACACTGTCGCTTTCATGGATTAAACTAAGCAAAATAAAATCTCACGACTGAAAATATGTGACCAAATTTGACTAAGAGACAGTCATCTAGCATTTTAAAATTTTCAAATTTTCATGTCATATGAAAGCAGGGAATCATAGCAAAAGAGTGATATATTGGTTAATAAGATTGAGTGAATAGTTTTGAAACTACAGCTTATAGAACTGAAGTCAAGTTAAAACTCTTAAGTAAAGAAAAAAACACTTGAATTAGCGGTTGCTAGCTCTAACCTTATATCTTAGCTACATGTTTATGCTTATGTATTATGTTATTTATTTCATATTTACATGTCGATTTAAGCTCTGACATTCATGTCAGACATTCTCTAGTATGTAAAGAGTCTAACTGGGCTATTTTTTCTGCTTTCCTGAAGAATGGGTACCAGCGAAATGACTGTCTCCCAGACAAAAACAGTCACATATATGTGTATGACCAAGTCCTAATGTGCGATTTGTGAAACATTGTGAAAGGAGCCCCCCACTCTCTAGCACTGTTCCATAAACAATTAACACATTATGTAAAATGATGACGCTTTAGTAATATTGTTCCTGCTGTTCTACATGCTGCCAACAGGTGAAGAAATCACAGATTGAAGCTTTAACCGTCTGCTTTTATATGAAAACATATGAAACCCAGACTATAAAGATTTTATGGAAGATGCTTCTGAACAGTATTGCTAGTTTGACCACTCCAAATGCTCCAATCTGATATATAACCAAAAATAGCCCATCTACAAGGTCTCAATGCGACACAGCACGACGCATTGAGAGCTTGTAGATCGGCTATTTTCGCTGTGCAGCATGCTTCCATAGAAGACATGCTGGCTTCTATGGAATCCAAATGACTGAAATCAGTCGTGGCGACTGAGAACTTTGATCCATGCGCTTTAAAGTAGTGAAAATCTACAAGCTCGGCTGTATTAGCTGTTTTAGAAGGATTTTGACAGTGAAAGTCTAAAATGGTGTGTCTGTGGGGTGTCGTAAACATTTAACTGATGAAAAGTAGTAACGAGTTTGTGACTAATAATAACTACATTGGGTCCATAGAAACACCGGATTTTTTATTTCATTTATTTATCGTCTCAGTCTCTATGTCCAAAACTGTTACTTTTCAGGATTAAAAAGAGAACAGCAAAAGTGGCAGATCGACAAGCTCAAACGCGTTTCGAGCTTGCATATCTGCTACTTTTGAAGCTTTTGTGTGATGCTGTAGTATGATCAAGTAGGGCTTTGATTTATGAAAAAACAAATATGGAGATAAGAGGTTATATATCTGTCTGAAAAAACTGTTTTGGTTTCCACTTGACAGTGAAGATAAGTGACTTACAGTAAGTGGTAATGATGATTTCGTACCTCGAGTTGATTGACCAGAATCTTGCCCTTCTTGTTTATCTCCAGTATTAAACTGCAGATGGCCTTCTTTATCTCGTTGTGGACCGATGTACGGTTCTCATCAACTTGGTTCAGTCTGCAAGAGATGAAGCGGAAATGGCTTTGTTTCAATCGCTGTTCTCTTCCACTGTTTCTTTGTCTGCTAGCGGAATTATTCTTTGGCACTGAATTTGATATAATGTACACAATGAAAAGCCAATACATCACCCACATACATTAATATAAATATATCTATGGTGGTCCACTTGTTTCTTTATGGAGACAGATGGTGAGATGTGATCGCATGACGGCAGAGGTTACATGGAGGTCTATAATCACTGCTACACTATCAACACACAGGCATGCAGTGGTGGAAAAAGTACTCAAATTCTTTACTTAAGTAAAAGTATCAATACTGCAATGTAGAAGTACTCTGTTACAAGTAAAAGTCTGGAATTCAAAATTTACTTGAGTAAAAGTACAAAAGTATTAGCATCGAAATGTACTTGAAGTACCAAAAGTAAAAGTAGTCATTATGCACAATGTCCCATTTCAAGTTTTCAAATGTATACAAATCATTTGAAAATAGCAGATCTACATGCTCACAATGCGTCACATCGCGACGCACTCTGAGCTTGTAGATCGGCTATTTTCAAATGGCCCGAAATGTACATAGGGCTTAAGTGGTCAATGTATGTTTTGTAATAACAATCTAATCAAAATCTACAAAGTAACTAGTAACTAAAGTTTTCAAATAAATATAGTGGAGTAAAAGTACAATATTTGGATCCGAGATGTAGTGGAGTAGAAGTAAAAGTATTGGAAATTGGAATTACTCAAGTAAAGTACAAATACCTCGATATTGTACTTAAGCACAGTACTTAAGTAAATGTACTTAGTTACTTTCCACCACAGCATGCATGTTAGCTGTGGATTTCACATGTCTTATTAGACAATACTGGAGACTGGAAACTGTTTTCTATAAAGGAATTTCTCTTTGTTTGTGAGACAAAACAGTATTGTCTGTCTGTCTGTCTGTCTGTCTAAAACCACTTTCCCCCTGGCGTCCCTATTTTTGGGCATGTTATGACAGGTGAAAGTGTTTCAATTTATTTTTACTTTTAGCAAAACAGCAGATGCATTGTGAGCATGTAGATTCTGCTGTTTTCGATTATAACAAACAAACCAACAACAAAAAAACGTGTGATCGCTATAGAGACAACTGATGTCAGCATGATGGATGATGTCTCTTTATCACTGTTTCCCAAACAGTGGGTCGGGACCCATGTGTGGGTCACGGACCCATTTTTATGGATCACGACTCGAGTAAATATCCCACCGATTTTTTAATAAAGGAATTAGAAGAATTTGATGAATTGTAAAAGAAACAATTCTAAGAAATTCCACGAATTAAACAAAAATATACAACGCATTTTGAGCTTGTAGATCTGCTATTTTCACTAGTTTGGGTGCCGCAGGGAGGCATAACATTTCTCTTTTGGGTCTCAAGCTAAAACGTTTGGGAACCACTGCTCTATATACATCGTCTATTTTCCCCCCAAAAAATTAAATGTTGAATATATTTGAAACATTTTAGCAACTCAAATCTAGCATAGGGATCTCTCTGGCACAACATATTGTCATATGGGAGTCTGCGGCCAAATACACATTAATTTGAGGGTCCTTGACATGAAACGGTTTGAGAATCACTGCCGTAGACACATACCCGTTGTTTATAGAGGTGGACACTTCCTCTATCACCCTCTTCTTCTCCTGCAGCTGTCGAGTCATGCTCTCCATGTGTTGTTTGTGGTTGTTGTAAGCATCCTCCAGGAACTGGTAGCTAAATACAAACACACACCGTTAAAGGAGCACTTCGCCCATTTTCAACCGTAGTCCAGGGAACTCCTGATTTAGAAGGCCTTTGTAGAAGGTCTCAGGTATTAATGGGTTAACAGAGGTCCTACGGTGGGAGCGAACGTACTTGTGATCTTTGTGCTTGACCAGCTGGCAGTCGCGGCAGGTCAGCAGGTCACAGGTCTCACAGAAGAGCTTGAGAGGTTCTTGCTTGTGGAGGTCGCAGAACACCGGCCTCTTCGTAGACACGCCGTGGGCCTCTACGGAACCAGACAACAGATTGTCAATGAACATACTGTAATGTAATGTAGCTCTAAGCGTAAGTTCAATAAGGAAGATCTCTTCTCTCACGCTTTCATAATCATCTTCAGAAGATGATTTGGGTGACCATACGTCCTCTTTTACCCAGACATGTCCTATTTTGGGGGGCTGTCCGGGGGGGTTTTATAAAATCCTTCAAATGTCCGGGGTTTTGAGAGTTTGGGTAGCGTGTTCTGTGACTGTGTATCAGTGGGGACGTATCTTAGCAACAATGAAACCGCCAACTCTCATTGGTCGTGTCATGAGTAAATGAGCCAATGAGCTGCTGAGCAAACTCTCAGACGCCAGGATCTTATCGTTGCCATGTCCGCTTATTTACCGCAACTTGTGGACAAGTTTTGGCTTGTTTTTCTGGCTTGTTTTTTGGGGGTATTTTTCCTTATTTCTCTCACGAGACTTGGCAACACTGCTGACAGGCTGAGAGAGCAACGAGACACACAGACTGACACACACTGGACAGCACATACATCGCGCTGCCTGTCATTCGTTGAAAAAAACTTCGACATCTACACTTCATGGAGTTCATTTATCAAGAAGACTCACCTCAAAACCAACTCACCTCAGAGGTAGGAATACTCACCCCGGAAGACTCACCTCAGAGGTAGGAATACTCACCCCCAAGATTTTCGGGGGGTAGGAACACTCACCCCATGACCTGAGAAAACTCACCTCGGAAGACTCACCTCAGAGGTAGGAATACTCACCCCAACGTTTAAAAAAAGGTAGATCTACCGGCTTGTGAGCTTTCCATTTTCACAGAATGCTTTCATAATGTGAGCTTTCCATTTTCAAAGAATGCTTTCATAATGATGTTTAATCCATATCTGGATTAATCCATATCTGGATTAAATTCTTTCTTTGAAGGTATAGAATTAATAAAGTGCTTTAAATACAAGGTAGATTTCATCAGAAAAGGTAAAAAGGTAGATCTACCGGCTTGTGAGCTTTCCATTTTCACAGAATGCTTTCATAATGTGAGCTTTCCATTTTCACAGAATGAATGAAAGGTAGATTTCATCAGAAAAGTGAACAAGGAATGCAAATAGCAAATAGCATGGTCATTTGCTATGTGTCTCCAGCTCCACACCTTGCCCCATCCACCTATTAGATATCAAACAATGAATCATTAAGTGGAATGGGATATTAGTGTTAAGTGGTCAACCCCCCTCCTCCCCTTCACTCCTGTGCCCCCATCAAACAAACAAACAAACAAACAAAGGTAGGAACCCAGAGAAATGAACATTCCAATGTCAATGTATGTTGTTAAATTACATTTAGCTAATTAAAGTGCTTTAAATACAAGGTAGATTTCATCAGAAAAGTGAACATTCCAATGTGTATAATGCAAACAAATACTTACTTAACAAAGAAAAATGAAGAAAAACTCCAGTGAAGGTAAAACACAGGTATAATGTTTTGTTTTCTGTGTGAACACATTTGTGAGAAAAGCTTTTGGTAAGCATTATTGAACTTTAGTTACTTTAGTTACTATTAGATATACATTTCACTATTGTAAGCATTATTGAACTTTAGTTACTATTAGATATACATTTCACTATAGTAAGCATTATTGAACTTTAGTTACTATTAGATATACATTTCACTATTGTAAAACATGCATTAAACACTTTTCCCTATTTTTACCTAGGATATTTAGTTACCTACTACTTTGCTGGTATAAATGATAACAGCATAGAACATTGCATTGCACACATGCATTGTTTGAGAACTTTAGTTTTTAGAAATATTACTTTTGGTACATTTTGATGCCTTACTCTTTGTGTGTGTGTGTGTGTGTGTGTGTGTGTGTGTGTGTGTGTGTGTGTGTGTGTGTGTGTGTGTGTGTGTGTGTGTGTGTGTGTGTGTGTGTGTGTGTGTGTGTGTGTATTTTAAACACAAATATATCATTGAACAACATAATTTGGTAATTCTATACCTTCAAAGACAGAATTTAATCCAGTATGGATTAAACGTGTCTCATTATGAAAGCATTCTGTGAAAAAGGAAAGCTCACAAGCCGGTAGATGTGCCTTTTTTAAACATACAGACTTGGTGTAGAGGGGAAAGGTTAAACCCACCCACAAAACAAAAACTCACTGTACATTACACCATTGAGTTTTTCTGGGTGAGTTTTCCTACCCCCGGGGTGAGTGTTCCTACCCCCGGGGTGAGTGTTCCGAGGTGAGTTTTCTCAGGTCCTGAGGTGAGTTTACCCACCCCCCGGGGTGACTGTTCCTACCCCCGAGGTGAGTATTCCTTTTTCAGTTGAGGTGAGTTTGTCTTGAGGTGAGTCTTCTTGTATTCCATTTTTTGTACCGAATTAACCGAATTAAGGTAACAAAAAAAATAGAAAACCCCCCAAAAAGTAACAACCCGGAAAAAAAACGTGTGCATGCGTGAAGTGTCCTCTTTTTGGGAATTCAGAATATGGTCACCCTATCTTCTTTGCACTTGGCTCTCGTCCACGTCCCTTCCGTTTTCCCACGCTGTCGAAATCCTTTGATACACAAATCTAAAGTGTGAGCACTCACTAACCAATCGAATTCTACAACCAACCTGCAGCCAGCCAATCGGCGATTGGGCTCCGCTCGGTTCTTTCAAATATCACTGCTTCTGAACCTGTCATTCTCTTTTCAGCTAGCAACCCGCCTCCATTCCCAGCTCCACCTCGTTAAGTCCTGGAGCTGAAAAGGAAGGTGGTTTATCTGCACTGTCTCCACCAGCGTGTCGCCTCCAAAGGGGGTTCTCTCTCCTATCTGTAAGCTACCCACGTTAAATGCTAATGGAGTCTAGTAATCAAAATCTGCACTTTATTTAATAAACATTTAGCTTGCATCAATTTGGTGTTGATCTCTGGTTATTGAATTGTATTTGTTGCATCTAGTGTGAGTGCACAGGAGCAACAACCCTTTAAACACTTAAACCCTGTATACTATACAGTACTTTGACTGGAGTCCCCCAGGGGCTCTATAGTAGGCCCCCTTCTTTTTGTCCCTCGAGGCTACACCAAATCTGTGCGAAAAATCGGCCAGCGCGACCAAAGCGAAGCGATGCAAGCGACTCGAAAGATATTCTATCTTTCGGTGGGAACGCACTTTAAAGCCAAAAAAATGTAAATAGCCGATCTACAATCTCATAACACTGGCTAGACATCACTGACATGGAGTCTATGCATGGCGTACAGAGTGCAGGTATGGCGTGTGGTCTACAGTATTAGGTCTTAAAGGGATTGTAGGCAAGTTCAGAGATTAAAAAAAAGAAAAAAACTGTATCACATATATGAGGTAACACATATATGAGGTTAAACAACTAAATTCTATCCAAACAATATCTTAAAAGTAATTTCTGTGCCTCAAAAAAGAAGTTTGAGAGCGTTTTAAAACCGAAAGTAAAAAGTAAAAACAGAAAACAATGGCGGCTCGTTCCATTTTTGTTGGCTGCACTGGGTTCCATTCGGTTTCACTCGGAACAGTTCACACGGACACGGACACACACGGACACGCACATTGCTGCGTTCATTTACGTCCCGGAAAAACATAAACTGTAGGGAAAATACGGATTTCAGAAAGAGCTGTGTTTCAATGCAGAAAAACACCCCAGCATCATTATATAGTGGCTGATAGAGGGGAAAAAATGCAAAATATATAATATAAATATTTTTTAAATGTAGGCTTAATGTTGCCTAGAATCCCTTTAAAGGAAAGGCGACAATATACCTTGCAGTACTTCCTCCTTGTGCCGGATGGTGTGGTCTTTGGTGAACTTGACCCTCTGGTGGGCGTCCACGCAGGTCACACACATGTACTCCATGCACTCGGCACAGAAGCCCGCTGCCTCCGTGTTGTCATCACACGTCATGCACAGCTGCATGGGGGGAGGGGACACACACACACACAGATCAATGCCAACAGCTTCACAATGCTATCGGGCAGAACCCTTGTATGTCCAAAAAAACATTCCTTTTTCATTATTATTGGGAAACAAACTGTGAAATAGTGAAAATAGCCGATCTACAAGCTCACAACGTGTTGTATAGCGACGCGTTGTGAGCTTGTAGATCAGAGTTTCCACTACTTTTGTACGACACTCTTGTGATGAAGTATGGCATTAATTTATTTAAAAAAACATATTAAGTTGAAATATGGAGATACAACATAGTTTTTTGGGGGTTAAAACAAGCGTTGAATAGCTCGATATTGTGAAAGTAATCATTGCTATAGTGTTTGTTTGGTAATAGGGCAGGGGTCTCTCTGTCTCGCTAACTCTTAGTACACAGAAAATACATTTTCAGGTCAGGATGGATTCCAATTTCATCCAATCGAGAGAGAGAGAGAAGGGGGGGGGGGGGGGGGGTTTAAATTGTAATAGTTAAGGGGTTCTCTCTCCTATAGCAGTGTTTCTCGGGTTCCTCCAGAGAACATCAGGGGGCACTGGAAGCAATTGGTGATGTTGGGGGGGCTTAAGGGACCTGAAGTGTGAACTGTACGCAAATGGTTACAACTGTCTTCTCCTGACACCTGGAGTAACGCCATTGCTGTATTCTACGTAATGACATCGTCACACAACGTCATCACAATGACATCATCAGAACCACGTCCTTTAAATGAAACTAAACTGAACACAATTTAGCAATGTTTTCAAAAAGAATCCAGCTGCTTCTAGTAACTTCCTGTGAACACTTCTGAATAGGCTTTGTAGCGCAGAGGATTACCAGAACCTACCTGGAACTGTGACCTACCTGGACTGGACCTTTATAAGAAATAGCACACACATAATAAGGACTCTACTTTTACAAAGAGAGACGTAAACTAGGGTGTGAGAAATGTTCTGCTGGACGGTACATCTGAATGGTGGACCAAAAAGATTTGATCATGCTGCCGTTGCAGTGGGGCACAAGGTGTACTCCTTCGTAGGGGTCGGTAATGGTAATATGATAGATGTGCACGTCCTCAACACGCTGTGTTTACGCTGGCTGAAGTTACCCCCAGTGACCGGAGGAGGAGTTCCCTCCATGGACCACGGCCACACAGCTGTGCTGACTGAAGGCGCCATCTACATCTGGGGAGGGTTTCCCTACTGCAACGTGCTTTACTCGTTTGATGTCGATACCCTCGGTTGGTTCAAACCCAGGGTTTCTGGGACTGTTCCAGAGGCGAGGCTGGACCACTCGGCCTGTGCCTTGGAGAAGGTCATGTATATCCATGGAGGATACACCAGGCTCAAGAGACGCACTAATGACATGTACAAGCTGGACACCACCACAATGGTATGGTCTTTAATTAACACCAAAGGCACTGCATCATATGCTCCACACGACCACTCTATCACCGTCATCGGGAAAAAGATGTTTGTATCCGGGCACGACAACATCAGCGTGTTTGACACAGAGACCGACTGCTGGCTGAGCACGCCTTCTGCACAGCTTGGTCCAGAGCGACCCAACGCTCATTCAGCCTTTTCCTACAATGGAGAGCTGTACACATATGGCTGGACCTTAAGTGATCTGTGGAAATTCAATCGAGAGACCTTCACCTGGGAGGAGGTTGAGCCCAAGAGGGAAGGCCCGCAGGCTAATGGGTATAGGATGGGCTGTTTTCTGGTGGGAGACCGTGTCATCCTTTTAACAGGATCCGAAACAACCAATGACCTGTACATCTTAGACTTAAGTCCTAGTCTGAAGACGTTATGCAAACTAGCAGTTATTCTGTACGCTCTGGATCAGTCGGAACTCCCACACAACATCAGGTGGGAAATGTGGTGGGAAACAGGAAAAGGAAACTGTCCCCTAAACAAACAAAGAAAACAAGACCAGGAGACCTGGTTCTGCCAGACCCAGCTCTGATCTTACATTATAAGATCAGAGCACTAAAAAGCTAAGCAGGACTTCATATGACGTGTCAGCCTGTGTATGCCCATGTATGGACGAAAGGGGGACAGACTTTTATGGCTGGGGCCTAAGGGCAAAGGGGGCATGCCCATGTATGGAGAAAACAGGTACAAAGCCTCATGTAGGCCGACCCCTTGGGTCTGGCAACAACAATAATATACAACTCATTGTGAAAAAAATGAACCAGGAGACCTGGTACTGCCAGACCCCTAGTGGTTGAAAGATCAGAGCACTACGTCACGCTAAGCTTGGCCAATCAAAAGGAGGACAGAAGACAGACCTCTTTTATGCCCATGTATGGACTAAAGGGGGACAGACTTTTATGGCTGGGGCCTAAGGGCAAAGGGGGCATGCCCATGTATGGAGAAAACAGGTACAAAACATGCCTATGTATGGACGGAAGGGGGACAGACTTTTATGGCTGGGGCATAAGGGCAAAGGGGGCATGCCCATGTATGGAGAAAACAGGTACAAAATATGTCCATGTATGGACGGAAGGGGGACAGACTTTTATGGCTGGGGCCTAAGGGCAAAGGGGGCATGCCCATGTATGGAGAAAACAGGTACAAAGCCTCATGTAGGCCCGACCCCCTGGGTCTGGCAACAACAACAAATGGGCACGGTGCGACAGTCGGTAGTGCTGTCGCCTCACAGCTAGAAGGTCCTGGGTTCCATTCCTGCAGGGGACGCTGTGGGTGCTGGGGGTGTGTTCTCTCCTCCGCGTCATCAGTGCCCATACCCTAGGTGGGGTTGGCGAAAGGGCCTTTCTGTGTGTTGTTTGCATGTTCTCCCCGTGTCTCCTAGGGTAGGTACCCTCACAAAAACATTCAGTAATCCTGGTCACTATACTGCCTCCCCCTGGCCAGCCGGGGCGCCTGATGGAGGGGAAAGGAACTGGTTGTAATAACGTGTTCCTTCCACGCGCTACGTCCAACCAGGGAAACTCTCCCCTGTCAGGTGACAAGAAGGTCAGTTGGCTCTCATGCATTGAAGGAGACATGAGCTCGGCCCTGGCCTCCCTAGGTTGGCAGAGGGAAGGTAGTGCCCAGGATTACTGGGCACTACATATAATTGGCACTGGGTGTAAAAAATAGGGTTACAAAATCGTGGGATAAAAATTGGAGAAAAAAAAGAAAACATAATGCGTGCGTGTCTGTATTTAACAGGGGAACCATTAATGAGAATGCTTCTTGTTCTTGTCCTGCACCAAATTAGCACATTTCGACTACTGTTTGTTGTTTGTTAAAGTTTGATGTTCCAATAGTTGATGTTTAACAGTAAATAATAAAATGGCCTCCCTGGCCTATTTTAAGTCTATACATTTTTACCTGGGAAATCGGCTAATACCGTAATCACATTTTTACAGTCCAGTTTAATGTAAAATCTGTTGTATGGTGTATATAGAAGGTTAGGGCCGCTTCGCAGCCCTGCCAATCAATCAGTCAAGCTGAGAGTCTGATTGGCCCATCAGGGAAGCCTCCTCTGCACACACGTCATGCAAAGCCCTGCATAAACGTCATGCGTCAAAGGGCTGATAGGCACATCGGAGAATCAATCAAAACCGAGAGTCTGATCACTGAGGCGAAGTCTGCCAGATCAGGCTGAGGGTCTGATAGGGAAATCAGAGAATGAATCAGGCCGAGAGTCTGATCACTGATCGAGGTGGGGTAAGGAGCCTAAATAATAGCCAAAGCTCTGATCAACAGTCTGTGGCGGGTTTGGAGGCCAGTGGAGTGATCCTGTGCTCGGGAACCCCGGCCGAACTTCGGAGGCTTTGTCAATTATAGTAGTAGGATAAGTAACAGAATAATCAGAGCAAAAACGTAGCCTACATATTTAACACGTTCCCTCTCATTGACGCAGATCTACTGCAATTAAAAATAAATCATGTTTTTAGTGATTACGCTAGAGGGCGCCCTTTGCCAACCTATGAATGATCCCTCGACTGCGAGAGAATGCTAGAACAAGAAACACATCTAGCTCGGATGTCTTCTTTTTTGGGTGAAAACCAGCCATATTCAACTGCTGATAACAACAGATCGCGGTAAAAAGACCCCCCTCCCAGACAGCTTTTGTTTACATGCGTTTCAACATCGAGGCTTCCGTGGGTCTCTGTGGATCGTCAAAATAAGGTAAAAAAATACGTTTTTTGGGGGGTTTTATGACCTCAATTACACCCAAAAAATCTGAACTTTGAACATTCAGTGGATTTTCTGTGGTCTGGGGTTTTCTGAATAATTAGGCTGAAAAGTAATCTGAGCTTGGCCCTTCGACAGTGGGGTCACAGTAATGTCTGCTCCGCAGAGGCGATGATTGACAGGCAAAATCCCTCACCAGCGGCACCCGCAGGCAAAGATTTCTTTTTTCATTGCAGTTGAAAAGGCTTTAGAAATGTGAGAGAAACACCTGCCATGGATCAATGGAGTGGAACGTTTTGTTAAAACTTTCTATACACGTTTGAAGGATCATGACAAAAGACTTTTAATGTGTGGTAAGACTGAACGTCATGAAACCTTTAACTCAAGAACAAATTTGATGGAGCATCTTTCACTTTCACTAGCTGAGCAATATTTGACTGGGAGTATAGCTTCAAAAGAAGACTAAAACTAGGACAACAACAAAACCAGTCACACAGTGAGTCAGTCACAACAGAAGGGAGTAGAAAACCAACCACAAACAGTATCTACACTTTGACCCGAGTGCTGGGGGTTGAGCTCAGCTGGCTGTGTAAACGTTACGAACCTGGACGGTTCTCTCCACGGTGCTGCTGGGAGTCTCCACTGTGTCCTTCACAAAGAAGTTCTCCATCACGTCCACCTCCATGCACTCCTGTCTGCACACCGGACAGCGAATCACATTCACTGAGTGGGGGGGGGGGGGAGAGAGAGAGAGAGAGAGAGAGAGAATACAAGTTGAAATGTAGCTGCAAGCAGCGATAATACGGGGCCAGTGAGAGAGAGACAGACAGACATGGAAACTGGAGAGAGAGAGAGAGAGAGTAATGGAAACTGGGAGAGAGAGAGAGAGAGAGAGAGATGGAAACTGGAGAGAGAGGGAGGGAGAGAGAGAGAGAGAGAGAGAGAGAGAGAGAGAGAGAGAGAGAGAGAGAGAGAGAGAGAGAGAGAGAGAGATGGAAACTGGAGAGAGAGAGAGAGAGAGAGAGAGCAACACTTGTCACATTTCATGCCAATAAAGCCTATTGAATTGAATTGAATTGAATTGAGAGAGAGAGAGAGAGAGAGAGAGAGAGAGAGAGAGAGAGAGAGAGAGAGAGAGAGAGATGGAAACTGGAGAGAGAGAGACGTGGAAACTGGAGAGAGAGAGAGAGAGACGTGGAAACTGGAGAGAGAGAGAGAGAGAGATATGGAAACTGGGGAGAGAGAGAGAGAGAGAGAGAGAGAGAGAGAGAGAGAGAGAGAGAGAGAGAGAGAGAGAGAGAGAGAGAGAGAGAGAGAGAGAGAGAGAGAGAGAGAGACATGGAAACGGAATAGATTGAAAAGAGACATGGAAACGGAATAGATTGATGAGAGAGAGAGAGATGGAAACAGAATGGATTGATTGGACATCTCAACCTATTGCCATTGACAGGAATCGAATTCTCAACCTTCGGACTAATAGGCTTCAACATTACCTACAGTGCTATAGCTTTGTCCAGGCTGATGTTGTCTGTTGAAGATCATAAACTCTTGCCTTCTGTCATGAACCAAGCCAACACTAAGATCACTCGTTCACAAACCATTTACCAATAGAGAAATTGTATGTCTCCTCGCAACCGAAAACAGTGAAAGCAGCTGATCTAAAAGCTCAGAAACACGTTGCTATCTGAAAAGTTTTGAGATTGTAGATCGGCTATTTTCAGAATGAAGTATGTCATACATTGAAAAAGCGTACTCTCAAATAAGCATTTCAGGTTATCTGTACCATTTGCACATGTATTCATTGATACAGTCATGTTGTTTGCAATTCAACTTAAATGAAATCTGCATCAAGTGAGGCTTGAACTGGCGACCTTGAGATTGTGAGGCATTCATTTAAGGGAGACGCCATTGGCCCAACAGACAAGTAACTGTGAAAAAGGAGATCACACAGATGATACAGTTTCACGCAAATAGCTGAAAAATCCTGGGTTTAAGTGTTTTTCAAACTGCTCAAAATTGCGGACAATCTAAGGGCGGAGCTTAATGGTCAAATCGATACGTGTGTTCCTCATGAGTCAAGGCACATGTGTAAGCAAGTTTCACGACTTTCGGCCAAACGAGGCATGACTTATGCCTGTTTAAAGTCTGCCTTTTCAAAAAATTGCTATAGCGCCCCCTTTTGGCCAATTGGAGTAAGATTGGTTTCAGTGATATTTGGAATGACCCTGTACATTTCTGCAAAGTTTCAAAGAAATGTGAGTCTGCATGTATGTTTTAGGCACAGATGAATAATTTTCATAAAACTGTAATAGTTAAAATCTATCTCCTCCTGGGATTTTTGAGCAATCTGCACGAAACGTTTAACACTTGAACTTTGGACCACTGTCTACAAAAATTTCCAACGGATTTTCCATAAGTGAAAAAATGCAGAAGTTAGGAGCCAATGACTGTTTTTCATATAATTCAAAATGGTGGGAGATCTAAAGGTCAGAGGTCAAAAGTCAGTGGGTGAAAGTTGTTCAGCATGAGGAGATGCATATGTGTATCCAAGTTTCATGGCTGTAGGTCAAACAGGGCATGAGTTGTACCTGTTCAAAGTTGGCATTTTCAATTGAGTGCTATAGCGCCACCTTTGGACGAAAGATTGTGAGAATTATTTCTTGATCGTTTTTCATGACCATCTACCATATGGCCGAGTTTTGTAAAAAGCGACAGCACGGTTAAGCCAGATCTAAGATTAGCCTTCAATTGAGAGGGAGCGAAAAACAATTATCAATATAGCTGCAAGCAGCGATAATACGGGGCCAGTGAATAGAGAGAGAGAGAGAGACATGGAAACGGAATAGATTGAAGAGAGAGAGAGAGTGACATGGAAACAATAGATTGATGAGAGAGAGAGATGGAAACATAATGGTTTGATTGGACATCTCAACCTACTGCCATTAACATGATTCGAACTCTCAACCTTCAGACTAATAGGCTGCAACACTACCTATAGTGCTATAGGTTTGTCCAGGCTGATATTGTCTGTTGAAGATCATAAACTATTGCCTTCTTTCATGAACCAAGCCCCTGTTTCACTAACACTAAGATCACTCGTTCACAAACCATTTACCAATGAAGAAATTGTACATCTCCTCAGAACCACAACTAGTGAAAGTAGCCGATCTACAAGCTCACAAACCATGAAAAGTTGTGAGATTGCAGATCAGCTTTTTTCAGATAAAGTATGTCATACGTTGAAATAACGTACTCTCAAATAAGCATTTCAGGTTATCTTTACCATTTGCACATGTATTCATTGATACAGTCATGTTGTTTGCAATTCAACTTAAATTAAGTCCGCATCAAGTGAGGCTTGAACTGGCGACCTTGAGATTGTGAGGCATTCATTTAAGGGAGACGCCATTGGCCCAACAGACAAGTAACTGTGAAAAAGGAGATCACACAGATGATACAGTTTCACGCAAATAGCTGGAAAATCCTGGGTTTAAGTGTTTTTCAAACTGCTCAAAATTGCGGACAATCTAAAGGCGGAGCTTAATGGTCAAATCGATACGTGTGTTCCTCATGAGTCAAGGCACATGTGTAAGCAAGTTTCACGACTTTCGGCCAAACGAGGCATGACTTATGCCTGTTTAAAGTCTGCCTTTTCAAAAAATTGCTAAAGCGCCCCCTTTTGGCCAATTGGAGTGAGATTGGTTTCAGTGATATTTGGAATGACCCTGTACATTTCTGCAAAGTTTCAAAGAAATGTGAGTCTGCATGTATGTTTTAGGCACAGATGAATAATTTTCATAAAACTGTAATAGTTCAAATCTATCTCCTCCTGGGATTTTTGAGCAATCTGCACGAAACGTTTAACACTTGAACTTTGGACCTCTGCCTACAAAAATTTCCAACGGATTTTCCATAAGTGAAAAAATGCAGAAGTTAGGAGCCAATGACTGTTTTACATATAATTCAAAATGGTGGGCGATCTAAAGGTCAGAGGTCAAAAGTCAAACCACGAAAGTTGTCGGGCATGAAGAGACGCATGTGTGTATCGAAGTTTCATGGCTGTAGGTCAAACAGGGCATGAGTTGTACCTGTTCAAAGTTGGCACTTTCAATTGAGTGCTATAGCGCCACCCTTTGACGTATGAGTGTGAGAATTATTTTTTGATGGTTTTTCATGACCATCTACCATATGGCCGAGTTTCGTAAAAAGCGACAGCACGGTTAAGCCAGAACTAAGATTAGCCTTCAATTGAGAGGGAGCGAAAAACAATTCGTAATATAGCTGCAAGCAGCGATAATACGGGGCCAGTGAATAGAGAGAGAGAGAGACATGGAAACGGAATAGATTGAAGAGAGAGAGAGTGACATGGAAACAATAGATTGATGAGAGAGAGAGATGGAAACATAATGGTTTGATTGGACATCTCAACCTACTGCCATTAACAGGATTCGAACTCTCAACCTTCAGACTAATAGGCTGCAACACTACCTATAGTGCTATAGCTTTGTCCAGGCTGATATTGTCTGTTGAAGATCATAAACTCTTGCCTTCTTTCATGAACCAAGCCCCTGTTTCACTAACACTAAGATCACTCGTTCACAAGCCATTTACCAATGAAGAAATTGTACATCTCCTCAGAACCAAAACTAATGAAAGTAGCCGATCTACAAGCTCACAAACCATGAAAAGTTGTGAGATTGTAGATCAGCTATTTTCAGAATGAAGTATGTCATACGTAAAAAACATACTCTCAAATAAGCATTTCAGGTTATCTTTACCATTTGCACATGTATTCATTGATACAGTCATGTTGTTTGCAATTCAACTTAAATTAAGTCTACATCAAGTGAGGCTTGAACTGGCGACCTTGAGATTGTGAGGCATTCATTTAAGGGAGACGCCATTGGCCCAACAGACAAGTAACTGTGAAAAAGGAGATCACACAGATGATACAGTTTCACGCAAATAGCTGAAAAATCCTGGGTTTAAGTGTTTTTCAAACTGCTCAAAATTGCGGACAATCTAAGGGCGGAGCTTAATGGTCAAATCGATACGTGTGTTCCTCATGAGTCAAGGCACATGTGTAAGCAAGTTTCACGACTTTCGGCCAAACGAGGCATGACTTATGCCTGTTTAAAGTCTGCATTTTCAAAAAATTGCTATAGCGCCCCCTTTTGGCCAATTGGAGTAAGATTGGTTTCAGTGATATTTGGAATGACCCTGTACATTTCTGCAAAGTTTCAAAGAAATGTGAGTCTGCATGTATGTTTTAGGCACAGATGAATAATTTTCATAAAACTGTAATAGTTAAAATCTATCTCCTCCTGGGATTTTTGAGCAATCTGCACGAAACGTTTACCACTTGAACTTTGGACCTCTGCCTACAAAAAATTCCAACGGATTTTCCATAAGTGAAAAAATGCAGAAGTTAGGAGCCAATGACTGTTTTTCATATAATTCAAAATGGTGGGAGATCTAAAGGTCAGAGGTCAAAAGTCAGACCACGAAAGTTGTCGGGCATGAAGAGACGCATGTGTGTATCGAAGTTTCATGGTTGTAGGTCAAACAGGGCATGAGTTGTACCTGTTCAAAGTTGGCACTTTCAATTGAGTGCTATAGCGCCACCCTTTGACGAATGAGTGTGAGAATTATTTCTTGGTAGTTTTTCATGAGCATCTACCATATGGCCGAGTTTCGTAAAAAGCGTATGCACGGTTAAGCCAGAACTGGCAAAAACAAGTATTTTTCAAACTGCTCAAAATTGCGGAAAATCTAAGGGCGGAGCTTAATGGTCAAATCGATACGTGTGTTCCTCATGAGTCAAGGCACATGTGTAAGCAAGTTTCACGACTTTCGGCCAAACGAGGCATGACTTATGCCTGTTTAAAGTCTGCCTTTTCAAAAAATTGCTATAGCGCCCCCTTTTGGCCAATTGGAGTAAGATTGGTTTCAGTGATATTTGGAATGACCCTGTACATTTCTGCAAAGTTTCAAAGAAATGTGAGTCTGCATGTATGTTTTAGGCACAGATGAATAATTTTCATAAAACTGTAATAGTTAAAATCTATCTCCTCCTGGGATTTTTGAGCAATCTGCACGAAACGTTTAGCACTTGAACCTTGGACCACTGCCTACAAAAATTTCCAACGGATTTTCCATAAGTGAAAAAATGCAGAAGTTAGGAGCCAATGGCTGTTTTTCATATAATTCAAAATGGTGGGAGATCTAAAGGTCAGAGGTCAAAAGTCAGAGGGTGAAAGTTGTTCAGCATGAGGAGACGCATATGTGTATCCAAGTTTCATGGCTGTAGGTCAAACAGGGCATGAGTTGTACCTGGTCAAAGTTGGCATTTTCAATTGAGTGCTATAGCGCCACCTTTGGACGAAATATTGTGAGAATTCTTTTTTGATCGTTTTTCATGACCATCTACCATATGGCCGAGTTTCGTAAAAAGCGACAGCGCGGTTCAGCCAGAACTGCGAAAAGTGGCAGAAGAAGAAGAAGAAGAAGAAGAAGAAGAAGAAGAAGTGACAGAATACTGCCAATAACAATACGTGTACAGAGCAGAGCTCTGTCCCCGTAAATATAGCTGCAAGCAGCGATAATACGGGGCCAGTGAATAGAGAGAGAGAGAGACATGGAAACGGAATAGATTGAAGAGAGAGAGAGAGTGACATGGAAACAATAGATTGATGAGAGAGAGAGATGGAAACATAATGGTTTGATTGGACATCTCAACCTACTGCCATTAACAGGATTCGAACTCTCAACCTTCAGACTAATAGGCTGCAACACTACCTATAGTGCTATAGCTTTGTCCAGGCTGATATTGTTTGTTGAAGATCATAAACTCTTGCCTTCTTTCATGAACCAAGCCCCTGTTTCACTAACACTAAGATCACTCGTTCACAAACCATTTACCAATGAAGAAATTGTACATCTCCTCAGAACCAAAACTAGTGAAAGTAGCCGATCTACAAGCTCACAAACCTTGAAAAGTTGTGAGATTGTAGATCAGCTATTTTCAGAATGAAGTATGTCATACGTTGAAAAAACGTACTCTCAAATAAGCATTTCAGGTTATCTTTACCATTTGCACATGTATTCATTGATACAGTCATGTTGTTTGCAATTCAACTTAAATTAAGTCTGCATCAAGTGAGGCTTGAACTGGCGACCTTGAGATTGTGAGGAATTCATTTAAGGGAGACGCCATTGGCCCAACAGACAAGTAACTGTGAAAAAGGAGATCACACAGATGATACAGTTTCACGCAAATAGCTGAAAAATCCTGGGTTTAAGTGTTTTTCAAACTGCTCAAAATTGCGGACAATCTAAGGGCGGAGCTTACTGGTCAAAGCGATAGATGTGTTCCTCATGAGTCAAGGCACAAGTGTAAGCAAGTTTCAAGACTTTCGGCCAAACGAGGCATGACTTTTGCCTGTTTAAAGTCTGCATTTTCAAAAAATTGCTATAGCGCCCCCCTTTGGCCAATTGGAGTGAGATTGGTTTCAGTGATATTTGGAATGACTCTCTACATTACTGCAACGTTTCAAAGAAATGTGAGTCTTGCATGTATGTGTTAGGGGCAGATGAATAATTTTCATAAAACTGCAATAGTTAAAATCTATTTCCTCCTGGGATTTTTGAGTAATCTGCACAAAACATTTTACACATGAATTTAGGACCTTTGCTGACAAAACAAAAGCGGCGGATTTTCCATAAGTGAAAAAATGCAGAAGTTATGAGCCAATGGCTGTTTTTCATATAATTCAAAATGGTGGGCGATCTAAAGGTCAGAGGTCAAAAGTCAGACCACGAAAGTTGTCGGGCATGAAGAGACGCATGTGTGTATCGAAGTTTCATGTTTGTAGGTCAAACAGGGCATGAGTTGTACCTGTTCAAAGTTGGCACTTTCAATTGAGTGCTATAGCGCCACCCTTTGACGAATGAGTGTGAGAATTATTTCTTGGTAGTTTTTCATGAGCATCTACCATATGGCCGAATTTCGTAAAAAGCGTATGCACGGTTAAGCCAGAACTGGCAAAAACAAGTATTTTTCAAACTGCTCAAAATTGCGGAAAATCTAAGGGCGGAGCTTAATGGTCAAATCGATACGTGTGTTCCTCATGAGTCAAGGCACATGTGTAAGCAAGTTTCACGACTTTCGGCCAAACGAGGCATGACTTATGCCTGTTTAAAGTCTGCCTTTTCAAAAAATTGCTATAGCGCCCCTCTTTGGCCAATTGGAGTGAGATTGGTTTCAGTGATATTTGGAATGACCCTGTACATTTCTGCAAAGTTTCAAAGAAATGTGAGTCTGCATGTATGTTTTAGGCACAGATGAATAATTTTCATAAAACTGTAATAGTTAAAATCTATCTCCTCCTGGGATTTTTGAGCAATCTGCACGAAACGTTTAACACTTGAACTTTGGACCACTGCCTACAAAAATTTCCAACGGATTTTCCATAAGTGAAAAAATGCAGAAGTTAGGAGCCAATGACTGTTTTTCATATAATTCAAAATGGTGGGAGATCTAAAGGTCAGAGGTCAAAAGTCAGAGTGTGAAAGTTGTTCAGCATGAGGAGACGCATATGTGTATCCAAGTTTCATGGCTGTAGGTCAAACAGGGCATGAGTTGTACCTGGTCAAAGTTGGCATTTTCAATTGAGTGCTATAGCGCCACCTTTGGACGAAAGATTGTGAGAATTATTTTTTGATCGTTTTTCATGACCATCTACCATATGGCCGAGTTTCGTAAAAACCGACTGCACGGTTCAGCCAGAACTGCGAAAAGTGGCAGAAGAAGAAGAAGAAGAAGAAGAAGTGACAGAATACTGCCAATAACAATACGTGTACAGAGCAGAGCTCTGTCCCCGTAATAACCCTTGGCCTTCATTATAATTTTTGCCAGACCCAGAGGGTCGGCCTACATGAGGCTTTGTCGGTCTGTCCCTCTTTCCCTCTTTTCCTGTCCCTCTTTCCCTCTTTCCCTGTCCCTCTTTTCCTCTGCACACACGTCATGCGAAGTCCGGCCATTCAGATTCCAACCACTAGGGGTCTGGCAGTACCAGGTCTCCTGGTTCTAGTTGATAAACATAAATTCAATCACACATACAGTATTGCATATATATTACTGTAGTGGTTCTCAAAGTGAGGTACGGGGACCCTATGCGTTACTTGCAGGGGTTCCAAATGGACACTTACAGCCAGGTCTGTAACTCTGAGAGTGTACGAATGGAACCAAATGGACCCTTAACGGACCCGTCCATTTGGTTCCATTCGTATATATGTCACAGGGAAATTGGCATTCCAGGGAAATTGAAAGGGCAGCGCGAGGCGTTGAGAGCTTGTAGATCTGCTATTTTCGGCTAATGTTCCCCTCAGAAAAGGAATTCTAGGGTTCAAGTGGTTAATGTAAAAAAAACGAAATTCTATCACACAAAGATTTGGCGGACCCCCTATAGTAGCTCTGACCCCCTGTTGAAGACCCCTGGCCAAATGCATATCAAACTGGGGGTCCTTGAAATGAAAAACGTTGAGAATCAGTGGAGTAAAAGGACTGCACTAGTGTGACGGGATAATGGTGGGAACAGCAGTAATTCACAGTTGGCCTCCATTCCTCAAGTTGCAACATGAAGAATGTGTGAGAAGATGACAGACAGACATGGAGTCAGACAAGCCAGTCCACGCACAGCATGTCTGTCTCCCAGACAGTACAGACAGACATGCAGTCAGACAAGCCAGTCCACGCACAGCATGTCTGTCTCCCAGACAGTACATTGTCTTTCACAAGCATACACTCTGTTGCAAAATGGTGGAAGGAAGAGCGCAGGTTTAAAGGTAGTGTAAGTGATATTTTATGGCTAAAACGAAAAGTATGGCCTGAGGCACCTGGCACCATTTTCTGTTTACTAAAAGAGCTGGAGAGATGGGGAGACCCCTCCTGAAGTTAACTCTACTAGACCATACCCGGTCGACGCATCCGTGGGGGGATATGCGCACAGGATCTGGCAACCCGGGAGGCGACATTGTTTGACACATAAACGCTAATAAGAAGCTTTGTATACATTTTATACATTTGAAAAACTTGTGAAATTGGACATTCTGCATCTCATTTTGATACTTTAAGTACATTTTGATACCAATACATGTGTACTTTTACTCAAGTAATTTTGAACACAGGACTGTTACTTGTGTAATGAACCTGCGGGTGACACTTGTAACAGAGTATTTCTACAATAGGGAAATAGTGAGTACTTCTTCCATCACTGAGTCTTTCACAAAATCATCACCTAAATATGACTACTATTTTGTAAACAAATGACTCACGTGGTTTGGTGTTGCCCTCAATCTGATGGGAGTTTGGGGGCGGATCAGCCATGGCCAGGTTCCTGGAGGCAGAAGGCAAGCATTTCTTACAGAAGGAATGCAGACACGGTAGAAGTTTGGGCTCCCTGCTGTGGAAGTTCAAGTGGCAAACAGGACAGTGGTCCAGCAGGCTCAGACTACTGGACACCCCGCCGATGGACTTCATGTTCTCCTCATCGTTGTCGCCGTGCACGGGCATGCTCTCCGCTTCATTCTCCACTATGATCACAGCATCCAGGGAGTCCAGGAGTGCATGGTGTTCTCCTCCCACATCCATCTTTACAGTTTACACCCAACCTTAAGCTGCACGTTGCTTTATGAGGATGCCGTCCTACTTGACATCTATGTCATACGTTCTTGTTACATCCAACACACGTTGCTTTATGATGATGTCGCCTCCTTGCAAAACATTAATATCCACACACTGACTGACTGACTGCCAAGCAAGGCAAGTCAGCGAGCCAGAAGAGTAAGAAGATGCATCTCTCTCTCCTAAATCCTTCACAGATTACACCTCCCTCCATCCATCCATGCATCCATTTAAGATTCACTCCTTTTTTCCTGCACAGATCCGTGTTTTTTCGCAGCAAAAAAAAACGTTTTTTAAAGCCTTTGAGAAAAATGCTCCCTTCGCTTCAGTTCATAAAACGATCATGCAGACAAACATGCAGCGAGTAATATAAACAATATACTGATTACAATACAGCAGTGCTTTGAGGTTTCGTTTGTAGTCTAGGTACAGAGATCTGTGCGTTTTGTTGTGCGTGGATCTGGCTACATAATAATGATCATTTTTTGAGCACCGCACGATGCGGTACGAGACGGGGGCGGGGTCAAACACAGTGCACTGTGATAGGAGGGACGTTCAACCCTGCGGTTCTCAACCTGTGGGCCGGGGCCCACTTGGTGGGACGTGAGGATGTTGCAAGTGGGTCGGGTCCCCCAAATAATTGGCGAAACACACTACGATTTTATTCATGATATGACTGAGCTAATGTGACAAAATAAAAGTTGTTTTCTACTTTAAAATCTTGGGAAATGTGATTTTTATTGTGATACTGATAAATAAGAACTTGTATAGGTAATGTGACAAAATAAATGTTTTTTCCTTCTTTAAAATCTTGGGAAATGTGTTTTTTATTGTGATACTGATCAATAAGAACGTGTATAGGCCTACTGATGTTAGTTGATCATTGATCATTGATCCTAGCCTGGCATTGGCCAGACTGATAACGTGGACTCACTACTACGTGAGAGTGAATCCAGTCCACGTTATCAGTCTGGCCAATGCCAGGCTACATTGATCCTACCATTGACCATTGATCCTAGTCAGTAGCCAGAGCACAATTCATTGATCGATTGATTGATCATTAAGATAAAAATGCTCTGAAAATGCACACAGCCCATTCATCTGACCCCTGCGACCTGCGTTAAAACAAAAACTATTTTGTTAACAATTTAAAGCTCTATATATTGTGATCATTGCTATGTGTTTGTTCAATAACCTCTCTGTCTCTCCAGCTCGAGAGCACAGAACAGATTTTTTCAGGTGGGTCACCAATGTATTTCATCCAGTCAGGAAAGACTACCCATCTATCAGCTTCAATGCATAGTGTTCCATTTCTAGCTGGTAAACAGAAAATATTTGCAGGTGGGTAAAAAAAAAAAGGAGGAAAAAAAACAGAATCATCCAATCAGGAGAGAGAATCCCACAGCGATCATTTATCAGCTTGTGTTCGTTCCAGTTCCAATGTGGTCACTTCATCATTGTTTTGGTTCAACGTTTCCAGTTTCACGTGTTTATCCTGTGTCCTCTATGAGTTCTCTGTCCTTATTAGATCAAATTGGTCCCACCTGAACATGTAGGCCTATGTTCTGTTTACTAAAGAGCTGGAGAGACGAGGAGACCCCTGTTACTGAAAAAACACTCTAGCAATGGTTTTCAACCCTTTTCAAATCAAGGTCCATTATTTATTTGGCATTTGAGCCACCGAACCACCATTTGATGAGATTTAGACTCTCAGACCCAAAAACTTAAGAATAGAATATTTTGTTGTCGTTGGATGATATTCCATCCATGCTGTATTGATGTTGGTACCATAGGAGAGATGACAGGCAAATGTTGATCAAAATAACAATTATTGAATTACGTAATACAGATGTTTAATAATAATTTAACTCTTGAGAGCGTAAAATGAAACCAAATGGAACCCCCTCCGCAAGGACCCCTGGAGGTTCCCGGACCCCACTTTGAGAACCACTGCTTTTTGCTATATGATTTGTGGACTGTGGTTATAGAATTTGCTTTATTTATACCTTTTCTCAACACCAATGTTACAAGAGAGCAGTTGAGCTACTTGGGGCGCAGGAGCAGTGGTGGAAGAAGTACTGACGTTTTTTACTTGAGTAAAAGTATCAATACCATGTAGAAATACTCTGTTACAAGTAAAAGTCTGGTATTCAGAATTTACTTTAGTAAAAGTACCGAACGCATTGGTATCAAAATGTACTTGAAGTACCAAAACTAAAAGTACTCATTATGCAGCATGTCCCATTTCAAGTTTTCAAAATGTATACAAATCTTTTGAAAATAGCCGATCTACAAGCTCACATCGCTGCGATGTGACGCGTTGTGAGCTTGTGGATCGGCTATTTTCAAATAGCCAAAATATATAGAGGGCTTATAAGTGGTTAATGTATGTTTAGTAATACAAACCTAACTCTGAAAAGTAACTAGTATAAGGTTTTCAAATAATTGTAGTGGAGTAAAAGTACAACATTTACCCTCAGAGATGTAGTGGAGTAGAAGTAAAAGCATTGAAAATTGGAAATACTCCAGTAAAGTAAAAAAAAAAAAAAACTCAAAATTGTACTAAATTAAGTTTAGTATTAAGTTTAATTATTACATTAATGAGTAAATGTACTTAGTTACTTTACACCACTGCAGAGGATGGCGTTTGCAATCAAGTTCAAAGGTTTGTTTGTTTGCTTAATACATCACTCATTAGGGAATATAGATAGCGAGAGGCAGGCTTGTGTAGCCTCTGGCAGCTCTGCATTGCATTCACACACATGATGGATGTGACGGCACAAAACCATACTGTTCCTCTGAGTGATGGCAATCGTATTCCTCTGCTCGGATTAGGCACCTACGGGGACCCCAGGACGGTGAGAGAGAGAGAGAGAGAGTTGTAAATATTGATGATAATAATAACATGCAAATATTTGAACTCCAGTGTAGAAGCGGTGCGATTCATATTGCTAAAGTGAATACCAGAAAACAACATTTACAAGTACATTATTTCAAGTACAATTGAACTTGTAATCGAGCTATAACCGATTTTTTTAAATTATAATTGATTAAATCGATTAGCTCGATTAACTGTTGCACTCCTAGTCATCGTCAAGGGAAACATTAACATGAGGAACTCATCAGGAATGTCTGAATAGGTAGCAAACAGGAACATACATTCTCAAAGATAGCCTATCTGAAAATAGCCCTTCTCAAAATTGTTCACCCTAAATGAATCAATGTCTAGGCTACCTAATGAATACATTTACTAATGGTATACAATTTAACATACATTGGCAGGCGTCCATGAACGTCCTCATAAAAGATCACATACGCAGTAAACGATCTTGCTGGGTACTTAAGTCCAATCTGTCAGCAGCCCTAATTGTGGATTTAATCTGTTTTGTCAGCAACAAAAACTATTACAGTGCAGGTCGTATAGTCTAAAGTATAACTTGCCTTTTCTGGTTTGTGTAGCTTTACACCTGGGAATTGCCTTCCATTCCAACTCAGCATGGAATAACATTGGGAATTGGTTTGGCTGAGAGCACATGTAGTGCTTAATTTATATTTTGTACTGACTGAAACATATGTTCTTCATATTTATTATAGTAAATAAGGAAAGTAAGTGGTACAAAAACTAAGAAATACTAGAACACCTCAAAGAGCAGAAAGATACACACACCAATGCTTTTAGCTTTTCATCAATTAAAACTATATGTTTTAGTCACCAGGAATTCAAAATATGAATATTTGACGTGTTTTTGGGGGTTTTGACAGACACCCAAAGGCACTGCCAGGCAGTGTGTGAAGCTGGCAATAGATGCGGGCTACAGGCACTTTGATGGGGCCTTGGTGTACTTCAATGAGCATGAAGTGGGTCAGGCCATCAGAGACAAGATAGACGATGGAACTGTCAAACGACAAGACATCTTCTACTGTGGGAAGGTACTTTGTGTTTTTTCGTAAATTGATAACCTATTTGTCAAACAGCGTCACGCAAAAGCATCAAAAGTAGCAGATCCACAAGCTCGAAACGTGGCGCGAAGTGACGCGTTTTGAGCTTGTAGATCTGCTGCTATTGATGCTTTTGAATTTGAATCCGGAAAAGTAACAGTTTTGGTGAGGTTTCCACCCGACAGAGAAGATATTCTGTCATATACAGCTACTACTATCACTAACTACTGTATTACTGTACCATTGATACTTCTAGTATTACTACTACTACCACTAAAACTTTTACTTTTACTATTACTACCACTGATACTTCTACTATTATTGATTGGCAGAATTTAAGTCTTTATCTAATTTATAGTTTTGTCATATATTTAATTATTGTTTCTTTATTCCGCCCACCCTTCCAACCATCCAACCAACCACCCACCTCCCCACCTCCCACCTATTACTACTGGTATACTGTTCTGGTGCAACTGACAATAAAAACTGTCTTTTGCGGCCACGTTATGTTTGAATTGTTATGTGGAAATAATATGTATCCTGTGATCTGCTTAAGTTCATTTTAATGTCCTCTTTTATGTGTCTTCTCTCAGCTGTGGAATACTTTCCATCCACCAGAGATGGTTAGGCCAGCATTGGAACAGACATTAAAGGCCCTGAAATTAGACTATATAGACCTCTACATAATTGAGCTTCCTATGGCCTTCAAGGTTTGTACTGTACATCTGCACACCATTGGATGAAAACATGTTGTTTTTTTGTCAGTAATATATTGAAAGTAACCAATGCAGTGTGTGTCATAACATTGTGTCTGTGTTTATACTGCAGCCTGGCAATGATTTCTATCCTAAAGACAAGAATGGCAAATATATCTACCACCATACAGACCTGTGTGCTACCTGGGAGGTGAGTTCTGCTTGGATTTAACACCTTAAAAGCCCAATAGGCTCTATGCACAGCAGCCATATTGGAAAGAAATTGGGCCTCTTCTTACTTCCTTCACAGGTGTTACCAATGCCACTAATTAAGGCTCTGTTCCATTTAGTGTGGCATAGTGGTTGTCTTATTTTCAAGGACCCCCATAACTCTGAGAGTGTACAAATGGAACCAAATGGACCCGTAAGCACCCACCATAAGGGGCCATTTGGGAACCAAAATGGAGTGTTTCTAGTGAGCTAACATGCACGATATCAGCACTCTGACCAGAATGGAACAGAGCCTTCATTAGTATTATTGGTAACACCTGTGAAAAAAGTAAGAAGAGGCCCAATTTCTTTCCAATATGGCTGCTGTGCATAGAGCCTATTGCATACGTTGTCATATGCAGTGGTGGACGGTAGCCTACATTAACCTGAGGACTGCTATTACTGTATAGAGGCTTTACTGAAGGCGGGATGAAATGAGAACATTCACAGTTTTTATGTTTTCAGTAGGACATTAGATGAAAAATGACACAAAAATGGAAAGGCCATGTACTGTACACACATCAACACGTCAACATAAACTGAACGTCTTTCATTTTCTGACATCACATTATGAGAATGTCTTGTGAAGTCTATGAGCCATATACATACTTTTCCACCTCTGTAGCATGTGAACATTTTAAAATACCATACACTATTACATCTAAATCTGTAACTTCTTCATTTTAGAGGAAAGACCAGAAGTAAAAAAAAAGACCATCAAATAAGATAATACATTTAATTGATTGAATTTAAGAGTTAAGAATTACTATTGTTTGTTCAAACTCCTGAGTCAAAAGCTTATACACACTCAACACCACCCTGATCAGAGTCACAACACTATGGTTTGAAGATGAGGAGAAAAAAAGCAGTGGTATCTAAAACCCTTATTGACAGGAAAGAAGCAGAGAGCAAAACTGTGAAATAAGTCTGGGCAGTATGAACAAAGCATCAAAGCCAATGGTGTTATTAAAATGCTGCACTTGACTCATTGTTAATAAAACCATCTTTATTGAACAAACATGTTTTCATTCTTTGAAATGTTGTTACAGTAGGTGTTATGAAACTTTGGATTTTAGGGAAAAGATTCCTAGATAATTAATACTCAATATTAACCCACTTGACACCAATCAAATAAAATGTAAAATACAGATACAAACGAAATGTACGTATACTTATGTATTTCACAAAATAAAAATATACAAGGATATTAGTATTTAGGTATATCTTAATAAATTACATAGACTACAAACAACACAAAAACACAACACAACCATGTTCCACGGAAAACCAAGTTAAAAGTATTGGATCAAACGGGAAAAAAACGTTTGTGTGTTAAAAGGAAGAAAGAGTAGTGTATGAATGGTTGCATAAATGCGTATCAGTGAGTATTCAATGAAATGGCCCCAGTGTTCACCCACGTGCATGTGAATTTGAATGACAGGTGAGTGATTTATGACCCCCCCCCCTGCCATTTGACAGGTTGACAGGTTGATTTATGACCGGGTCAAACCATCCCTCACCCCCCAGCTCACCCTTCAGAGTGAACTCTACCTCACTCCCTCGTGCAGAAACGTTTTCAATGTCACGGACCCCCAAATTGATATGTATTTGGCTGCAAAACCCCATTTGAAAGGACCTTGTGCCAGTGACCCCCATAAGAGAAGATTTTTGTTAAACCTTTTCAAAATTATTCAAAATGTAAAAAAGAAAATAACAATTATTTGAAAATAGCTAATCTACAATCTCACAAAGCTTGTAGATTGGCTTCTTTTGAATAGCCTAGTATATAATAGTGGGTAAGTGTTGAGTCTACTTGTGATCCTAGTTTACTGAGGCACTATACACTCTCTCTATGCATTAAGATGTACGTGTTTACCTTGCTTATTGTAAGTCACTCTGTTTAAGAGCATCAACTAAATGTCTAAATTGTAAAATGATATTGATGCTATTAACTAGTTTGGCTGGTAACCCACTTGGAACCCCCTCCAAAGGACCCCTGGGAGTCCCTGGACCCCACTTTGATTTAAATGTATATTTTATGAATAACCTTCATTGTAATATAAATACGGTTAAACATAAATTGTCAATGTTACATCAGGAGCAATGGGCGGTGGACATTTGGAAAAAAGCAAAGTTAAGAAATGATGATCAATTCAAAGAGGATTATATCACTGAACCCTATGTTGCATTTCATCTAAAGAGAGGACAGAGGTCCCTCTGGCAGTTGAGGTGGGTAGATATACAGGCATTCCTGAGGCGGAGCGATTGTGTGCTCTTTGTGACCTGGGAGTTGTGGAGGATGAGTTTCATTTGGGTTTTCACCGTCCAGTGTACAATGATGTAAGAAATTGTTTATTTGAAAAAAATCCAAGATAAGAATCCAGATGTATTTTGGATGTCTGAATACTGTATGTTAAGTTGGCTGTTCACTAAGGACGTTTTTGTTTTAGGAAGATTCATAGAGAAGGCATGGCAGTCGCGCTGGAGAATGATGTATCCATAACTCACAGCCTGGACAATCAATATGTTTATGTATTCTATTTGTGGACATCTTGGTGTATGTTAATTTTGTGAGTGTCTTGTAAGCCCGTGCGGGCTGGGCATCATGTGGTGCAGGACACAAAAAAGTTCTATCCATCTATCTTGAGAACCACTGCCCTAGCACTCCTCATTCCTTCATGTTGCCTTTTTTTTGTTGATAGATGTTATGCTATGCTCACATACAGTACAGTATGCTATGTAGGTCTGTTACACTGTTTGCCTGTACACAAATGCTGAGAATGCTAAGAATTTAGATAGCATGATGTTTAGACAGATTCTTGGTTTGATGTTTAGTATACTTGGTATCCTAGTTACTTTGTAGCACTACAGTTTCTATTTCCATACACCTTTTCTTTTCACTCTACTACATTTACATTTGTTTGTTGACTAGGGCCCATGCCATTTACTTTGCAGTAAATGTGTATGAATTGATCCGGTTGTAAACCAATCACGGCCTGTCAATTTGTCAAATGGCAAATCACTCACTACCTGTAAATCAAATACACGTGCATGCAGAAGAACTGCTCCATGCACACATAGGGAATATTTAACCACTTGAACCCTACCGTCCCAAGAGGCAAACATTCGATGTGCTGCGAGCTTGTAGAACAGCTATTTTTGGGGAAAAGATTTGGTGTCGAGGGAAACAAGGAGGAAGCCTAGTATAGAGACCCTGGGATACTCCGGTCAACATCATGGTTTACGTTAATCTACTACTTAAGTGAACAAATATTTGAACCAAGTATGAACATATTTTGAAAATGTAAGCTCTGTTTTCTCAAAACCCAAATGCTGTTACCAGCATAGCCTTAGCAAAAGCCTCCGTTATAGATTCAGTGTGTCAAGGACAATAAGAGACTTATTATGTATGTTCAAAACTTCTGTTTTCTGTCATGTTTTATCTTTATATTTCAGAATAACTAATAATGGGTGGCAAACTTCAGCCACTTCAGCCTATTTCAGAAATAGCAGATTTACAAGCTCACAGCACATAGCATCACAACGTGTTGTGACTGTAGTGTGAACTAACTAAATCAAATAAAATGATTGCCTAACATGAAAGTAGGGTTGAAAACATACGTGTGTCACGGTATTGTATTTGAAAAAAGTTCAGGAAAAATAACATGAAAGAACTGAATTTGAGGTTAAATGCAAATGCTAGGTCCTGGCAATTGCCATCCCTTAGCTGCGACCCCCAAATGACGCCCCTGCCCCGAGGTCTATCATCACGGCTTATCTCTGATGAGGATATGATGTGTTTGTCTCTCCACAGGCTTTAGAGGCGTGCAAAGACGCAGGGCTGGTCAGATCTATAGGAGTGTCCAACTTCAACCGCAGACAGCTGGAGCTGCTGCTGAACAAGCCAGGTCTCAGACACAGGCCTGTGTCCAACCAGGTGCACTGCTGCTTCTCTTTCAGCCACACCGTTGTGGACAATTCACTAAGTACAACTTTGTGAGTTGTGTGTACCAGTGGTGTACAGTAACTAAGTACACTTATTCAAGTACAAGTACTTAAGTAAAATGTTGAGGTACTTTTACTTTACTGGAGTATTTACAATTGTCTATACTTTTACTTCTTCTCCATTACATCCCAGAAGCAAATATTGAACTTTTACTCCACTATAATTATTTGAAAACTTTAGTTACTAGTTACTTTTCAGATATAAATCATTATATTATAAAACATACATTAACCACTTAATTAAGCCCTATTTTATACATAGGCTATTTAAAAATAGCTGATCTACAAGCTCACAACGCATCATGACACGTTGTGAACTTGTAGATCAGCTATTTTCAAACATTTTAGTACTTTTACTTTTGGTACTTTAAGTATATTTTGATGCCAATACTTTTGTACTTTTACTTAACATTTTGAACACAGGCCTTTTACTTGAAACAGAGTATTTTTATATTGGTGGTATTGGTACTTTTACTTAAGAAAAATATCTTCCACCACTGCATGTAGCCCACTAGTACATTGATATTGCATTTACATGCATTTTCCTCATCCAGGTTGAATGCCATCCATACTTCACACAGCCGAAGCTCTTGGAGTTCTGTCGTCAGAATGACATCGTCATCGTAGGGTACAGTCCCATCGGCACCTCCAGAGATGCCTCATGGTACCGTCCTCACTATGGACTTTAAAACTTTTGATCTCTGTGTTGTAGTATTTGGCATTATTTACGGGCACTTACATAAACTAGGTTTCAGGAAAAGGTTTTTCAAATGTCATGCATAACATGTCAAACACAGAGGTATGGTGTGGTAGTCTGGGAGACGTCGCTCCGAGCCTGTACAGCAGGGGCGTGGCCACTGCGTTCTGATTCAAATCAACAGCCAATGAAGAAAAGGGGGCGGGATCCACATGCACTGGGTGTTGCATGTAAATAGGAGCGACGGGGAGCAATTTCTCCTTGAGAAATTGCGGCCGCCATTGTTGTGTACTGCTGTTTGCCTCTCGTCGGTAAGCTAACATCCCGCACACAAATACCGGGGCTCTGGCCCAGAAGTTCCTCGCCCCTCCCGTTTGTATGCGAGAGCTGGCGAAAACTTCTGGGAACTCAGATTAATGGTGTGGTAATCAGTGGTTTATATTTCTACTCCATTTCTATTTCTACTCCACTACATCTCAGAGGCAAATATTGTATTCTTTTTGCGTTGCCACTATACAATTATTTGAAAAGTTTAGTTACAAGTTACTTGCAGAAGTTAGTCCACAAGCAGTCCACACCAAAGAATTGCATAGCAGATCTACAAGCTCACAACGTGTCGCATCGCAACACACTGTGAGCAACCAGGTCTGAATTGACCTGGTCGGTGCACTCTTGGGATTTTGTTGCGTGTTTCATTACGCTTTTATGTGTTTATCCTGGGTTTGAAGTGGTTGCAGTTGCAACTTGTTGCGTTGTGAATCATTGGTGTGGACTGGGCTTTAGACCACCATTGGTGTTAAGGGATGGGTGTTTACTGTTTTGTGTTGTCTCCTGTATAGGGTGAATCTAAAATGTCCTCCCCTGTTGGAAGACGCGCTGCTCGTGGCCATTGGGAAGAAGTACCAGAAGAGTAGTGCCCAGGTGGCGCTGCGCTTCAACGTGCAGAGAGGAGTGGTGGTCATCCCCAAAAGCTTCAACCCTGACCGGATCAAACACAACGGTCAGGTACGTTCAGTGGAGCATTCCTGTTAAACTTTTAAGCAGCATAAAGACTGCATGACGTGTTTGAGATTTCATCCCTGGAACGTCATGCCAAAGCATGTTTTCACTGTAGTGAGAGGTTACTTATTCTGTAGCTGTGGTGTGCATTCACATGAGCGCAAGTCGTACCCATGGGTTCATGTGCGTGCACGTGTATGTGATGACAGGCATGATTTATAGTTTGATTTATGGTCTCATTCCTGATGACCACATTTAAATGTATTTAAATGTCTACAACCACCACAATTGCGTTAGTTTATATTGTATTAACATAATCTTCTACCATACACATTGTCAAAATGACATTATATTTACTACAAAAGATACACACACACACACACACACACACACACACACACACACACACACACACACACACACACACACACACACACACACACACACACACACACACATACACACACACACACACACACACACACACACACACACACACACACACCTTCCAAGGCCTTCCTAACCAGGACTCCAAGCCTCCTGCCTCCTGAGCCACTGCTGGCCAGAAGATGTGCACGCACATCTGTCTCTGATTTATGACGCCCGTGACAGCTTGACAGGTTGACAGCTTATGATTGATTTACGATGAGGTTTTGACATGCACCTCCCCCTCCAACCCCCCCGGTCTTTGCTGACCTCAGAAGTAGGACAGTTGGTGACAAGGACAGACAGACAGTGAGCACCCGCTCACTGTCTGTCTGAACACTGGCTCCCCCTGGGTTAGTGTTGGAAGTGTCCTTGAGCAAGACACTGAGAACACCTAAGTGCTCCTGATGAGCTTTTTGTGTGTGTGTGTGTGTGTGTGTGTGTGTGTGTGTGTGTGTGTGTGTGTGTGTGTGTGTGTGCGCGCGCGCGTGTGCGTGCGTGCGTGCGTGCGTGCGTGCGTGCGTGCGTGCGTGCATGAGAATGTAAAGTGCTAACATTATTGGTTAAAAGTAGGAGGCACCACACAAGAAAATGTTAAATTAGTTTGATTAACTGTTGCATCCCTATTTATGCTTTGCTACAGATACTTGATTTTTCACTCACTGATGATGAAATGAAGGCTATTGAAGCACTGAACAAAAACATTCGTTTTGTGGAGCTGCTGATGTAAGTATGCCTGCTAATCTGTTTACATTTGATGATAACAAAACCTAAGTGGATGACATAGTCATGACATAGTCATTGAGTAACACTGAGGAAGGCTGACGTCACGTGCCGAAACGTGTCCGTTCTTTTTGGTAGACTGCTATCATCATTATTAACTCTTCTAAACTTGTTTCTTCCTTATAGTCATTGATGTAGTGGTTATATGTAGGCCTATGCATGTATGCAAGGATGTATGCATGCATGCATGCCAGGACCCCCAAAAGAAAAGATTTGTTTTTCAAAACTATTCCAAAATGTTCAAAATATTTCTAAAATATCAGATTGCAGGTACACGTTGTGAGCTTGTAGATCTGCTATTTTCGAATATCCAAAGTATAAAATAGGGCTATAAAATACACATTTAGCTGGGGACTCCCTGGAACCCCATTGAGGACCCCTCGGGTCTCTTTGAGAACCACTGCTTTGTGTTACTGTGCTATGGTCTTAAATGAGTAAATTATCCTGTGTTTTATTGTTGTTGCTGATTTTATTGTGGTGTTAATTAAATATTAAATTAAAAAGTAACACAATACCACTGTCTTCTTGACACAGGTGGAGTGACCATCCTGAATATCCATTTCATGATGAATATTGAACACATTTTGTGCTGTATGTGAAAGGCATAATTTTCTACCTTTTCCACTCTCAAATAAACACTAGAGGGCGTTATCTCACAATTATTGAAGATAAATAATGTGTGTATACTGTATAGACTAAAATAAGAATCCACTTGCTTAATAAATAAATAATTAGATGAATAAATCTTTTAGACAATTCTGTGCACTGTATAAGTCTTATTTTTTTTTCCTTTTGCTTTAATATGATGTGATGCTAAGACCAGAAAGAGATGAACATTTACTCCAAAGATCTATAAGAAATGATGATGTTTATTACAACCACCTTTATGTAAGAATGGTGCATGTGCAGTATTGCCTAAAATACTGTATAAAGGCAACAGTTTACAGGACCACATTGTGTGTGTGGTGTTTCATTGTTTTGCGTGTTTCATTACGCTTTTATGTGTTTATCCTGGGTTTGAGTTATATTGTGTGCATGTATTTTGTTTTACCAAAATCAAATCAGACCAATTTACAGAAAACCCCAGATTTGCTGTGAAAGCCTGAGTGTTCAAACTGGGGTATTTTTGGGGATAGAAGAGGGGTAGGGGAGACCAAGAACACACAGAAAAGAAGAAAAAGTTAAAATTCATGGTGTAGTCCCTTTAAAAAGTGCATGCTATTCTTGTGTGACCCTCAGCACAGGATTTGATAATTCCAGGCTCAAATTATTAGTATTGCCACGACCACCAATACTCATGATTGATTGATTGACCAATACTCCAATACTCATGATTGATTGATATAATGGCAGCTATTTCTGGGGCTTTTATGGTTATTGGAGAGAGGAGAAAACTGAGGAGCCAGGAGTGGAGAATTGGTGAGCAGACAAAAAAAACAAAAACAAAAAAGTTTATAATTAGAAACCTGTTTTTATATATTTCAGTGGAGTTATGACTAATGCAACATAATCTGAACAGTGACATCAACAAGCTGCTGAACAGACTGAGTGAGTGTGAAACCACCATCACCACAGCCGATGAATTAAACAAAAACAAAAACAAATTGCAGCTACGCTTCGCGTGGCGGCTGTGTGCTCCAAAGGTTTTTTTTTTTTTTTAAGATATCTTAAAAACAGTAGTAGACAGAACTCATTAGACCTACAAACAGTCAACAGTTCATATAGCCTCTAACTGGTGACGCAACTTGGACGCCACTAACTGTTCCCTCATTAACGGGACAGCAATGTGGTGTCCACGACCAATCAACCTCAGAATTCTTCTCTAAAAATATTTTCTGAAAGACAATTTAATATCTTGACCCAGTGCAGATCCTAGCCACTGAATTGCGGCTAGGATCGTGAATTGTTGTCAATTGTTGTCATATGAAATGTCTATAAATTATGCAAGATACCGCTGATAATCAACTTATCATTTTTTGTATAAAAAGATGTCATGTCGAAATGTTGTATACTACCTGTTTGTTTAAAAGAAAAAACAATCTTTGGAGCATAAAAAAGTGAGTTGCGAGCCCCGCTTTGTTCTCATGTTTACTGTTTTTACAGATTAAGCTTAGCAACAAGGAACGGAGGATGTGCGTTGTTTTTCTGGCTGTGTGGTCCCAGCCATGCTTGGTGGGCATGGAGGGTATTAGCCTCTAGCCTAATACAGACCTAGCGCTGCGTCTGCAAAGGCCTATCCTGATAATACATTCCAAAAGGTGATCAAAATGCTAAAGGCGCATGTATGTGAATTTAGTTTCAATATCATTATGCAGTGCTTTCATTCAATGCAAATAGAACTAGAGGTTAAGTATGCAGCCCCGGTTCTTTTAGTTCTGGAGTGAGACACTCACTATGGGAAACAGTGCCATCTGGCGATGCAACAGAGCTACACACAATACGCTCCCGGGCCCATTCATTGGGCAAGAGGGTATGTCACGTCACCAGCCGTCCCTTCCCCTTTCCAGAAGGACATATAAGGCCTTGTCGTGACGTAGAACTTCCTCCAACACAGTTCCTCTGTTCGCAGTGGCGAACAAAGGGGTGTTTGGTGAGTGTGTCACTCCAGAACTAAAAGAACCAGGGTTACATACGTACCCTCTAGTTCTTCTTTGTTCTTCCGTGAGACACTCACTATGGGATTTATAAACCCCCGGAAGCCTTAAAACGTTCAACCCCCACAAACCGCACGTGCCCCCTCCGGCCCTGAGGTCCGCACATGGCGGGACCCCGGCCTCCGGGGTTAGGTACTGGGGCTCCACCACTAATAGGCGAGCCTTATAGCCTCCACGATCCACCTGGAGAGCGTCGCTCTGGCGATCGCTTTCCTCTGGTTACCGCGGTCATAGGAGACAAAGAGCTGCGTAGAGATCGTGGAGATCGGTGATGTCGTCACGTGATCCAGCGGGCCTGCCCGCGCAGCGCCCGTTAGAGACTGTGGAAGGGTAGCGGTGGTAGTGAGGGCAGTTAGCCGCTAAGTGAAAAATGGGAGAACAATACCTTGTTCAACATGAGAGGTTTCACGGAGAATAGTAGTCTGTAGTCTGTAGTCTGTATGGTGCGTAACACCCAAGGAGACGGGTTGCAAGCTTTCCATTGCGTTAAGCAACGAGAAGGAGGGTTGGAGGGGGCGCCCCACAAACCGTTTGGTTGTTACCATGGGAACTAGTGACGTCGTTGTCTGATCCAGTGGGCCCGTACGTGTGACGCCCGCTAGAGACAGTATAGGCGTTATATGAGTGACCGGGGAATTCGGGGAAGTGACGTGACCGTGCATGAGATTCCTCCTCGATGTCAACATCCGGTCTACACGTTGCGTTGTGGCCTGGTCGTCGCCATCTTGTCTAGACCTGGCTGTCGAGCTAGAGTGTACCGACCTCACAGAAATGTGCAAAAGTTTCCTCTTTTTCTTGGTTGCAGAGGAGCGGTCCTTGACTCTGTCCCCTTGAGTCCAGTGAGGGTCCCTGTCTTTTCCCCAACGTCAACGGGGGGATCCGCTCCCACCCACTCTGACCGAGCAGACCTGGGTGGGACAGCCGGCAGTGCTGTGTCTCCTTCCAGGTCTGTCAGACACTGGAAGGAACTGGGTGGTCAGTGTTGCTTACCCCGCCCACGACGGGGTCGGGTGGCGTCGCAACGTTGTGGCCTGGCAGCATTGGGGGAGGAGGGGGCTCAAAGACGCCCAACGCCACCTCGCGTTTGAGGTCCTGCAACATCAAGCTCAGGGAACTTAAGGGGATTGGCGTGGCCCTTCCAGGCGGTCTGAAAGTTCTCCCTAGATCCAATGGCCACTGGCAGCTTCCTCACACGGGGTGGTGAGGTTCTGGGGCGACCATGCCTGGGAACGCCGGCGTGGGTGCGGAGGAGGAGGCTTGTATCTCCTCAACTGGAAGCTGCTGCCCGCACCTAGCCACCGCCCTCTCGAAGACGGAGGAAACGGAGAGCTTGGTGGTGCTTGGGGTCTCGTCGGTGGCTTCTCCGGGGCCCTGGAGAGAGAGCTGACCAGATGAGCCGGACGGGGAGGGGGTGCTGGTGGAGATCACTGCTCAGATATGGGCCGCTGTGGCCCCGGAGTAGGCTCCATGCTCGGGACTGGGACTGCGCAAGACGATGTCGCTGGAGCCCTGGTTGCACAGGAGTTCCCCCTCGTCGTCGTCCTCCTCCTCTCCGCCCGAATATTCCTCGTCCGAGTAATAGTCGTCCTCCTGGGGCTGGAACCTGCCGCTTGGAAGGGGAGGCATGCGTTAATCCGACAGACCTTTTCTCCGACTATGTGGCATCCGCGTGCGGTTAGGGTTAGGGTGCGGGTTTGGTTCGGGTTTACTGTTTAATGTCGGAGCACTGCGCTGTCGGAGGAATGCGCTGTCGGACTAACGTATTGCACCCGCTTGGAAGGACCGCTTGGGGCGGGGGAGAGTGGGGGAAGGGCTGCTGGTGTGTTGTTCCAGAAGAGAAACATCAGGAACAATAACTGCGGATGGTGCCTGGCCGTGGCGGGGCTGGGAGTAGTGAATATCAGTACTCACAGCGGCGGTGGTCGGGTGCTGTTTCTGCGGCTCTGTGGGAGGCTAGCGCTGTGACCCACAGGGCCCGTGGTAGATGGTGGTGGGGTCCCATCATGGTGCCGCGAGCGATGAGAACCACCGCCCGTGGCTACTGGGGTCGAGGGGGGGGGGGGGAGTGCCGTTGCGTCGCGAGAGCCGCTAACGCCACTAGCATCCAAGGAAGGCCTCAGTGTCTCCGCGTCACAAGGGGCCGGTGAAGGCGGGCGACTCACCGCTGCTGCTGTCTCCGGCGATCAGGGCCGAGCAGTCCGGGAGTCCACATCGCCGCGATGGTAGGGGGCCATCGTAGGAGGAGACGCTGCTAGCGCTGGCCATTGTGCGAGGCGGTCGTAAGTTTGGCTAACAGCTCTATACGGGGAGTTAGCCTAAAGAAACAAGGTGCTAGCGAAAGCTGTGGCTGTAGCCTAGCAGCTAAAGTGGCTAGTTGGCTGCTAAGTTAGCGGCTAAGGTAGCTAGTTAGCAGCTAAAGGTGGCTAGTTAGCCAACTCACCACGAGGTAGAAATAAGCTGTAAAGATGGTTTCTGGAGTGAGAAAGAACCCTCGGGCGATTCGTCCTAATCGCCGCTTTAGGGCTAAGCCGTTTTTTCTCGGTGAAGATGAAGAATACGTTTAGTAAAGATATCAAAGTAGTTTTAATGCGTGTGAGCTGTAGTTACACCTGCTAACAGAGGAACTGAAGAGGAAGTTCTATGTCACGACAAGGCCTTATACAGTATGTCCTTCCGGAAAGGGGAAGGGACGGCTGGTGACGTGACATACCCTCTTGCCCAATGAATGGGCCCGAGAGCGTATTGTGTGTAGGTAGCTTTGTTGCATCGCCAGATGGGCGCTGTTTCCCATAGTGAGTGTCTCACGGAAGAACGAAGAAGAACCGCATCCTGATAAGGCTCTGGTCACAGTTGCAAGATCAACTTAAAACAATATAAGAAAATAGCAAGAACAAAACAACAATACAATGGAATCAACTAAAAGCAAGAGTAAAAAAGTGGGTCTTGAGCTTGCTTTTAACGCTATCTATGGTCGTTGCCTGTCTTATGTGATGGGAGCTTGTTCCAGGCCGTTGGCCCATAAAAGCAGAAAGCTGCTTCGCCATGTTTTTTATAATTCGTTTTTGGCACCTCGAGGAGTCCAGCATTAGATGACCTAAGGAGACGGATTATATTTGGGAAGGCGATCAGAAAGGTATGGAGGTGCTAAACAATTAAGTGCCTTAAAAACTATTAAAATGATTTTAAAAACAATCCTAAAAGTTAGTCTGGGAGCCAGTGTAAAGATGCTAAAACTGGAGTGATATGTTCTCTGACTCTCTCATCTTGGTTTGTGTTAAATCTCTGGCTACAGCATTCTGAACAAATTATAGTCAATGCTTTTCTTAGGAAGGCCAGAAAAAGTGCATTAAAAGTAGTCGAGCCGTGAGAAGATGAAAGCATGGATTTACTGGATTAGTGTTTTTGCATCCTCCACTGACAGAAAGGCTCTCGATGTTTCTGAGATGAAAGAAGGCAATCTTAGTAATATTGTTTATGTGTGCATTCAAATGTCGCGAGGTAGATAGCTGTAACACAACCAGAGTCATAAAAAACATGTGGAAATAAAACATACACTGTAGTATATCCCATCAGCTGATAATATAATGTTAGTGCATAATTATAAACCTTATATTATGCAGCTGTGTGTCCTGGAATGGCAATGTGAAATCTTCATAGCACACCTTAAATAAAGCGTTAACATATATTTCAACAGTCATAGTAAAGTTAGGTTTTCATAATGGTCTTTCATTTCTTCCTGTATGCTATTGCTATGCACTCAATGACATCAAACAGTGGTTACATGGTTAGCGTTCACACTGAGGCCTGGAGCAGGGGGAAGAGGTTGTGGTTTTTCATCTGAAAACCACTAGGCCTACATATATTTTCCACTGATGCAGAATGCAACACCTATGATAACATAGTTTTAACCAAGCTTGTTGTCATAGAAATGTTTTAGGGTTGTGGTTAACAAAGAGGTTTCGTTACCACCAGAAATATTTCCACTGAGCAGAGAGGTAGTCGCTTGCACAGAGTCACATCCAAAACTCACAAAATGTGATGATGATGATGATGATGATGATGATGATGGTGGTGGTGGTGGTGGTGGTGGTGGTGGTGGTAATGTGCATGACCTACTGTGTGTGTGTGTGTGTGTGTGTGTGTGTGTGTGTGTGTGTGTGTGTGTGTGTGTGTGTGTGTGTGTGTGTGTGTGTGAGAGCGTTCGTGCCTGCATGCGTGCGTGCGTGCGTACGTGCGTGCGTGTGTGCTGTGTATATCAGCTGTGTTAAACGAGCAATAACCATGCATTTTGAACTCGTCCTCTCTTCACTCAAACATCTTGTAACAATAAAACAACAAAACATGAATTGTAACATCATACTGGTCAGCATTGACACACAAAATAAAAAAAACGCTGTCCAGCCTATTTGACGTTATGGAAGCAGAAGATTGTAAGCTAATGTAAGTAATGTTTAAATGGATATTAATGTAGGCTACAATAAGGTGGTCATTATTGAAAAATCTAATCAGGTGGAACGACATGGGAACGGAGTGGCTAACATCAGGTGGATGTTTCACCGCAAATCATAGTATCAAACTGTATGAATGAGGCATCAACTACAGTACATGAATAGTTTGATGTGAAATATAAATATAAAACTATCTGTAGCATGTTCCATTTACAGTATTCAAGTAATTTATTTTGCCTCAAAATTGTATGAATGTATGTATTGTTTATTTCATATTTCTGTGTGTCTCTGCTATGTTGTTGAGCGACTCTACCTCTCCGCTTCCTGTGTCACTCTCACATCGGCATACGTCACATCTTCACTCTGTCTCTCTGTCCTACAGCCTGCAACACACACACGTGAGCGGGTGAGTTTACAGTTGTAGCCCAGTTGCGACATGGTCTGCTCTAGCAGTTGATACTTCAACACCTTAGTTATGAAGGCTTCTTCTAGGCTGGGGTCAAACGTACAGCCAACCTCTAGAATGAGAACCTCTCTACTATTCTCATCAACAACAACAATATCGGGGGTGTTTGCTGCTATATCCGAGAACATTGAGACATCACTACACAGATTGAACATACTCGGCTTCACAGTGGAGTGCTTATACAGCATTGGTGCAGGTGACCTGAATGTGGAAATGATACTGTCTGCAATCAGATCCACGATTCTATCATGTCTACAAATGTAAAGCCCTCTGTACGCATGACAACCATTGAGGATGTGGGCCATGGTTTCAGTAATCTGTGCGTGGTCATGATGTATACAGTGTGGGCTATGGCTGTCAGGGAGCCAGATGGAAAGGTTAAGCTTAGATGGTAAAACCTGGAGCCTAGCTTTTAAGGTGAAGGTGATGATGGCCTCATCAAGAGCTACACCTTTAAACACTGTATGAGAGACAGAGTGGTCAGCGGTCAGGAGACAGGCAAGCTTTCCTTGCAGTCTAAGTTCAGTCCAGTGCTTCCGTTGACGTTGTTGTTGCGCTGACATGAGGTGACCACGGGCGTTGGTGAGTGACAGTTCATACCCTGATCCACAGATGTTGATAGTGGCCTTTACAGATATGTTGGGGTCAGAGATTACCTCCTCGGATGCGTTGACAGTCTCGGAGTCCGGCCCCACCCACTCCAGGGTCACATCTGACCAGCTGCAGAGGTCATTCAAGTCCAGCCAATCTGACCACACCCCAAATCCGGTGGCGTGGCTGTCCAGCTTGCCACTCCGGTAGCCCAGGAAGCTTGGTTCCGACCCACGTGCCAGCGGGACCTTGCGCTTCTGCAGGTCCAGAAACAGAGAGGCTCTGGCCTGCTCTCTGACGTGCTGGTCATCACTGTTCAGCATGTTGAGGAGATGGCTGAGTCTCGTGGCAATGTAAGTCCATTCAAAGTTGGGAACGCCAAGTCCGCCCTCCTGCTTGGTATGGAAGATGATGTCCCGTGTTGAGTGAGTGTTCAGTCCGGTCCATTTTCTCACCATATGCACAGTCCTGTTGTTCATTTCACAAAGAAACTTACGGGGAATATGTACATTGGAAAACAAATGCTGAACTTTAACCAGGGCTATCTGTCTGACTGCTTCAAGTTACATGATGAGTGGCAGGGGTGATGAATTAATGAAATCTAATCTCCCGGAATAATCAGAGACAATTTCATTCACTTGCTCCTCCCATTCCCCTGCCACGTTAAATGTATGCCCCAGATAGTTATGTTTCATGACGTGCGTAGACTCTTAGTGTCTTGTTATTAATTGTAAATGTGGGAATGACATCTGTTTTTGACCTGTACCAGCGGTTCCCTCCGCTTCGTCGCTCATAGAAAACAGCACATTTTGTATCTTTGACCTCTAATCCAGACCACTCTAGAAAAGAGTCTGTTCTGGAGAGCATGGTGTTGATGACATCCTCCTGCTTGGAGGCACACAAAGCACACCTTAAATAAAGCGTTAACATATATTTCAACAGTCATAGTAAAGTTAGGTTTTCATAATGGTCTTTCATTTCTTCCTGTATGCTATGCACTCACTGACATCAAACAGTGGTCACATGGTTAGCGTTCACACTGAGGCCTGGAGCAGGGGGAAGAGGTTGTGGTTTTTCATCTGAAAACCACTACATATATTTTCCACTGATGCAGAATGCAACACCTATGATAATGTAGTTTTAACCCAGCTTGTTGTCATGGAAATGTTTTAGGGTTGTGGTTAACAAAGAGGTTTCGTTACCACCAGAAATACTTCCACTGAGCAGAGAGGTAGTCGCTTGCACAGAGTCACTTCCAAAACTCACAAAATGTGATGATGATGGTGGTGGTGGTGGTAATGTGCATGACCTACTGTGTGTGTGTGTGTGTGTGTGTGTGTGTGTGTGGTACAAAGTACATAAATACAGTGTACACAGTACATCTATATTGACACATGAATCTTTCATATGAAACCCTTATGTCATAATGATGTTGACCAACAGTTCTGACACAAATAATATAATTTCTTTATTCAATTATTTTTTATTACACGATATAAAAACAAATGTTTAAAAAGGTTGGATATAGTTAATTGTATATCAATGCCATTTATAACTCTATGAAGAACATTAAAGAGAACATAAAACAATTAAGATATCTATGTACATATATACACATAGCATAAGACCAGCAGATACAGTATGTACATGAGGTTAAGCATAAGGTGCTAAGTGGTAAAACATTGGTCGGTCCAACTCCAAGGCAGGTGTGAAGCATGATTAGACAATGTGCACAAAAAAAAACAGGGCAGAAACTTTACAGATAAAATAAATCCACATGGCAGGTCCACAGGGAAAGTAAAGTCCACACATAGGAACATATCCACAGGAAGGGAGGATTTGTTTTTATATAAATCTAATCACAAGTTATGACTTTTGACCTCTGATTTAGGTATTAGACTCCTAGCTGTTGTTTGTTTGCAACATAAATATAATAATATCGTGTTAGGTTGTAAATAGAATACACATCAATACACTTTTTGTCCCCAGTAGAGTTTATTTAAAGGTGTGTGTGCTGTATGTGCATGGTGAGTGTTCTCACTGAGGCCTGGCGAACAACCACAGAAGTTGTGGTTTTTCATATGAAAACTACGGCACACATTTCCCCTCATGCAGAATGTGTGCATGCGTGCCTGCATGCAAGCAAGTGAGAAGATTGTGGTGGTGGTGGTGGTGGTGTGTGTGTGTGTGTGTGTGTGTGTGTGTGGGGGGGAGGACTATCTGCTTATTATAAGCCACATTGGGCTTGTTTTTCTGTAAAGTTGCTTGTAAATAATGGTAGCTGCGATTTTGAGCTTGTAGATCGGCTATTTTCAAATAGCCAACATATTATAAATATGCACATTGATTATTGGCCGACATATATAGGTTTGAAGTGTTCATGTGGCCTATTATAGTCGCTTCTTTTGGGCTTGTTTTCATAGATCTGGTAACACAGCCCTCTCGCAGCAGCCGCACTGTGGGGATTTAACATTGGAACCACACACCCAACATTTGCTTTCTAAGCTCTAGCCTTTGATTGCCTTTCAATAAAACCACATTTGATAGACATATATCACCTACATGTTACTGATTAGAGAATCTTATATTTTTGTAAACAGTTCATTATTTCCTGCGTAATCGATGAATAAAACTGAAGTGTGTAATTTGGAGATCATTGCATTGCGCGACGCACAAATTGTCTCCTTTGAATAGACTATCATCTTATATAAACACAATTGACACAAGAATTATTATAGGAAAAATAGAATCACAGAGATTTGATGAGAATTAGGAAAGAGAGGGAGCCTTTGAATGTTGTGCCACTGTGCGCCCTGGCCGTCTCCAGACATCCATTGCAGACGTCCATTGCAGGCGCACTCTATCAAACCAAGTTGGCATAGCAAGTGGTTTTATATTCCGCTATACACTTCCCAAACGTGTGTGGGTAAAATAGCAATTTTGGGGATAATGCAACAACACACCCACGGGCACACCATGTGCAAATAATGGAGTCGGCATAATGAATAGCGGGTATAGTGGCCGCAAAACACCGTTTAGGGACAGTGCCTGCTCCCTTATCCGTATTTCATGGGTAATGGGCAGAAATTCACGGCTAGTGGGCAGCGGGTGCGGGTATAGCAGTGCCAAAAATAGGGGCCTGTGTGAGTTTGTGTATGTGTGGTAAGCTGACAGTATCCTTGGACTTCAGTCAAACATCTCCACCTGCAACACAATAAAACAAAAACATAAATCATAAACTTTAACATTATAAGAACTGGCCTGCATTTACACAAAGATATTTGTTGAATGCTCAATTCTGATAATCAAGACATCCAGTAGTCACACACACACACACACACACACACACACACACACACACACACACACACACACACACACACACACACACACACACACACACACACACACACACACACACACACACACACACACACACACACGTCGATGATGATAAACAGCATTACCTACCATCCATTATCAAAGGGTTTCTTTGTACGTAGATTCATTCCTGATTCCTGACATTTGAATAAACTGGATCAGCTGCACGTGTAGGTCGGGATGATTCTGTGAGTGAAACATGAATTGAAAGCCAATTAGACGTTTTGCAGAATGTGGGTCATCTCTATCATCTCTCAGTTGGCACTGAATTAAGTTCTCATTCCATCTTAATACTAATAAATCACATAGATATCTCTGCTTACTGGCCATTTATTCAATAACCACTTAGCCTCAAAGTATGAATAACACTGGACAACTGGCATGCTAACATTTAAACATTATATACTGTACCATTTTGATAATCACCAGATCGGTTCATTACTTCATAGATGCTTGTGTTGCCTGAAGGTAAACAAATAAACATGAAAGTGGACAAATTGTTTGTTTTATTCTGAAACGGATAATTCCTTGATTCTGACCGAGTCCTGTTAATAAACACACAGCTGTACCGCATGTACTGCATCTGTTTCAGTATCACTGTGCCAACATGATGTAGGGAGGCCCCCTGATGATTCAAGTAGTCAGTCAAAGTTAGTTTAAAGGACAACTTTAGTTTTTCACAACCAAGGTTTATATTTTAGCTTGTAATTAAAGTAAATAAAAGATGAGTGTTATTTTTTTTTTCATTTACTGCTTTCTATAGTTTTAGCATTTTTTTTACAGTGGGCGGGGGCATTCTGTCCGGTGGCTAAATATGCCTTTTTTACACAATAAAAAAGGTCCCGTGGTCTTTGATGGCCAGATGTGAGTTATTGGGGGCTAGAAGAGCTACTGTAAATAATAATAAAGAAAACACCAGGTTATTGTGCAAAAAAAGACATTTAGCCACCGGACAGAATGCCCCCGCCCACTGTAAAAAAAGATCACGAAAATTGCTAAAACTATAGAAAGCAGTACATTTTAAAATTTGAACACTCATCTTTTACTTTAATTACAATCTATAAACATAAACCGTGGTTGTAAAAAAACAAAGTTGTCCTTTAAAGTTACTTTAACCTATTCTAAAAGAATCGACCTACTTCCAGTAGACTCCGGTTCTGGTAGACTTAAAAATAAATCTGTGTTGAGTAATCACATTACAGGTTTCCAATAGTGTTAATCAAAGTAGCTCTTATTTTGAAATCTGCCCAGTTTTTAGAGGAACTCCGATTTCTGAAGTCTTGATGCTGGTCGGAAATAAACAAATGAACGGACATGGATTAAACACAAGATTTAATCCCAAGCACACTGTACATGCAAGTCATGCATTCTCTCTCTCTAAGGACCGCAATGGAAACAAAGCTGTAAGCTTTTCTGTGTTATCCTTTTGATTATGGTGGTTCAGATGTATGTTACTTGAGACACATCAATAAAGATATCAATCAATCAATCAATCAATCAATCAATCAGCCTTTAGACCTCCATAGCAGCGCTGTACTATAACACAATATGCACATCAATGCATAGCCATCAACTAAAATAAGCTGTCTGCCAACATTGATCTATTGATTTTAAATGCTCAAAAAACATTTCACTGTATGCACCTATTTTCAGTTATAAAGTATTATTATTATTCAAGGAAGATTCAAACGCTCAGAAGTGTCCTTAACACATTGACCGCCAGAGGTTAATCTCATAATCTCACCAGTGCCAACGTTTTATTGTTGTTTTTTGTTTTTTTCACGTTGCCAGACCTTGTTAAAATCCTTAAAATTGAGCTGTGCACAGTTTGTAAACATCGTGGAGATCTGCCTGGTTCGAGCAGTGAAAACCACGTGTCAAACGAAGCCATGTTGTAGTTAGAACGGTTTATGTTAAACAGTGATCACCGAGGAGAAAAAACTACAAGGAGAAAATGGGGTTTCAGTTTCGTCATTAGAACGAGGGTGGACGGGATCGGCAAAACCGGATCCCGAATAATTCTGTAAAAATAATAATTCCGAAAAAAAGGAAAAAGCACCACGTAGGCTACGGGATCGGCGCTTTACGGTTGGATTTATTGGCCCGTAGGCTACGGGCCTGGCGGTGGTAGCGTTAACTGACATGATTGGTTCAAAGACTGACCGTGTCGCAGTGGGCAGTACACATCATCAGGAGCCCCACTTTGATTGGTCCTCTGGTCTGCAACGGCGCTCTGATTGGTTCCTTGGGACTGAACGGATCTGTAATTAAAATATATTATGTTTAGAAGAAATGAAGTACAAAACAAGATGGAATTGTACTGCTGTCATGTATGAATAGACAGAGATTAATAGTGCATTTACCTGACACAACATGGATCTGTGAAAAAAAGAAGCAAATATTTAATCCCTCATAATATTGCTATGCCATCCATGGTATGTTATATGGAGAGTTGTTCAGTGATTTTAGATGTAATCCATCTAATGTAGTACTTCTCACCTTTGGATGTTCTGTATAGGCACAGCAGCACCAGAAGAATGGTCAGTAGAATCACAACAACAACTCCGACAATCAGCCCCACTACATGTGGAAAACTCAGACCCACTACAGGAGGAGGAGTGTGTTCCACTGATCCAGACACTGCTGGCAAAGATAGGCTATCATCAGTTATGGAATATGTTGTAAAGACACATTGATTATAATCTTATGAATGAGATGAAAGTTTATTGTAAACTTATTTAAAGGTAGGGGAAGTGATTTTCTTTGGTTAGAATAAGTGTTAAATAGCTCTATATTCTGATAGTACTCATTGCTATAGAGTGTTTGTTCAGTAACAGGGTTCTCCATCTCTCTCCAGTACTTCATTAAACAGAAAATGCATGCTCAGGTCAGGATGTCAATTTTATTTAATCAGGATAGAGAAATCAGTCATATAGATTAAACAAGTTAAATTGGAAGTGATGACACAAATAAATGAGCAGACAAAATTGGAACTGGAACACTATAAAATGAAACTGATAAATGGGTATTCTCTCCCGATTGGCTGAAATGTTATCACCCACCAGATTTTTTTTTTCTGTTTAATAAAGAGCTGGAGAGACAGGTAGACCCCTCACTGAACAAACACGCTATAGCAATGATTACTATCAGAATATGGAGCTTTAACCTTTTAAAAAATGTTTTTTTTTAGTTTGAACCAAAACAAAGTGTCTTCCCCCTCCTTCCGCCATAATCTGACCCCACTCCAGAAGCCCACCCCTACTGCACCACGACCATAACACGAGAGAAACAAAATCATAATAATAATAATAATAACACTTTGAATGAGCAATTGTTTTTCTCTGAATGAATATATGAATATCTGACATCAGGGTTGACCCTATCAGGCACTGTTCAATATTTATAATGAGAGGTCACTGGAGGATTTCACTCTGATATAAAAAAGTGTGGCCCTCCCCCTGTTAGATAAATAATTACAAACTATGGTTTGATTTCAGAATGAGCATGTAAGACTCCATCATGACAGTTTAAACATCCCATTCCTATTTCACATTACATGGTTTTCACATCATAAACATTCTGAATTTAATCCAGAATGTATTCCGTTCTCACCAGCATCAAGACAGCTTCAATAAAGATTGGACTTCCTGATGCAATATGTGATTTTCTTTTAGGAAATGGAAATGGAAATGTTTCTTTCTTTATTGTGTATACTGTATATTTACATTTGATAGATTCTAATTTATATGACTTTATATTTATTGTTTATATGACTCCCCTCATTCACAAAAAAAAAACGTACTATCTCACCTCTCACATCCATCCAGCTCTCTGGTGAATCTCCAAGGTCAGATATGTGACACTTGTAGAATCCTTCATCAGACTTGTAAACATCGTGGATGGTTGTCTGTCCTGTAGACTCAGACCTGATGAGGGATCCATCTTTATAGAAATCAGCTGGACGGTCAGAGGATGGTTTACCAGTTGTCTTGTTTTTGGACCAGCAGTGCAGAGTGACCTCACTTCCTTCCATCACAGTAAGTACAGGCATCCCCAGGATCACATCTCCACCTGAACAATGATACATAACATCAGAGTAGAAGAACAATAGAATGAAGTGAAATCACTCTGAACAACACATATGAAATGAGGTATTAACATGAGAGACTTTAACAGACAGACTGGATAAGAACGTACCAGTCACAGTGACATTAACAGTGTTGCTCTTTCCCTTTGAAGACTCGCACCAGTAAACGCCACTGTCTAGTGAGGGGAGCATGGCCTGGACAAGACATCCTGTGCTATTCAGCTTCCCCCAGCGAACACCCCCATCACCACACTCTGTGGTGATGTTACTGACAATCCTTTTCACTGTCCAGACAGTAGAGTTAGACTGTCTGTCCTCGCAGCTCAGAAAGACAGACTGAAATTTTAAGAATTGGGATCTGTCTGGACTGAATCTGAGAGAGGCTGTGGGCAGAGACAGAGAATAAAGTTGTGACTCCTGATATGGATCATGTACTGGATGTTAAAAACAAAAAATATGTTTTGTTTTGAGTTAGTGTTAGAGAACACATGTTCAGTAGAAGACAAACAGACTTACCTCTCATAACATCACCACTGTTTGGAACTTCAGCTGAAACACTCACCATGGACATAACCACTAGAGAGAGAGAGAGAGAGAGAGAGAGAGAGAGAGAGAGAGAGAGAGAGAGAGAGAGAGAGAGAGAGAGAGAGAGAGAGAGAGCGAGAGATCACAATTATTTTAAGTACAGATGTGCCACTTCAAAACTTCACACGTTACTGTTCTTTCCCTGATAGTGCCCTGAAAATGCATGTTTTTCCTCCCTTTTCTGCCCTTAAAATGCACTGTTTTGCCCCTGAACAGAAGTTGTCACTAGTACACACCCCCGTTTTTCCCTTCAACAGACATTCATATACATGAGAACAAAAGAATGTGTGTTGAACAAGGTGTCAGACTCATTATGAGGCGAAAGGTGATTTGACCAGTTGCTCAAATTAATTAGCATCATAAAAGCAGTGATCATCAAAATAATTCAGCATTTTAAATGCCCTTCTTTGTCCCTCTTATTGCCCTGGGAATCCCCTGAAAATGTACTGTCTTGGCGATGGCAGGACATGTGAAGTTTTGAAGTGGCACATCTGTGTGTTTGCTCAAAGACTGTCAGATGCTAGAAGGGCTGGTGTAATTCCGGGCTGTGCGAACCCCCCCAAAAAGAAAATAAATAATCTGGCCCCTAGCCCATTAAAGATGTGCCGGTCCATTTCTATAGGGGCGGTTCTCCTCCTACTGGCAAGTGAATATGAACGAGGTGGTGGAGACTCCAGCCCTCCCCTTCTGCTCAAAGTAATTTGGTCCACGTCAAGATGGTACGTTTGATGTTTTCCACTTAAAACAAAAGGTGGCCGTAAATGCAACAGACAAAAGATTTCATTGCAAGGTGCATGCACTCTGCAGGTAAAATCGACAAAACAGAGAACATGATAAAATAAAATAAAATCAAGGGTGGTGAAACTATATGGGCATTTAAGATTCCACTGATTTGCTGCCTTGGCCACTCGCAGCAAATCAGTGGAGACCAGTCCAGTGGTGTCCTTCAATCATGAAGTCTTTTTATCTTTTTTTTTTTTTTACACTTTCATTGACAGTATTGTGCACAACCTGTCAGCTCATCTCACATACTGACTCCCTTATATACATAGGTGGGTCCCTATTACCTGGCTAGCTCATACCATTCCCCAGGTACCTCCAAATTATTCCCACACCTATAAACACACAATACAATTTTACTTAAAACATATACCCCATGTATATGCACCCTCAATACATATGTACAGTTACCACTGAGCCTACTAAATATACACACCCCACATCCATGGTTACATTTATTACAGTCGACGCCAATCTCCCCTCTATCCACTTCCCACTTGGCATCACCCTCCCGGAACTAATAAATAGGGTGCGTGTTTCCAGAGTGAATTCTTTGGCCCAAATACCACACTGGGATGGGGGGAGAACATACAGAGGTACGTTTAGACCTCAGAGATTCACATTCCCTTTACAATCCTCTTTACCAGTCTAACCATTATACAGTACTTGTCAATTAAAAAGTATGCCACTACTGTGGAGTCCTACTAATGTGCCTTTTCTGTTCATTCATGGGTGTATGATGAGATCGACATCTTCGCACCTTCAGAGTGAAATACACGGACAGCTCAGCGTCCCGCTGCATCACCCCGAGCTGCCCGCACCCTCCCATAACTTCAATAAATGCATTTGTTACAATCGGTGTCTTTATTTACATAATACAATATCTGAGCTGTGTTTGAATATTAATTAGGTAACGGCGACCTGTCGTTACAGGGCAAAAACTGTCGAGGCCCATGCAGACAAAATGCCACGAATAATGTGATAATCCTAAAAAAGTAGATTTCCTTTTTTTTGTTCTCTCCTCCCCCCATGTAAAGGTACTTGGAAAAGCCCTATAAACATTTGAGATATAATTTTTTTTATTCTATACTTTGGACGTCATTGGATATTATGTGGCTGGTCTTGTTAAGCCAGTGGTTCTCAAAGTGGGGTCCGGGGACCCCCAGGGGTCCTTGGGGGTACCATCATTTTAACCACTTTGTCCATATTTCATACGTTGGCTATTAAAAAAATCACACCCAGTGTGAAGTGAGTGGTGCCTTTGAGTTCATTTCATTAAGCTATTATCAGCCTAAGACTGCTTTAAAAGAACTTTATGTTGGCAGAAACATCTTTAAATATTTGTACTCATTTTAAGTATTTTTACTCAATTTATTTACTTTTAAATATTTGTACTCACTTAAGTTACTTTTAAATATTTGTACTCACTTAAGTTACTTTTAAGTACTTAAAGTACTTTTACTAAAATTGTAGATTGGTCATTTTAGTGTGTGTGTGTGTGTGTGTGTGTGTGTGTGTGTGTGTGTGTGTGTATGTGCGCGTGTGCGTGTGGACGTATTTTTACCCAATTTAGTAACTTTCAAGTGGTTTTACTTCAAATTAGTTACTTTTTACAGACTTTGATGACTTTTTTTTTACTCATTGTACATCTTTTAAGTATTTTTACTAATTTTAGCTACTTTAAAGTATTTTGACTGACTTTTACGTATTTTCACTCATTTTAACACGTTTTAAGTATTTTTACTCATTTTAGGTATCTTTACTCAATTTGTGTTCTCTTAAATATTTATACTCACTTAAGTTACTCTTAAGTACTTTTACTCAAATTGTAGACATAAACATTTTCAGATGGGGGTCCGTGACCAAAAACATAACAATTTGGGGGTCCTTGATATGAAAAAGTTTGAGAACCACTATGTTAAGCAGCTGTGCTGTTCCCATCTGGACACAGTGCCATGCTTGTTGTGTCTGCGAATGAATGTGTTTAGCTGAGTTGTACAGAGTTAAACTATATAGGACTTTCCCTTATGTCATGATATGTTGCCTACAGTAATAGCTCTGGTGCCTGCAGACTGTTGTTAACCTGGTTCTGTGTGTTTCTCTGTGAAGTGTGAAGCTGTAAGTGTATCAATTGGTTATGAACACATAACAAAAAATAAAATCCATAAGGGAGTATAATTGTGCAGTGTGTTTGTACTCACAGACAATAAGGTAGAGTGATGTTTGCTCCATCCTGTGTTGCTGCTCACTGACTGACTGACACACTGTTGAGACATCAGAGTTACTGACTGATGCAGTCTCCTCCTCCTCCTACTGCTGTTGTGATGGGAGTACTCTGAAAGAAGAGGTGAACTGATGCAATCATCTCTTACTGCTATAGGACATAGCAGTGGCGGGCATTTTGTGGTGCCACAAATCGAAAGCCCATTCATTTTTCCCATAGAGATTTCCGAAAATATTTATATTAATTTTTTTAAGCCTGGAACCAAGCCATCCAGGCTCCTGGTGAATCATGACCATAAACATTTGATTCTGTGAACAAAAATATTTGAAAACCACAAAACAAATGGTTATTAAATATGGTATTATCATATCTTTTTTTATATTTGTTTTTTATTAAGGTGATTAGCTTTTCATGATGCTGGTACAGAATACTGTGTACATACATCTACTGATGCCTAATCTGGACACATCTTCAGTGATGTTCCTGGAATCATAGGACGTTTCGGGTCTCGCAACATCATACGCCCTCCTCCAGGTGACCCAGCCGGGGCTGATCAGACCCCAGCTTGTGTCCAGATGGCTAGCTAGCTACCATGACTCCATGGCTCCCCTCTTTTGAGCCACAGCCATCTTGAGGCCCTCTCTGCCGCATCGGTGGTATCGATGGCTCTCCTCTTTCTCTCTCCCTCGATGCCTAAACTGCTGAAGGCTGCAAATCCTCTGCACCCAACTTCCACAGGGAAACACCTTACTCTCCAACAAGCTTGCTGACAGTCGCTGACCAGTCCTGCGTACTTGGAGAGCTTCCTTTCAAAGGCTTCTTCCAAGCGATCTTCCCACGGGACTGTCAGCTCCAGCAGCACAGCTTGCTTGGTGGATTCAGACACAAGGACAATGTCTGGTCGCAGGGTGGTGACTGCAATATGGCTGGGGAACTTCAGCTGATGTTCAAGGTCCACCAACAACTGCCAGTCTCTTGCAGACGTCAGGATGCCTGCAGATGTTTTTTCTGGCAGATAATGGCTTGTCCCCAGCTCTGACAGAGGCGATGGTGTTCTTGGAGTGTCGGAACTGCTTTGACCACGCCAGTCCTGTGCTGATGGCTTCAGCAATGGTCTTCAGGACTTGGTCATGCCTCCACCTGTACCGTCCATCTCCAAGTGCCTTTGTACAGCAACTGAGGATGTGTTCCAGGGTTCGTCGCTTGGAACACAATGGGCATGCTGGTGTCTCTGCTATGCCCCATGTGTGCAGATTTGATGGGCTTGGAAGCGCAACATACACTGCCTGGATTAGGAATTTGATGCGGTGAGGCTCGGCTTTCCAAAGCTCATCCCAGGTCACTTTCCTCTGAACCGCATTCTCCCATCTCGTCCAAGCTCCCTGTTGCTTCATTCCCACTGCCTTGCAGGTTCTTGTCTCCTCCACTGCTGCTCTCACCTCCTCCTGAACAAGACGGCGCCCTTCCTTCCCACTGGTGTTCATTTGGGGAGATGGAAAGGATCCTAGCCCAGCTCGACCTCGTGTAACCACTCCCACCAGGCTCTTGTGACGCAGCCTTGCCTCTGCCTCTTGAACTGCTTCCTCTGCCCTCCAGTTCCTGCCGGTCCTCACTTGGATCCCTGCTTTAGCCACCTTCGGATCACTTGAGTCCCTGTACTGAACCACTTCTCTGGCTCTAGTTACCTTGAATTCCTCCTCCAAGGATTTGAAAGGCAGTTGCAGTTTGTTGGTGTTCCCGTCGAGTGCAATGCTGCTCGGGCTCCTTGGTAACCCAAGCCATCTCCGGAGGTGGTTGCTGACCCTCCTCTCTAGGGTCTCAACTGTTGAGATAGGCATAGACAAGGAGGGGCCACAGAATCCTGGGAAGAATGCCATGTTGGTAGACCCAGGCTTTAAACTTCCCAGGTAGGCCTGACTTGTCCACGGATTTCAGCCAGCCATCCAACTTCAGGTCGACTGGATAGATGTTGTGTCTCTCAGAGAGCAGTCAAAAACTTTTCCTAAGCTCTTTATTGGCTTCTCTGAGATAGTTGGGATGGCTGTGTGTCTGTCTGCGATGTTAAACCGGAACTTGTCCACCACCTTCCCTTTCCTCAGCACCATTGATCTGGATTTGACGGGTTAGAAACGCATCCGGGCCCACTCCACCAGCTCTTCAAGCCCCTTCAGAATCCACCGGCAGCCTGGGACTGATTCTGTCATGACTGTGACGTCATCCATGAATGCCCTGATGGGTGGTTGCCGTTGTTCGGAATTCGTGCGGGGCCCTCAGCAGACTTGGTGATCATGTTCATGGCTAGGGAGAACAATGTCACAGAGATAGTACACCCTGTCATGATACCGATCTCCACCTCGTGCCAACTGGATGTTATTGCTCCTGAGACCCTCATCCTGAAATTGCTGTAATAATCAGCGATGAGGTCTCTACACCTTCTTGGGACATGATGTTTTGTCAAAGTGAACTGAACCAGCTTGTGTGGAATGGAGCCGAATGCATTTTCCAGGTCAAGCCACAACACTGACAGGTTGCCCTTGTTCTCTCTGGCCTCCCGAATAAGCTGTGTCACCACACCGGTATGCTCCAGACATCCTGGCATTCCTGAAATGCCACCTTTCTGGACAGATGTATCGATGTACAGCCGTTTGGAAACAGAGCTGAAGACAACTTTTGCCTCCACACACAGCAGGGAGATGATGCGGAACTGGTCTAGCTGAGTGGAGTTTTCCACCTTCGGGATCCATACCCCTTCAGCCACTCTCCATTGATCAGGGATCCTCCCCCTTCTCCAGAAGACTCGCAAGATGTTCCACAGACGCAGCAGGAGTTTGGGACAGTTCTCATACACTTTGTATGAAGTGCCACTCGGTCCTGGAGCAGAGCTTGCCCTTGCTTTGCGGACAACCTCCCTGACTTCCTTTAGCTGCAGCTCCGACATGTCGAACTGCACTTCTGGTTCAGGGGGGTCTATGAGGTTGTTACACTCTCCCAACTCCTGCTCTCTTGCGGGGTTGCTGTACGTTTGCTTCAGATGTTGGTCTATGTCATCCTGCGAGGAGGCCAGTTTGCCACTGCGCTTCTGCCCCAGCAAATCCTTAGTGAACTTGAAGGGGTTAGCGATGAAAGCAGCTTGTTTACGTGCTCTCTCGCGCCGCCGCCTCCGATGCCACTCGGCCCGGCGGAGAACTCTTTCCGAAGGATGCACATTAGCTTGGCCAGGCCAGTGCGTTCCTCTTCTCCTGCCGCCTTGTACTGGGACTTCAGCACTTTCATCTCCTTTCTGATGTTGTGGATCCTTACAGCTCTTTGATTCTTTGAGTAAGATGTTCCGGAGCTTTTCTTCTCCTCCTCGTCGAACCGTTCAGCTGCGATGCTGACAATGATTGTTGTCATAGCTTGTAGCTTCCTGTCGGCCTCTCCCTTCGCCATTGCCTCCAGAATTTGGTCGACATCGTCATCAAACTGCTTCCAGAGTGAGGACATGCTAGCTGCAGGCTATTTGATCCGCCTCCTGTCAGACTTAATGCTCGAGGGAGTTGTCTGCAACACTTGGAGGCTCTGGGCACTATGGGGTGACTCCGGGCCTGGCACCTGCACGGGCCTGTACACTGCTTGCTCATAGTCGTTTTAGGCTAGTGACAATGGCCCCAAAAAATGTTGATACGCCTCCCGGAGTTAGGACAAAACACGACATAGTTTTTTCTCATCTCTAAGGCCTCCCATACATGAAATGGATTGTTGTATAAAAATATTTTACTGCAAAAGTGGTGAAATTGATATATAAAGTTATACACCCCGAACTAAAAATAAAGCCTGGCCGTCTGGGGGCTGAGGCATACAACATCATTTAGATTCACAATGGAAGCTCTGATAGGTTAAAACTTGGCATACTTGAAGTCAGGACATCCCTCTACATTCTAGAAGAGACTGAATGTCAATATCCGAATGTAAATAGGAGATACAGTCATTTGAACATATACCTACAATAGGCGGAAATGTAAATATGTAGAATGTTTTCTTTACTTTGTAGTGACTCTGACATGGATTGTCATAGCAAGACATATGATGTCTTGTTGGAAAGGTGTGGTTCTACTGAATCCAGCAATACCAATGTGTGTAAAGGTAGCTTTCATACTCATGGAGTTATGTCAATAAATGTATATGGTGTCCCAAATGGGGAAATCATGAAACAGTCCTACTGAATTCTACACTATCACAGAGATTCGTTTTATTTTCAATTCACAAAAATATTAACACATTCACTTGAGTAGAAGTCCCTAAAATGTATGAAATGTCCCAAACTTGAGAACATTTTAAATTGTTGTCCAATCTTCAACAATAGTGCAGAGAAAAATGCAGGCTCACAGTAGAACTACTAATATGATAGTATTCATACACAAAGAGATTGGGGTACGAGACCGATGATGTACAACTTAATCAACCTTTCTGATGCTGCATGAAGGACCTTGTCTCTGGTACTTTTGCCTGTACCAGTTATAATGGCTGTCAGATGTTTTGGTCTTGTACTGGCCTTCCCACAAATGAAATAATCTTTTTGTATGTTAAACAATGTTGTAAAAACCTTCTTGATGAGACTGGCGCAGGTATGCTCTCACTCTCAACATTTGCAACTGCAGCTGCTCATTATTGTTACTTACTGGAGTAGTCTTCTCGACATGATACATGATAAGATATACTACCTTTATTTGGAAAGAAAGTATATTATTATACATGGAGACAGAGTTTTATGAATATCATCATCTCTCTGTTGAGCAACATTTTGTATTGCTGTGGGCTTTTTGACATATGGATCTTGTTCCTTTCCTTTTTCTAAATATTTACCACAGATGATACAAAGATTTGAATCGAATGTTTGTACATCACACTCCATTCCAGTAAAATAAAATAAAAAGATACACAGAATTTGTACAGTGTACTACTTTCACTATTGTTACAGTGACCACATTGTTACCAGTTAATGCTCTGTTCTGGTTTTAAATCAGGGTGTTGTCAATGTAGGCTACTGGACAGGCTCCGTTACACTAAGCTAGGTCACTCTCCAGCTAGCTGATTAGCTACTTGATTTGGCACGGTCGTTCTCATCTTTTCACTTTCCAAAATATTTGCAATAATTTACCTATCAGGTTATGAAGGAGCCCATGTAGGCAATACGATGCAGATAGAGCAGGTGGAGCCAAATAATGTAGTATAACCTGTAACCAAATATGTTAAATTATATAAACTCTACAGAATTGAATGACTTTCTATTATGAGGATAACCTTGAGCATCAAATGGAACATCAGCTGGGCCCATATGAAGATCAAACCATTAAGTCACGAAGCATCTCAAGTGTGAAGGGAGTGCTCTCTGACCTAAAATTCTTCATCGGAGATGACCCAATCCCAACAGTGTCTGAGCAGCCTGTAAAAAGCCTTGGCAGGTGGTATGATGCAGGCGTTAAGGACAAAGACCAACTGCGAAAAGATATCAGCAGTGGCCTACAGTCTATCGACAACACCCAACTACCTGGAAAGTTAAAGGCCTGGTGCCTGCAGTTTGGACTCCTATCCCAGATGTTGTGGCCCCTCGCAGTTTATGAGGTCCCAATCTCAACCGTGGAGAAGTTGGAAAGAGGAGTCACAGGTTACATCAAGAAATAGCTCGGAGTTCCACGATGCCGTACCACCATAGGCCTCTATGAAGATGGCATCCTCAAGCTGCCCCTCCCTCACCAGTCTCACAGAGGAGTTCAAGTGTGCAAAAACAAGACTCCATGTGACACTGAATGAATCCAGAGACTTAGTGGTGAGCAACAACGCACCGACCTTGGAAACCGGGCGCAAATGGAGACCAGCCAAAGCAGTGGAGGAAGCAATAGCAGCCCTCAAACATGCTGACATTGTGGGATATGTTCAGCAAGGAAGAGGAGGCTTTAGGCTAACAGCTTCCCGCCCAGCTTGGAGTAAGACCACAGCACCGGAACAGAGGAAGATGGTGGTGGAGGAAGTACGCCACCAGGAGGAGGCTGCAAGGTGGCCCAAGGCAGTCTCTCTTGGCAAACAGGGACAGTGGACACGATGGGACAGTGTGGAGATGAGGAAGATCAGCTGGAAGGACATGTGGGCCATGGAAGCGAGGCAGTTGAGCTTTTCCATCGGAGTTGTTAGTTGTACTGTAGGCCTGCATTCAGGGACGTGCTGGCCACTGGGAAATTTGGGACAATTCCAGAAAGGCCTCTCCATTCCAGGCCGACCAGGCCGGCCGTTAAAAAGAAAAACGGACGAAATTAAGAACCGGCCGGCCGGCCGTTTAAAAAGAATCCGGGCCTCTCTATCTGAGATTCCCAGGCTGAATTAGCCACATGTTAAACTGCATGCTACACAGGTCACAGGTTAAACTGCATGCTACACAGGTCACAGGTTAAACTGCATGCTACACAGGTTACATGTTAAACTGCCTGCTACCAGTGTTGGGCAGTAGCGAGCTACAAGTAGCGACGCTACATGGCTTAACTACATTTCCCAGTAGCGTGACGGTAGTGTCGCTCCTTTTGAACCAAGTAGCGTTTTCTGTAGTGTAGCTATTTTTAGACCCAAGTAGTGATGTAACGTCCATCATCGCTACACGCTACTCTCACTGGAGAAAAGTTGACTGCAAAATAGTTTTGTGAAGAAAAAAGAAATCCACGGAGGTGATTGGTTGGTTTAGATATGACAACTCACGATTGGGTAAGGAACATTACGGGTAGGCCAATCAGAGTCAGCATAGGGCGGGTCATGCATGCCAAACCAGGAAGGAAAGCAAAACACAGAGACCACATGAAGATCAGTCCGCGATGCGGAGTGGGATCCATAATAACGTGTCCGCAATACTTTTCAGCTGTGTGTGATACTTTCAGATGGATCATACAGTAACAGAAAGATCTATCCACCGTCCCAGCCATGGCTGTTGAAAGCAGCAACAGAGCATGGATCACAGACGATATATTATAACTCTATGATCACAGACGGAGCCAGCTAGTTTTGTTAGCCATTAGAAGCAGTGTTGCCAAATTGTGCGAAAGAAACAAGCAACCAGGTCTATAAAAATAAGCCCCAAATAAGATGATGAAAAGCTTTACATAACCATTGTCAACTGTTTCCAAACAGCACACAAGTCAATGCAATGCCCTTTTTTTTGTCAACAGATAACTAATAGATAGCTGCTATGTTTCACTTTAGGCAGAAAATGAATAACATTATGGGGTGGGGAAAAGAAAAGGCAAACTAAAATAAATACATACAGTAGGCTACATAAGAGGGAAAAGATCATCTAGAGCAGTGGTTCTCAACCTGTGGGTCGGTATCCCCAGGGGGGTCCCCACATGATTTTTGGGGGGTCCCCAGATGACAGTGAAGTGACCATTTATGGACTTTTAAGGCCTTTTTAATAAAAAGTAGACCATTACAATCAACAAACTATACTATAAAAACTGTGTCAGATATTGGCCAAATAGTCAAATAATATAAGAAAGAGGCAAACATTTTGAAAATAGCTGATCTACAAGCTCACAACGCTTCGCATTGTGTGGCATTGTGAGCTTGTAGATCTGCTATTTTCACAATTTGTATCTGGAACCAAGTCAAACTAAATAATGCCTCAACTCCTACATTCCAAGTGCTTGTCAGGGTGGGGGGTCCCCAGTTCAAATATGATTATTTTGGGGGGTCCCCAGTTCAAATATGATTATTTTGAGGGGTCCCCAGTTCAAATTTGATTATTTTGGGGGGGGGTCCCCAGTTCAAATATGATTATTTTGAGGGGTCCCCAGTTCAAATTTGATTATTTTGAGGGGTCCCCAGTTCAAATTTGATTATTTTGGGGAGTCACGGCCTGAAAACGTTGAGAATAACTGATCTAGAGCAGTGTTGATAATTCATATCTTTTATATACATTTATTTGGATTTAAATACAGTCTAAATTGATCAATTGATTTTACTTACAAAATGAGGAATATATAGGAATATTATTTGAAAATTTCAGTTTTGTTTGACATCACACATTATAATAAACAATCAAACTGAGCATTTTTTGCCTGCCTATTTGTTTGGTGGAAAGTTGTTTTTGATCATGAAGTTGATAAAAAAAATGTTTTTAAAAAGTAGTGTCAATGTAGCTAGCTACTTTTGCCATGTAGCTTGTAGTGTAGCTTACTACATTTCTCTGACGATAGCTTCCGTTGTAGTTGAGCTACATTTAATCGAGAGTAACTAGTAGTGTAGCTTGCTACATTTTCCAAGTAGCTTGCCCATCACTGCCTGCTACACAGGTTACATGTTAAACTGTATGCTACACAGGTTACATGTTAAACTGCCTGCTACACAGGTTACATGTTAAACTGTATGCTACACAGGTTACATGTTAAATGGTATGCTACACAGGTTACATTTCAAACTGCCTGCTACACAGGTTACATGTTAAACTGTATGCTACACAGGTTACATGTTAAACTGCATGCTACACAGGTTACATGTTAAACTGCATGCTACACAGGTTACATGTTAAACTTCATGCTACACAGGTTACAGGTTAACAACTTTGATCATGGAGAGGGCCACTATATTTCCACACTCACTCCAGACGGCCACATTGCATATACTGTCGGGCCTTCTATGTCACACAAAAGTAGCAAAAATAGCAGATCTACAAGCTCAAAACGTGTCGCAGTGCACTGCGACACGTTTTGAGCTTGTAGATCTGCTATTTTTGAATTCAGATTTTTTTTGTGCTATTTTTGAATTGGAATCCTGAAAAATTATTTTTTTATTTAATTTCAAATGCATGTAGTTATACTTACGTTAACTTTATGAACTTAAATACAAATACATTGGACATAAAAAAAAGATAATAGAATTGTAATACTAGTCATTAAGCTACTAATAGACTAAAATAATTAAAGCGGGTCATGAATTGTAACAGCTGAAATCAATAATATATCAGTATTCCGATATTAACCTGCTGTCCACATTAAGTGAAGGTGAGGGCCGCATGTGGCCCCCGGGCCACCAGTTGCCCATGTATGGAGTCACTCGTAACGTTGCCAAAGACATTAGTGCTGAATTGTCAGATGTCATGAAAGCTGTGAAGAAGCTGTGAAGAACACCCTGCTCTACTTCACCATTTTGAGGTTCACACGGAACAGTGTTCTCACGCATGTTGAAGTACTATGTGTCTAGTCAGGAGTTTTTACCAGCACAGAGCTGGCTAACAATTTCAATGACGATGTATGGGTTGTGAGCTGAACATAATTTTAAAGTTCTATGCAAGGCCACAATGCACACGCCATTCACGTTTCTGTATAACAGAATGGAAAGCATTCTAAAAAATAAGAATACACAATATGGGGTCCTTCTTCATCTCTCTATCAGCTAGGGGGTCCTTGAACTGAAAAACGTTAGACCCATCTACATAAAAGCGGAAATATGTCATCCAGGCGCACAAACCTATACCCAACTATACCCCCAACCCTGTGAGACCATGTTGGTGTGAAGGACAGTAGCAATTTAGGCAACATAAGTTAAACCAGTCTAGCAAAAGTGTACATACTTCATATAATTACAGATATGAACGATAATGATTCATAGATAAGCCCTGATAAAAAGCCTGTCAACAGAACCTACTGTAGCAAGTTCACACGTTTGAGCGTTACTTGCATAGTCTAAATGTAAACCACACTTAACACCCACATATGTCTGAGAAACGTTTACATTTCCTTCTTCTGCTGTGTGTTTTTAAAAGTTTTGCATAGCGAGTGCTGACAACTTAATTTGCTATTTTCGTGCCTATATATATATACTTGGAGACTGCCATGCTCAACTAAAACGTTTTCAGCGTTTTCAAACAAAGCGACCTAACCTACATTGTATTGAATGAGAGCAGGGTGGAGAGCAACTGTGGTTCAGCAAGACCGATATTTAAACTAGAGAAAGTGCTCCTCGGAGCACAGGTCTCCGCCAGGTCAGGTACGATATTGTGGCCTCCTGGTGGCGCTATGATAGGCCAATGGGAAAAGGGTGCCATTTATTCTTCAATCGGACACTGCATTCATGATTTGAGGCATTTTGTTCCAAAAATGTGTTTTGCTAAATTAGACCTGCTGGTGGCGCTATAACAGGCCAATGTGAAAAAGGGTGGCATTTCTTCCTTGGCCTAGTGGGAATGTGTGTGTGAAATTTCACGGAAATTGCAAGCTGCGTTCATGATTTGAGGCATTTTGTTCAAAACGGACCAATCCTGCACATTTTGGAAGCAAACCTTAGCCAATGAGGATGGAATATGGGAAATCAGACAGATCTGTGTTGATCACATGACTATAGAGATGCTGTGTACCGATTTGCATGACGTTTGGATAAAATCTGTAGGAGTAATGTAAAAAAAAATGGGTTTTGCACAAATCGGCCTCCAGGTGGCGCTATAACAGGCCCATGTGAAACATTTGATGCAGAGGTTCTGAATTGGCATCCAGGGAGTGTGTGTGCACAGTTTCGCAGCGACCGGGCCAACGGTGCCAGAGTTTAGCTGCTAACACACAGACAGGACACACACACAAACAGACACACGGACACACACGGACACACACGGACACACACACGGACGGACGGAGGGTAAAACATACTCTCTCGCCATGCCTTCGGCCTGGCGGAGACAATAAAAGAAGGGCAATTGCTCCTGTGAAAGCAAACAGGCAGGTGCTCACGCACTGGTTGGATCCTATGTGTGCACAGGTTACAGGTTAAACTGCATGCTACACAGGTTACAGGTTAAACTGTACAGGTTACAGGTTAAACTGTACAGGTTACAGGTTAAACTGCATGCTACACAGGTTACAGGTTAAACTGCATGCTACACAGGTTACAGGTTAAACTGTATGCTACACAGGTTGGTTAAGCTGCAGGCTACACAGGTTACATGCTAAACTGCATGCTACACAGGTCACGTTAAACTGTATGCTACACAGGTTACAGGTTAACACTTCCGTGACTAAGCAATCAATGGGACCGATTTTGAGAATTGAAAGTGGCTTAACTTCTCTCAGGAAGCTCTGAGAAAGTTCCCCTTTCATGACTTTTCCTAAATATATGTTTCAAACCATCTCCGTTTTTTTTTTTTTTTTTTTAACTCATTATAAATATGAAATACATACCATGTATCCCATCCCAGCTGTTTTATTTCGGCTAAATTGATCGCTCTCCCCCTCTCTCCCCCTCCCTAGAGCACTTTACACCTCGAGACCCCCCACAGAGCGGCCCGTAGACAGCAGACTTGCTGCTGCGCAACTATTCTATGTTGCCATGTCTGCTTATTATAAGCGACTTTGGGCGTCTTTCTATTATTATTATTATTATAATGATATATATAAGTTTAGTTTGGGGTGTATAACTTTATATATCAATTTCACCACTTTTGCAGTAAAATATTTTATACAACAATCCATTTCATGTATGGGAGGCCAATAGAGATGAGAAAAAACAATGTTGTGTTTTGTCCTAACTCCGGGAGGGGTATCTCGAAAACTAAAGCCCTTTTTGGCTGTTTGTCACAGGCCTATTTGTCCGTTGCCTGGGTCTGTTACCGTTGTGTCCGTCCGACTGGGGTGCTCATCCTCCCCCCCTCTTGGGCACCCCTGGGGGTATTTTTCCATTAAGTTCATCGTAGCTTGGTTGGGTTCCTCCTCTCAGAGGATGCAGATTGGGTTGCCGACCCTTTCTGCCCCGGTTTCCGTCTCTCCGGGCTGTCACTGACTCTCCAGTAGTCGCCACACCATTCATGGTTGTCATCCAGTCTATAGCTTACTCTGCAGTACACCTTACATTTTGTACATAAATGACCCGACATTGACATATATAGATATGTAAATTTATACTATATATAAATATACTATATCATATAATTAAATATTCAAATATATTGAATAGGAAACATAGGTGCACACATCAGTCAAGGTGCACCATATGACCAATAGGAGAGTCACCATCTCTAAACAGGCTGTTACTCTACTGTCACTAGTACTACTCCCTTATTATGACAGTGAATACACTCAATTCATTCATACATACAGTATACATATTATACTCCAAGTGATACATTCTAGTTCATTGCATGCAAGCATAAAGAGATATTCAAAGATGGCTAATTAATTGCTCAAATCAATTTCTGTATCTTTTTTAATGGATGAACATTTAGCCTACCCATAACTTTCCCATGCTAGTAAAGTTAATGCCTGTCTGAAGTGGTATAGGTTGAGTGAGCTGTTTTCCACAAATAACCTGAATAAAGGAATAACTGTAAATGTCTTTCATTGTCAATGTACAGTTGAGGTAGTTTTATTTCCTCAAGTTACGATCATGACATTACAAGAAAGAGTCCCAAATGCATAGCTAACATCAAGGAAAACTGAGTACAGTCTACATGACTCATGCTTGAAGTCGTCTATCCCTGTTTTAAGGCAGAACACATCCTCATGTTGCCTGTTAATGAATGCTTTTTGCTTGGAAGCAAAAAGCATACATTTTTGCTTGGAAGCAAAAGGCATACATTTTTGCTTGGAAGCAAAAAGCATACATTTTTGCTTGGAAGACAAAATATTAGCATCCACTAACCAAGGTTATTCTGATTCTAGCCAGCATGCACTTCATAAAAACCTTATATGTTGTTGGTAGGAGAGGTATACATATCTCTCCATGTTGGATGTTCATTGTCTTCCCTGGGAATACAGTGGATAAGTGATCCTTTCCATGTATGTTACTAGAGTCTGACATGACTGTGGTTTTCAGAGTCTCCCCAGCCATGCCACACACATGATGAACTCAACAGCGGCTCATGTTGAAAAAGCTTATCCTGTGTTAAGCATGCCCTCTGCTGCTGCTAAGGTGCTATGAACGAGGTTCAAATTACATTTGGGGTTTGTAACATTTCATTTCCATTACAATATGCATTAGTTTTATGCTTTCTTGAGATGTTCATCAAGATCAAGCTGTTACTGTCCATGCAGCAATGCAAAAATAAAACTGTAGCCTGTAACCTACATAAGTACAACGAAATCTCACATATCTTGATTTCTGATCAGATGAAGCAGGAGCTGAAAGAAAATGGTTCAGTAAAACTATCTCCTTATAATCATTAATAGAGCCTGATAAATACTGGACCGGTACTGGATTGTTGGGGCCGATGCCGATATTAGGGAGAAAACCATTTTGATATTGATTTCAGATATATAATGAAGGTAAGATATTTTACTGTTTAACAACAAACAGTATGACTTGATGACATTGCCGAAAGGACGTGGTAACATAAGTAAGTAATGGCAGAGTAAATCCAAGGGAAAGCGCTTGTCTATTGGAGCATGTTATGTAATACGTTAAATATTCACAGCGTCTGTTACAACAACACTTCCCAGAATGTACTACTACTTGTACCTATACACAGTCTTTGAGAAAAATCTCCCAGTACCTACCAATACAATACAATAAAGTTCAACAATATGATTTATTTTTTTGCCAACACTTTTTGCCGCCTCTCCAAACTGCCGTCTAGGCGGTCGCCTAGGTCGCCTGTATGGACGCGCCGGCCCTGACCAGGTGCAACATAAAAATGGACTCCCTCCTTCCCAGTCCCCCAAAACACAGCCAGCCAACACCAGCCAGTTTTTATTTTGGTCATCACAAAATACAGTGTATGTGGTGTATATTGTATTTCCAGTTCAATATGGAATCATATAAATCCTTCACATACTGTATGAATGCATACACACACATGTATATTTGCTCTTGTACATGCATTCATTCATTTTACAATCCAATTCTATTTTTCAGTTCTCAGTGATGATCAACATTGACAGTTTTTATGGCAGACAAAAAAAAAGAAAAACCAACAGCAGGGCAGCTTTAAGACACTTTCACCTTTGTTTTGCCATTCAGCTGAAATCTGAGCGAATTGGTTTCACATACTTTAATAATAATTCAAGCATATCATTTTTCTAAGTTCTGAGAGAAAGACAGTTTTTCCATTCTATATATGTCATGAATTTTAATCCATTCCTCGACTGTGGGCAGGGGTGCAATGCTCATGGGACGGCCTTGCACGCCGTGCAGGAACCTATTTGACTACTTTAAATTCACACCTCAACATAGTTTACAAAGGCTCCCGACTCACGGCAGGTGAATTAACATAGAAATGAGCCTAGATGCATACACTGTATCAATTGTCCATTATGTGACCTGTTGTAGGTGTTAAGCGACGTGCGCGTCACGTCATTAAAATACAGTGCAACCACATACCAAATCAGCATTGTAACACTGACTGTGGATGACTGTGGCTGCATGCAACCATTTTCTTGTGATAGCCTTCTTACCATACTTGCTACCAGAATGATCAGAATTAGTTTCTTATCATTATTATCCAATAAGTCAAATGGGATAAAGTATCAAACCAGAGGGGATGTTGATTCCAAATACAGCTTCCACATTTTTATGAATTTCCCTCCAATATGAGATCAAAACTGAACATCCCCCAAAAACTGAAGTGATCTGCTACATTATGGCCATATTATCTCCAACAGCTTAACCCAGTACCTCATGTATCTTTTTTTTCGCAGGGGTGTAATGAAATACCGTATATGATCTTTCCAATTGAATCCTCTCCATGTTTGAACATGTTGATTCCCATAGTACTTTGCATATTTCCCCCCAATTCCTCCTCAGTTATAACAAAAATACCACCCAGATTTAGATTGAAATAATGTCGAAGCTGAAGATACCTATAGAAATCCCTTTGTTCCAAACCATATTCCCTTTAACTTGGGTAAATTACCTCAAGGTGGGCCGCTGTATATAAATCCTACTCAAACAAAATCCTATGCTTAACTGTACCAAACAGAAATATATCTTACCTATAACTTAACTTAGGAAACATATACTGAAATTGATAGCAAAACAGAAGATAGGCCACCCACCCCTACAGTACCAAGACTGTAAACTTACCTATGTTAAGTGGCAACTCTAAAAAAAAACACTAACAAATCTAAAAACACTGGCAAACACAGAGGACTGGTGTTGTTTGAGGCTGCCTAGGACACCACCCAAGAAAATACACATATGACCCAAGGAAGGGTCATAACACTTGCTAAGCTCGTTCTTCCCTTTTCTGACATCCTTCTGGCCTCAAACACACCTTCAATATTGTTGATAGGATGGTTTTCTGTGTGCAGTGGGGACCTCATGTAGTGCCTTGGTGTTGTGTCGTGTGATATGTTATGCTATTTTGTCCAAAAACATTTAAAAATGTAATATTTGAAAAAATATATATACGTAAAGTATACATGATGTGAACATGCACGATACATCATTATCAGACCTTATCCTTCAACTTATTGTTTATGCCCCAAAATGACTGGATATACAGGTCTTGTAGCAAATTATAGCAATTGTAGAAAAACTTGACCTAATTGTAGAATGTTTAAGCATGTTCTAATCATGTATACTTTACTTTAAAACATTTCTTTCCCTTTTCTAGCCAAACGGCCAATTTAACCTCAGTAAACTTTTGGGACAGAATGATCAGCTTGAGGATTGAGTTGGCTTGTCCTGCTTTGAGCCTTGTTCCTGTCCAGATATGAGTTCATTCCATCCGCTCTTTTGGAGCTACATTTTGAATTGGTTTCCAGCACATTGATTTTTGCATTAGTTGCAGCTAGCTCAGTTTCCAGAGCAAACTGTTCCTTTTCCCTCTTTATTTCCTCCTCCTTTACTTCTAACTGGTGTTTCCTTTTTAACACATTCATGCGCTCCACAAGTGCTGCTTTATCAGCCTCTGCCTTTATCCTAGCATATGAGGTGGATGATGCTTTGGATACATGAGAGTGTGTTCTGGGTTGATTCTCCGTTGGACATGCAATGTTTGAAGCGCTGTCCTCCGGCCTAATATCATCAGAAATCACACTTTGTTTGTCTGTCTCAACATTGTCTCTTAAATTAATCTGGGACAGGGACATTGTGTCTTTTGTCTCAACACACTATATTGGCTGGTTTACTTTACACAGTCGGAGATTCCAATAAAGCCAACCGAGCATCTAGTTTCACATACCAATGTTGCTGGGTAGTTTTGTGCGACGATGTCCATTAAAAGCCAATGAGCCAAAAGTCATTGAGCAAAAACAGCATTAAAAGCGGTTGAGTGCAAGTCCTGTCCACAAGTCCATTGATGAAGTGGGATTATCCACTTGATGCATAGCAGCTGAGTGCAAGTCCAAACATCCACAGTGCAAAAAATCCAAACGATAAAAATGTCCACTTCAATAAGGGCAAGTTTTTACTTTATGTAGTGGCAATTTGTACCAGTATTCACATTGGCCAAGATTATTCCGCACTCGAGACCATTTCATTTAACAGTAATGGTAAATATGTGCCTCATGGACCTCATTCAAAATAAAAGCTTTTAGTTGGAACACAACATTTACTGAAATGATACTGCTGTAATCAAACTAATTCTACAAAACAAATCAAATAAATACAATAAATGTGACATACAAACAATGAATAGCTCCAACAATGCCTAACCCTAAATTTACGCAAGTTGGTACTGTTCACACGTTTACACACCCAGCAGTTTCAGGCGGCACAGTAAAGGGCATCGGGACGGCGGTTGTTAAATGCTGGTCTACTGAGACTCCATTTACAGGCCCGGAGAGACTATAGAGAGGGGGACAGAGAAATAGAAGCAGAAGGAGAGAAAGAAGAGACATTATAATGAACTGTAGAAGAATTCAACCTTTTACTATGTGTGATGATTGATTGATTGATTGATTTACTGATTAATTGATTTATTCATTCATTGCTTGCTTGCTTGATTGCACTCTACTGTCGTTAATTGATAATGGCACTTGATTGAAAATGACACATGAGAAATGTACATGAATTTTAAACATACTTCATCTCCTCATCACTAGTTGTAGTTGGAATGTCACGCGTGCGGAATCTGTCAAACAGAATCAGGCCAATGATGAAGATGATCGTGAAGATGATGCCGAGGATGATGATACCCCACCAGGGTAACTGTCCAGGTGTAGAAAATGGGTGAAGTGGTCCTTTAAGAATAAAATCAATAAAACCAGTAAAACAAGGTGTGAGGGGTTAGCTGGGGAAAGCAATATCAAAGATGTGGGTTTTGAGAGCACTTTGAAGGATGGGAGGGTGTAGGAGTCTTTGATGAGGTTGGGGAGTGAATTCCTTTTTTATGCCCTCAAAATATTTCTGAGCCCTCTGAGCCCTGCATACGTGGGACGTTGAGCACTCCACAGAACCATCTCACTCCCACATGCCGATAATGAATCATCGCTTCACAGAAATGTGTTCATAATGACGACTGAGGATTTTTGTGAAACGTCTTTGATAAACATTGATAAAGAAGATAACCAAAGCTGTCAGTTGAAGTGTTGAGTTTATGATCATGTAATTACATTCTGCCCAACTCACTCGAAATCGTAAGGCTAAAAATCGGGTAAGTTAGGACTCGAATCGTACAGTATAATTCCAGGTGTGGACTGGAGGTGGTGCCGTGGAGGATGCTGTTGCAGTACACGAGCCGGGATGTAATGAATGAGTGAATGACTTTAATGTTTCAGCGTAGGAGAAAGACATGGAGAGGATGGGAGGCGGGCATTTTAAGGTGGAAAAGGCAACTTTTGTTATCTGGTTTACATGGGGGAGGAATGAAATGGTGGGGTCGAGGATGATTCTGAGGTTGTGGATACATATGCGTGGAGGGTGTGACAGTGGAGAAGTCAATATTGAGTGAGAAATCCTAGGTGGAGCAGGTGAAGGAGTTGGGGCCAATCGTGATTATTTCTGATTTATTGCAGTTGAGTTTGAGAAAGTTCTTCTTTTTTTTTTATACTTAAATTTTTATCCCACGATTTTGTAACCCATAATTATTCACCCAGTGCCAATTGCCTATGTAATCCTGGGCACTAGTCTCCCTCTGCCAGCCTAGGGAGAGCCCAAGTTGAAGCTCATGCCTCCTTCAATGCATGAGGATCAAGCAGGCCGCTTCTTATCACCCGACAGGGGGGAGTTTCCCCGGTTGGACGTAACGCGTGGAAGGAACACGTTATTCCAACCAATTCCTTTCCCCTCCATCAGGCGCCCTGGCTGACCAGGGGGAGGCAGTATAGAGACCAGGATTACTGCATGTTTTTGTGAGGGTACCTACCCTAGGGGACACGGGGAGAACATGCAAACTCCACACAGAGAGGCCCTTTCACCAACCCCACCTAGGGTATGGGCACTGAGAAAGTTCTTAACTTCTTTTGCGTCCATGTTTTGTGTCTGTGAGGCAGATACTGTAGTAAGGTTGAAATGGGTGATTGCAGTGGTGTAATTGTGTGTCGCAGGTAGCAGTCAAAAAGGAGGCCACAGCCACTGCTAAACATTGTACTGAGGAAAAGGCAGAAACGACAAGCAAAGACAAGAGAAATATTACAAATTGACCTCTTACTTTAATCAAAAGGTCCCGGCGGCACAAGAAGGAAAGCGATGGAGAAGCAAATATTTTTACAAACACACACCTCACTTTCTCTTCTATACAAATACAGGTGTGTTAGTGTAGTAGTTTAGTTGTACAGTAATCGGTAGCCAAAGTAATATTATTATTATTATTATTATTATTATTATTATTATTATTATTATTATTATTATTATTATTGTTATTATTATTATTATAGTAGCCGCAGCAGCAGTATAGTAGTAGTAGTAGTAGTAATATTATAGAATAAAGATAATTAATCAATAATTAGTATTTGCACTCACCATCCTGCTGTGGCATTGTAGAGACAAACAGGGACATTATTATAATCATAATTCACATAAACAGACCTGCTCCAACAACAAGCATAACATGTATACAGTACGACATAATCTGGCTGTATCATATTTACAAATCTATCACTGTCCATTAACGGAGAGCAGCCTAAACACAAATCAAATACTAATGAAAGGAGACGCACCGTAGTATTGTCGTTTCTTTCTTTTTTTGGTCCCTCTGATGGTGGGTTTTGTGCTGTGGGAAGAGGTAGGGAGAGGAGCTCATGAAGTCATGTATGGTTTAGCTCTCTTCTGTTTAAAGAGCTGGAGACAGCGAGACCCCTGTTACTGAACAAATACTATAGCAATGAGTATCAGAATATAGAGCTATTTAACATTTATTTTAACAAAGCGATGTCAGTTACCCTACTTTTAAGCACAAGTGACCTCTTATAGTGACTTATAATCACATTATAATGAAATATAATATGCCGTGATCTTAATCAAGGTCGTCCTTTGGGGTCCCAGGAGATGGCATTTTCCACCCTCTATTCAATTATCTTATGCATATATATTTATCTAGGTAACTTTAAGCCTAAATTTAAAAATATTTATATATATATATTTTGCATTTTTTCCCCTCTATCAGCCACTATATAATGATGCTGGGGTGTTTTCCTGCATTGAAACACAGTCCTCTTTCTGAAATCCGTATTTTCCCTACTATTTATGTTTTGACATCCGGGTATCCGGCTCTGTCCGGGACGTAAATGAAACGCACACATGTGCGCGTGAACTGTCCTATCAGCGTCCTCGCCCAATGTTCTGTGATTGACAGCGAAGGTTGGCCAATCAGGTGGCGAGTCTAGCCTGAGTGCAGCCGACCAGAAACGAGAGCCATCTTTTCTGTGCGCTATTTTCTCCACTCTCAAAGCTCTCAAACTTCTATTTTGAGGCACGGAATCTACTTATAAGATATCGTTCGGATAGAATTTTGTTGTTTAACTTCATATATGTGGTCAATTAATCATTCATGACAGAGCCTATTTAAAAAGAAAAATTCAGAGAACCGGCAGGGGCGGGCAGTGACACATATTATATCCAAATAAAGCAACCTATTTTCGGCATGACCCTTTCAGAAGTGTGGAGTAGCGGGGCGGTGTTTGACAACAGTTTCTTTTCTTTTTTTGATCTCTGAAAAATCCCTTTAACTAAAGACATACACACAGCCTGATCCATGAAAAGTATTTCAACAATGTCAATATTCTTTATATAATAAATACTCAGCAAAATCATCTTACCAACAGTGAGTTGAACGGTGATTTCCTTTGGAGGATCATCAGTTATGCATATGTAGTCTCCTTCGTCAGATGATTTTACTTTGCTGATTTTGAGGGACACGTTGCCTTTCTTCATCTCATCCATGGAGACGGACGTTCTTCCCACGTAGGAAGGAATCTGTGAGTTATCAACTATGCCCCCGTTCCTCTGGAAATACACATATCGATCACCTAGTCCGGGTCTGGTCCACTGTACATACGGGTCAGGATCACTGGCAGAACATCTTAGAACAGTGTCTTCCCCAACAGATGTTTGTACTTCCAGACATTTCCCTGATAAGATAAGATAAGATAAGATAAGATAAGATAAGATAAGATAAGATAAGATAAGATAAGATAAGATAAGATAAGATAAGATAAGATAAGATAAGATAAGGTGTGTGTGTGTGTGTGTGTGTGTGTGTGTGTGTGTGTGTGTGTGTGTGTGTGTGTGTGTGTGTGTGTGTGTGTGTGTACCAAATATAGGTTCATATTTTTCATTCATACATGTGCTCCTAAATACTGTACATTTTACTGTTCGCACGCATCAACTATATTTTTAGTCACTTAATGAGAATGAATTGGTCGCACTGTCGAGCCCTGCACAATGTGCATTATCTGATTATTGCTGGTAACCTACTATACGGTAAAGAGTTGACCAAATGTAAATGTAGTACTTTGAAAGATAGAGCAACAAACAATGTAAATGTGGCATATTTACAAACTAGTCCATCTAGACAACAATTTATGTTCTTAGATGATGCTCATAGAACAGCTAAGGAGTGTTGTTAGGCAAAGCGAGATTCGCTTCCATCATCTTTCAACTTAAATGTAGAGCTACACCAGTTTTCAATTTCATAAACTGGAGGTTAATTCCAGTGTAATTTACCTCCATTGCAGCAGAGCAGAAACAGAAACTTAATTGGTAAGAGAGTTGAGGAATGTCTCTTATCGTTGGTCGCATGATGTGCGTCGTAGGCCATCTAAACAACACAAGAAAGAAAGAAAGATTTAATTATTTTCACACTAAAACGCAACAGACTTCCACAGAGCCTGCACATCAACTTCTACCGCTCTACCATGGTATCCTGACCACACTTAAAGTTCTACTTGTTAACACTGTGTGTGTGTGTGTGTGTGTGTGTGTGTGTGTGTGTGTGTGTGTGTGTGTGTGTGTGTGTGTGTGTGTGTGTGTGTGTGGGCGGGTTGTCTACCCAGGGCCCGCAAACTTTGCCAGGCAGTCATAGCCACTTGGAATGGTGAAAAAAACAACTTTTCAAAGAATGTTAACAATGTTGACAGTTTATCAAACCTAAAGTGTCTATTATTAATATGTTACACCTTTTATTCTTCTACATTCTCATTTGTTATTAAACAATTATTATTAAAATAAAAGTTACTCATAATAATAATACAATACACTAATCCTATATTAAAATTGGCTTATGGGAGGACAGCTGAGTGTGTGTGTGTGTGTGTGTGTGTGTGTGTGTGTGTGTGTGTGTGTGCGTGCGTGTGTGTGTGTGTGTGTGTGTGTGTGTGTGTGTGTGTGTGTGTGTGTGTGTGTGTGTGTGTGTGTGTGTGTGTGTGTGTGTGTGTGTGTGTATAACGCGTGTGCAAAAGCGAACAGACACACACAGAGAGAGAGCGAGAGACAGGGGGAGAGACAGAGACAGGGAGACAGAGAGGGGAGAGCGACAGAGAAAGAGGGGAAGGGGGCAAGAGAGGGGGTGGATCTGGACGATCTGCGCTACGAGGTGGCCAGTACGTCACGCTAGATGTGAGGCCCGCGCACCGGGCCGAACTTCTAGTTATTACAAAACATACACTAACCAATTCAACCTTGTATTAATAAAGTTATTTGAGGATCCATTTCCACATTTTTGATGAGACACCTCTATAACATTACATTACATTACAGTCATTTAGCAGACGCTTTTATCCAAAGCGACTTACAATAAGTGCATTCAACATAGGTAGGGAACGAAACTACTAATCACCAGAAGTCTTAAATGCATTTTCTGCAAAAAGAAGCAACGAGTATACCTAGCGCTAAGGTAAAAGTGCAATATATCAGCTACCTACTTTCTTAAACAGATGAGACAAAATAGCAAAATCAAAGGAGCAAGAGCTAAAACAAACTAGACTTGTCGCAATTATGGGAAATTGCAAAGTGTGGTTGCGCCGACGCCGGTCGCGGGTCGCTGCCGCCGGGACTCGAGGAATACGCCTGGAGGAATACCGTCGGAGGCCGTGCGACGTGCGATTCGAATTGGGGAATTCGTGATACGTGACGTTTTGATTTGAGGAAATAGGCCCCTCTCACTAAAGAAACAGGCCCCTCCCACAAATGTAGCAGGCCAATGACATCATCATGTCACTCCTGAGATCACTTGCTTTTCTTTTTGAGAGAAATGATCCCTCCAAAAATCATGTTTTTGTGTCAAATGGGTACATTTTACGCATTTGTGGCACCCCCTATGGGTCAAAGTGGAAATTCTTTTGGGGATTTGTTGGGTAAACCATCCTCAACATGAGATTCAAATTTGGGATTGACTAGACGTTTCGTTTGCGTTTTTGTAAAACAGGCCCCTCCCTCTAACTTTGGAATCCACTTACGGCCGAATGGTATGGACTATCAAAATTCTGCTTGGATATGTTTATTGCATGGGTCCATAGATCATGTGTACCGATTTTTGTGAGATTTGGACAAAATCTGTAGGAGGAGGAGCTAAAAGTGTGTTTTGAAGAAAATTCAAAATGGTGGAAAATCTATCCAGACGGAAATGGGCGTGGCCTATATGGGGGGTTGCGTCGTGACCCAAGGAATCTAGGGGAAAATATTGTTTTATTCTACGACCTACGGTTCAAGAGTTATAGGCCAAAAGGTAAAGTGGGCTGTTATAGCGCCACCATGTGGCCGACTGGTGTGATTCTTTTTTAAATAATTTTGCAATAAACTATTAACCTCCCCTCCAAGTCTTGTAAGTGTAGCCCTTACGGTTTCCGAGAAAAAAATACTTTAATGGGAGTTTTTGCAATTCCCCTTAAAGTGGATGGGGAAATTGAATGCACTAAAAAATCTGTATCAAAAAATCTATCCAGACGCAAATGGGCGTGGCCTATATGGGGAGTTGCGTACCCAAGGAATCTAGGGGGGGGGGGGAAAGATTTCTACGACCTACGGTTCAAGAGTTGCAGGCCAAAACGTAAAGTGGGCTGTTATAGCGCCACCATGAGGCCGGTTGGTGTAATTATTTTTTAAATAATTTTGCACTGGACTATGAACCTCCCCTCCAAGTCTTGTAACTCTAGTCCTTACGGTTTCTGAGAAAAAAATACTTGAATTTGAGTTTTTTCATTTTCCCATTAAAGTGGATGGGGAAATTTAATGCACTAATAAAACAATATCAATTAAACTATGTAACCAATCTCTTGTAACCAATCAGCAAAATGATAGCCATGGATTCCCGATGAGGCCGGTGATTTTGACATATGGCACAAAATGGGGGGAAAAAACTGTGGGAGGAGATGCGCGGCAAAATAAAGTTTATCTAGAAACTAGTAAGTACTGTTCCTGAAGAAACAGTGTGGGATCGCTAAGAATGTTGATGGTATCGAGTATTGATATTGTTAGTAGTGTTAAAGGTTTGAAAGGTTTAAAGTTCTAAAAGTTTGAAAGGTTTGAAAGGTTTGAAAGGTTCTAAAGGTTTGAAAGGTTCTAAAGGTTTGAAAGGTTCTAAAGGTTTGAAAGGTTTGAAAGGTTCTAAAGGTTCTAAAGGTTCTAAAGGTTTGAAAGGTTCTAAAGGTTCTAAAGGTTCTAAAGGTTTAAGAGGTTCCAAAGGTTTGAAAGGCTCTAAAGGTTTGAAAGGCTCTAAAGGTTTGAAAGGTTCGAAAGGTTCGAAAGGTTCGAAAGGTTCGAAAGGTTTGAAAGGTTTGAAAGGTTTGAAAGGTTTGAAAGGTTATAAAGGTTTGAAAGGTTCTAAAGGTTTTAAATGTCTACGGTTCTAAATGTTTGTCGGTGTTGAATAGTGTAAAATGTAGTTTTCTAGGGTAAAACTGTGGTTGCTAGGGTCTGATAGCCGATTGCTAGGTTCTAATAGGTGGTTGCTAGGGTCTAATTGGTGGTTGCTAGGGTAAAACAGGTAGTTACTAGGGTAAAACAGGTGGTTGCTAGGGTCTAATAAGCGGTTGCTAGGGTCCAATAGGGGGTTGGTAAGGTCTAATATGCCGTCTATATGGTTTAATATACGGTTACTATGGTAAAACAGGTGGTTGCTAGGGTAGAACGGTGGTTGCTAGGGTCTAATCGGTGGTTGCTAGGGTATGATAGGTGGTTGCTATGGTCTAATATGGTGTTGCTAGGTTCTAATAAGCAGTTGCTAGGCTCCACTGTAGCTAAATAGGATTTCCCCATTGAAATGAATGGGATTTTTTTAGCAGTAAAAGTGAAATATCTCTAAAAGTACAAATTATTTCAAAAATTCAAATGGTAGCCAATATGTCCAAAGTAGGCTGAACGTTATAGAGTTGGAACGGAGTTTCTAGCTAAAAGTATGAATTTCCCCATTGAAATGAATGGGATTTTTTTAGCAGTAAAAAGTGAAATATCTCTAAAAGCACAAATTATTTCAAATATTCAAATGGTAGCCAATATGTCCTAAGTAGGCTGAACGTTATAGAGTTGGAACAGAGTTTCTAGCTAAAAGTATGAATTTCCCCATTGAAATGAATGGGATTTTTTTAGCAGTAAAAAGTGAAATATCTCTAAAAGTACAAATTATTTAAAAAATTCAAATGGTAGCCGACATGTCCTGAGTAGGCCTAACGTTGAAGAGTTGGAACGGAGTTTGTAGCTAAAAGTATGAAGGACTAGTAAGGGGCCAAAAAACAGTCCCACAAATAGTGAAGATAACACTAGAAAGTACTGTTCCTGAAGAAACAGTGTGGGATCGCTAAGAATGTTGCTGGTATTGAGTATTGATAGTGTTAGTAATGTTAAGGGTTTGAAGGGTTTGAAAGGTTTGAAAGGTTTGAAAGGTTCTAAAGGTTTGAAAGGTTTTAATGGTTTGAACGGTTCTAAAGGTTTGAAAGGTTTGAAAGGTTCTAAAGGTTTGAAAGGTTCTAAAGCTTCTAAAGCTTCTAAAAGTTCTAAAGGTTTGAAATGTTCTAAAGGTTCTAAAAGTTCTAAAGGTTTGAAAGGTTTGAAAGGTTCTAAAGGTTTGAAAGGTGTGAAAGGTGTGAAAGGTGTGAAAGGTGTGAAAGGTGTGAAAGGTGTGAAAGGTTTGAAAGGTGTTAAAGTATTAGTGTTAAAAGTTTTTATAGTGTTAGCAGTGTTGAATAGTGTAAAATGTAGTTTTTCAGGGTAAAACAGTGATAGCTAGGGTCTAATAGGCGGTTGCTAGGGTCTAATAGGTGGTTGCTAGGGTCTAATAGGTGGTTGCTAGGGTAAAACAGGTGGTTGCTAGGGCCTAATAAGCGGTTGCTAGGGTCTAATAGGGGGTTGCTAGGGTCTAATATGCAGTTTTATATGGTCTAATATGCGGTTGCTAGGGTGAAACTGGTGGTTGCTAGGGTAAAATGGTGGTTGCTAGGGTCTAATAGGCGGTTGCTAGGGTATAATAGATGGTTGCTAGGCTCTAATATGGTGTTGTTAGGGTATAATAAGCAGTTGCTAGGCTCCAATGTGGCTAAATGGCATTTCTCCATTGAAATGAATGGGATTGTTTTAGCAGTAAAAAGTGAAATATCTCTAAAAGTACAAATTATTTAAAAAATTCAAATGGTAGCCAATATGTCCTAAGTAGGCTGAACGTTATAGAGTTGGAACGGAGTTTCTAGCTAAAAGTATGAATTTCCCCATTGAAATGAATGGGATTTTTTAGCAGTAAAAAGTGAAATATCTCTAAAAGTACAAATTATTTCAAAAATTTGAATGTTAGCCGACATGTCCTGAGTAGGCCGAACGTTGAAGAGTTGGAACGGAGTTTTTAGCTAAAAGTATGAAGGACTAGTTAGGGTCCAAAAAAACGGTCGGAATATTGGCAATAACAGTAGTGTGATCGCTTTAGCGATCCCACAAATAGTGGCACTAACATTAGTGTGATCGCTTTAGCGATCCCACAATTAGTGTGATCGCTTTAGCGATCCCACAATAAAGTCGGTAGAGTACTATAGTCTGGTTGCCCATTCGGGCAACCACACTAATAAGTGTATCGACTAAACAAGATCCAATAAAACCATACAACAATAAAACAAGAGTTTGTACAACTAGTTAACAACAAGTAGGCCAGGCAAAGAGGAAGGGTAGTGTTTCCTGAGTTTTCAGTCTGCGGCGAAAGATGGGCAGTGACTCTGCTGTGCTGACATCAGTAGGAAGTTCATTCCACCACTGTGGGGCCAGAACAGAAAAAAGTTGTGACCGTGTAGATCGACCAGAAGGACCCTTGAGTGACGAGGCAATCAGTCGCCCCGAGGTGGCAGACCAAAGTGGTCGGGCAGGGGTGTAAGCATCGAACATAGCCCGGAGGTAAGAAGGAGCTGTTCCTTTCACTGCCCTATAGGCTAGCACCAGGGTTTTAAACTGAATGCAAGTCGCTACGGGGAGCCAGTGTAGAGAACGGAGAAGGATTGTGTGGGAGAACTTGGGGCGGTTGAACACCAGACGAGCCGCAGCTTTCTGAACAAGCTCCAGAGGTCTGATGGCAGATGCCGGAGCACCAGCAAGGAGGGAGTTGCAGTAGTCCAGGCGGGAGATGACAAGAGCCTGGATGAGCACCTGGGCTGCCTTTTCTGTGAGGAAGGGGTGAATCCTCCTGATGTTGTAATGCTGTTAACCCGCCCACACACACACACACACATAACCACTTAACTCATTCACTGCTAACGAAGAGAATTGACGAGAATTAACAAGAATTCGTCCAAACGCCCACACCGCCAAGAAGGAGATTTGACGAGAATGTGTTAACAAAATTGTACTTAAGTTAATGTACTTAGATACTTTACACCACTGGTCATATAAAGATAAGATAACAAGCCTGTGAATGATCCAAGCACCACGAAGAAGAGTACACCCAGAAATCACATGATCACAACAAAATAAAGATCGCCTCCTTCCATGTTAAAGGATTCACGAAAAAAACATGCCACATTCAAACGGCCATAGCTCTGGAATGGAGGATCAATAAAAGAAAATCCGATTCTACCGGACTCCCGTGTGTGTAATGGGCCGATCTCCGTGAGGAAGGAGGACACAGAGAATATTCAATGATTTTTCAAAGGTATAGTGAAATCGCCGTTTCCGTGGCATCGTCTTAATAGGCAAACAGTCGCTCGTTGTGAGCTTGTAGAGCTTGTAGATAGATATAGACTGATGTCGAGATTTGGTGTAGCGGGGGAAAAAGGAGCGGACCAAGTGTAGAGCCCTGGGAGACACCGGTGTCTGAGTGGTTAAGGGTTCTTTATAGAAAATAAATGCTTCTTAAAAAGAACCTCGGTCTGAAAGGTCCTTTTCTGGAACCAAAAGTGGTTCTTCTATGTGGCACCGCTCTGAAGAACGAGCCGTTTCGGTTCCAGTTGGCACCTGTAGTTTTTTTCTGTGTGGACTATAGAGAGAGAGAACACCAACATAAACACAGTTGCCAGATGACCCTAGAGGAACTGTAACTTAACACGCCAGACTCCACAAACAAAACCCGCGTGGATCCAGCGGCCGCGGGCATGCAACTCCTCAAACATCCACACTGATTGGATCAATGAACATGATCAAATAACGGACCGGCGGGCGTGCGGGCCAGCAGCTAGTTTAACCTGACTTTACATGAAGGAGGATAGAGTCTCTGGCGGCAGTCGTCTATACTAACGTCTCTCTCTCTCCCCCTCTCTCTTCCCCTGCGCTACCTATCCGCTAACACGCAGGCTAATAATAATAACTAGAAAGTACTGTTCCTGAAGAAACAGTGTGGGATCGCTAAGAATGTTGCTGGTATTGAGTATTGATAGTGTTAGTAGTGTTATAGGTTTGAAAGGTGTGAAAGGTTTGAAGGGTTTGAAAGGTTTGAAAGGTTTGAAAGGTTTGAAAGGTTCTAAAGGTTTGAAAGGTTCTAAAGGTTTGAATGGTTTGAAAGGTTCTAAAGGTTTGAAAGGTTTGAAAGGTTTGAAAGGTTTGAAAGGTTCTAAAGGTTCTAAAGGTTCTAAAGGTTCTAAAGGTTCTAAAAGTTCTAATGGTTTGAAAGGTTCAAAAGGTTTGAAAAGTTTGAAAGGTGTGAAAGGTTTGACAAGGTGTTAAAGTATTAGTGTTAAAAGTTTGTATAGTGTAGGCAGTGTTGAATAGTGTAAAAAAAAAAAAGGAAAAACAAATAAGAAAAAAAAGAATTTGGAAAGAAAAAAAAAATCTGAAAAAAAAGTTAGGAAAAAAAAAATAAGAAAAAAAAAAATTGGAAAAAAAAAATCTGAAAAAAAAAAGTTAGGAAAAAAAAATCTAAAAAAAAAAAAATTGGAAAAAAAAAACAACAGCGGCCGTGTGGCCGATGAGAGGAGAAGAGATGAGAGTTAACATGGGTGTGAAAGGGGGACTGAGGATGATGATGAATTTCCCCATTGAAATGAATGGGCTTTTTTTAGAAGTAAAAAGTGCAATATCTCTAAAAGTACAAATTATTTCAAAAATTTGAATGTTAGCCCACATGTCCTGAGTAGGCCGAACGTTGAAGAGTTGGAACGGAGTTTGTAGCTAAAAGTATGAAGGACTAGTTAGGTGCCAAAAAACGGGCGGAATAAATATTGACAATAACAGTAGTGTGATCGCATTAGCGATCCCACAATAATGACTTAATGAGTGCTGCGGGTTTGACTCAGCAGGAAACAACTGTTCTGTTTTACATCCAGCAGCTTGCTCCTGGAGCATGACTCACCACCGCACGGCTCACAACCTTGGCTCCGCTACGCTGCCGCTGGGGAGAGCAACCCCTTTGAGTCAAAGAATAGATCGTTTTTGTCGGGCGGAAACCTCTTATCTCCTTTTTTTTTTTTTTTTTCTTCTAACCACAAAAATGAACACCCTACTTGATCATACTACACAGCGTCACACAAAAGCATCAAAAGTAGCACATCTACAAGCTCGAAACCTTGTAGAAAAAAGCTTGTAGATCTGCTATTTTTGAATTTGAATCCTGAAAAGTGACAGTTTTGGACATATGAGGTTTCCATCCAACAGAGACAAGATACTCCTGGTCACATCGTTTTTTGCCTATCCTTCTCAACGTGTTTCTCATTTTTTTTCGTTTTCTCCTTGCTCTCCCTTGCCCCATCCCCCTATTCTTTTTTTCTTTTAACGTAAATGAAAACAGAAAAAACCTATATGGAACTATTTCACCCACTTTACACCTGTAAACATGTGAAGTGACAATAAAAAAATATTCTGACTCAACTGCAAGTACATTTTGCTAAGTCAAACTTGCTTTTAAAAAATACTTTTTTGTTTTCAAAAGTTTTCAAAAGTACAAATTACATATACGTAGGAAAGCAGTACTCCCTATTCTGGGGTCGAACATTTGGCAAAAATAGCAGATCTATAAGTTCACAATGTGTCCCAGCTCGACATTGTTTAGCTTGTGGATCGGTGTAGAGGGGGAAAAGGGAGGGGACTTTATTTCTATAGTTTACAAGGAGATTTTTAATAACACTGAGGATTTTACAGTGTAGATTGGGTTCCCAGAGATTGAAAACAAAAATCAAATGTGGGTCTGTGACCTAAAGCATATCAAACTATTTCAATAAAATTATTCTTATTTTATTGAAATAAAATAAGAATAAAAAGGGTGAGAATCACTGAACTTTGAGGTTTTAAGTGGTTTTTAAGAGAGTAGGTGGCATTGGGGGTGAGTTGGGGGTACAATGTGGGGTGGGCCGGGGCAGCCCTCACAGGGGGGCTTCCACTGACACGGATGACGGTTCAGCACTCAACCATTACACATGCTTTATTTATATTTAACCCCGTTTCAGGAGATCGTGTCAGCTCTCCTGAAATGAAACCATACACTTGATGTCCTCTTAACCACTTAAGTCCTATTTTTTTTTAAGAAAGAAAAAGAAGCTTGTGCTGCAACATGTTGTGAGGTTGTGGATCAGCTATTTTCGCTCTTTCTAGATTGGCTATTTTCGTGACTTCAGCTTGACACTCCTGTACTACAAAGTAGGAAATTAATTCAATTTAAAATCATAATAATAGAGTCAACCGTATACTGTTGTATGGAATTGGGACAGTGAAGATTAAATAGCCCTCATGAAAAACTGCTACTGAATTACTACACAAAAGCTACTTGTGTAGTAGTGGCTGTATAGTCACCTGTAGCAATTGTGTAGTAAATCTGTAATTTATTCACTATTCGCAATACATCAGTAGAGTTTCTTAGTGAAACAGTAGTGTTCCCAGTAGTAATCAAGCCGAGTAGTGAAAAAGCTGTTTTTGTTTTTGCATTACTGCTTTACTACAAGGGCATTTAAATAGAGATTGTGTAGAGATTTTACTACTGGCTTGTGTAGTGAATATGCAGTAACTACTATACAGAATCACTACAAATATTTAAAAAAGTGATCAAGTAGAGTTTTTACTACCTGCTAGTGTAGTGCATGTGTAGTAACAACACTACAGAATCCACTACAGTAGCCGAGTAGTGAAAAAGCTGTTAAAACATGACTGCTTTACTACAAGGGCATTCAAATAGTGATTATGTAGAGTTTTTACTACTAGGTTGTGTAGTGAATGTGTAGTAAAAACACTATATAATACTCTACAGAAGCTGAGTAGTGAAAAAGCTGTTAAACATTACTGCTTTACTACAAAGGCATTTAAATTTGGCCAGTTTGGTATTTAAGGGTGTAGAAACCCTGCTGAAAAAAACAGCACAAACCAGCTTATGATGGTTGCTGGTTTTAGCTGGTTTTAGCTGGTATTAGCTGGTCTTGGCTGGTCTTAAGCTGGTTTAGATGGCATACCAGGCTGGACAAGCTGGTCAGGCTGGTCAGGCTTGTTTGCCAGTGTAGTTGGTAGCTGGTCACTAAGCTGGATTCTGCTGGTCTTTGCTGGTCAGCCAGCTGGCTGGCTGGACTGACCAGCAAAGCCAAGCTGGTAGCTGGTCTTTGCTGGTCAAATGGGTGGACTGACCTGCAAAGACCAGCTTACCAGCTGGACTTAGCTGGTCAGATGGCTGGACAGACCAGCAATGACCAGCTGATAAGCTGGTCAAGTTGGTTAGATCAGTGGTTCTCAACATGTGGGTCGGGACCCACATGGGGGGTCCCCACATGATTTGGGGTGGTCCCCAGATGACAGTGAAGTGACTTTGAAGATTTTCTTCAGTTACAATTGCCCCCAACCAGTATATATACAGCATATTATTATTATTATTATTGTTATTATTGTTTTATTTTTTTCTTGTCCTTTTCTTGTGATGTGACATAAATAATATATGTAATAATAATAATAATAACTAGAAAAAGTGCTCCTCGGAGCACAACTCTCCGCTGTTGGGAATGTTGGGAATGTTCTATCTGTATAAGTGTCCTATCCGTCCTGTCTGTATAAGTGTCCTATCCCTCCTGTCTGTATAAGTGTCCTATCCGTCCTGTCTATGTAAGTGTCCTATCCGTCCTGTCTGTGTAAGTGTCCTATCCGTCCTGTCTGTGTAAGTGTCCTATCCAATTGTTACAGTATCCGCCATTTCTCAACCATTTCGTGATTGTTCCCGTCTTACCTCACTCTTACCAGACTTGTGTTGGGAATGTTGGGAATGTTCTAATTCTTATGTTCTAACTGTCCTATCCATCCTGTCTGTATAAGTGTCCGATCCGTCCTGTCTGTATAAGTGTCCTATCCGTCTGTATAAGTGTCCTATCCGTCTTGTCTGTATAAGTGTCCTATCCGTCCTGTCTATGTAAGTGTCCTATCCCTCCTGTCTGTGTAAGTGTCCTATCCCTCCTGTCTGTATAAGTGTCCTATCCGTCCTGTCTGTATACTGTAAGTGTCCTATCCGTCCTGTCTGTATACTGTAAGTATCCTATCCGTCCTGTCTGTGTAAGTGTCATATCCCTCCTGTCTATGTAAGTGTCCTATCCGTCCTGTCTGTGTAAGTGTTCTATCCGTCCTGTCTGTATAAGTGTCCTATCCGTCCTGTCTGTATAAGTGTCCTATCCGTCCTGTCTGTATAAGTGTCCTATCCGTCCTGTCTGTGTACTGTAAGTGTCCTATCCGTCTGTGTAAGTGTCATATCCCTCCTGTCTATATAAGTGTCTTATCTGTCCTATCTGCCAATTATGTATCAGCCATGCAGCCATTTCGTGATGGTTCCTGTCTTACCTCACTTTGACAGTGGCAGAGACACTGTCAAAGTGATGCCATGTATTTATACAGTATTTCACCGTATTGTCACGTGTCACGTGAGGCTTGACCAATCGGTGTGTCATATTTAGAAAGTGAAAACAATACTCTCCTGCGGAGAGTAATATTATTACTCTCCGCTCCCACAATACGGTGAAATACTGTATAAATACATGGCGTCACTTTGACAGTGTCTCTGCCACTGTCAAAGTGAGGTAAGACAGGAACCATCACGAAATGGCTGCATGGCTGATACATAATTGGCAGATAGGACAGATAGGACACTTATATAGACAGGAGGGATATGACACTTACACAGACGGATAGGACACTTACAGTACACAGACAGGACGGATAGGACACTTATACAGACAGGACGGATAGGACACTTATACAGACAGGACGGATAGGACACTTATACAGACAGGACGGATAGGACACTTATACAGACAGGACGGATAGAACACTTACACAGACAGGACGGATAGGACACTTACATAGACAGGAGGGATATGACACTTACACAGACAGGACGGATAGGACACTTACAGTATACAGACAGGACGGATAGGACACTTACAGTATACAGACAGGACGGATAGGACACTTATACAGACAGGAGGGATAGGACACTTACACAGACAGGAGGGATATGACACTTACATAGACAGGATGGATAGGACACTTATACAGACAAGACGGATAGGACACTTATACAGACGGATAGGACACTTATACAGACAGGACGGATCGGACACTTATACAGACAGGATGGATAGGACAGTTAGAACATAAGAATTAGAACATTCCCAACATTCCCAACACAAGTCTGGTAAGAGTGAGGTAAGACGGGAACAATCACGAAATGGTTGAGAAATGGCGGATACTGTAACAATTGGATAGGACTTACACAGACAGGACGGATAGGACACTTACATAGACAGGACGGATAGGACACTTATACAGACAGGAGGGATAGGACACTTATACAGACAGGACGGATAGGACACTTATACAGATAGAACATTCCCAACATTCCCAACAGCGGAGAGTTGTGCTCCGAGGAGCACTTTTTCTAGTTATTATTATTATTATTATTATGACAACATGCATCCAATAACATATTTACTTAATATGGCAAATGGCAAATAATATGCTAGATTGATTCTAAATAATTGATGACTAAAATGAACAGATCTAAAGATCTACATCTTGTCGCAATTCGATTCGTTGTGAGCTTGTAGATCTGTTTGTTTGTTTTTTACAAGCAATGCATTCTGGGCCATGAGCAGTGTTGCCATATCTGCTTATTATAAGCGACTTTGGGCTTGTTTTTCTGTAAAGTTGCTTGTAAATATTGGTAGTTGCGGGTTGCTTTTTTGGGGGGGGCTTGTTTCTAAATTGTAGTTATTTGGGCTTGCTTCCATTTAAAAAACATTTTTAAACCAGTTCTCAAACATTTGCATGTCAAGGATTCCGAAATGAATGTCTTTTTTCGCAGACTCTCATCTGTTTCAAATAATATTCCAAATATTTCACCTTTTCTTTTTGAAAATGGCAGATCTACAAGCTCACAACTTGTCGCAAATGCGACGCACGGTGAGCTTGTAGATCGGCTATTTTCAAAGAGCCAATGTGTGGTTTAAAGTGCAGGCTTGTTTTCATAGACCTCGCTCCTCATTTCTCTCACACAATCTGGCAACACTGGTTCGAGACACTGGCTCGCGACGCATCGAGAAGGAAAGACTTTTAGTCTAAAGAAAGTTAGACAAATTGTGTTGCTGAAGATTCAAAAAGAATTATAAACCGTCTTCAGAGCAGATAAAAGAAAGAAGAAGAAGCGGAGGACATTTTAGGTGAGTGTTGACACACAGAAATACTATTTATGTAGGCTTTTTAGCCTAAATAAGTGCGTAGGCTGCATGTCTGGATGTTTTTGAAGTCAATCACAAGTCATCATGAACCAACTCTATGGTCACGAGTGACACATTGTTTAGTTATTTAATTTGTCTTGATAAAGGTATTATGACAATAATTACAAGAAATGATAGTGGGATATACAATATAATGTATAATATATGCTACTGTCTGTACTGTCTGTGATGAAGCTACAGAGTGTTTTAATAGCCTGCCTATCCCGTGAACTCTGAACAATAATGATTCCTTATCTGTGTGTGTGTGTGTGTGTGTGTGTGTGTGTGTGTGTGTGTGTGTGTGTGTGTGTGTGTGCGCGCGCGCGCGTGGCCAAAACGAATGGTTTGCAGCCCTACTACCCCTCCCATAAAGAGAAGAAAACAGTTTGAAGGTAAAGTGATATTGTTTTGTTAAATATTAAAGTAATCATTGCTTGTTCAGTAACAGGGGTCTCACAGACTCTCCACCTCTTTAGTAAGCCCAAATTTAACCAATCAGAACTCATACAGGATAAAGGATAAATAAGTGCAATTGGAAGTGATGACACAAAGAAGTGGGCATACAAAATTTGAAACTGAATTGTCTAGAGAGAGATGGAGAGACCCCTGCTTTAACCCATTTAGACCAGGAACGCATTTGTGTAATTTGTTTGATTTCTTTGGCTAGACCTTTGGCCTCAAAAATAGCAGATCTACAAGCTCATAGCGTGACACAGTGGCGCGCTATGAGCTTGTAGATCTGCTATTTTTGAAAATCTTTGAATATATGTTTTTTAAAGCGAACATTTGTACCTCAAATCTTTATCCTTTTATGTTCAAAAACTTTTAGGATTTAGAGAACATTTTTAGAATGCACTAAACACATTTGCCTTCCCCACAAAAAGGATGAGGTTAAAAAAGGGTGGGGTGGGCCATTGCAATTTTTGTCGCATACCGTACTTCTGAGACACTTAATCACACCACGGTTAAAATTGTGTCATCGCGACAGCCCTAATATCTATGTCTTATGGATCATACCCTCGGAGCCCAAACAATCCTAACCTGACAAAGGTGGGTGTGTTCCAGCGGTTGTTATCTCTCCCATTGGTCATTGAATGGCACTACTGGGCGATGATGGTTCAGCATTGCTCTAGTCTGTTACCCAGAATTCAATTTTAATCATTAATCTGTTTTCTCTCCCTCATACAGCCTACGTGATGGAGAAATGCAGCGTTCCCAAAAAGAAAGTTCTTAAGGTGGTGACAGCAAAGCTTAACTACGAGGACAAGGTAGGGAAGCCAAAACGTCCCAAGAAGACCGGTGGGCCAAAAAAGAAGACATCACAGAAGACTGACCCTTCACCTCCAAATATACGTAATGAAGTCTAGACCTTAGCTGAAAAAAACTAAAAGATAATCAGATCTGGGCCACATCCAGATTGGAATCCAAACGGTATTAACATCACGTGACGGGATTCCAATCTGGATGTGGCCCAGATCTGATTCAGACTGAGCTTGGCTGCCACTGTAAATGGGGTCCCCGTTTTTTTTAATTTTTATATATGTATATGTATTGTTTTTATTTATATTGTTGTTCAAGGGCATGCATCTTGTGTTTTTTTTTTTTGTGTATTTTTGAGAAGCGGTCTTGCAACAGCTTCGGCAGTACAAATAAGGTTGAAAACTTTGGAAATCCGTTTTTTACCCGTGATGGGATTTGTCCACTCAAAACCATCTTTAGCCAGTTTAGTACATTCAGCAATGTATGGAGCTAAGAATGTTTCCATTTTTGGCTTACTCGGTCCAAACCAAAGGGCTGTCACCATTATATGTTGTTTCCGCAGTTTGGGCGGCAGCTCAATTAGTTGTGTTTGTAAAGGCCAAATAGAGTATTTGGACGAACGAAAAACTGGGACACCATCACAAGTCCAAATGACAGACTAAGAATCGTTATCAAGTTTCCCCTCAGAACAATTCTGTGTGTTAATTGTATTGATATTGTTTTTATTTATATTGTTGTTGTTCAAGGGCATGCCTTAGGCCCCATTTACACCGGTCATCAGATCTGGACCACATCCAGATTGGAATCCGAACGGTATTAACATCACGTGACCATTAAAACCAATCGGATTCCAATCTGGATTTGGCCCAGATCTGATTCAGACTGAATTTGGCCGCCACTGTAAATGGGGTTGCTGTCCTAGTGAAAGTGAGTGCCTGTCTGTGCTCAGGTTGAGTCAGACCTATTATTCACTCCAAACCCGATAAGAAATTAATGCACACTGGCTACAGTGCACCTTTTATTCCTCTTTTGTTAAACATACAGCCTGGATAATCTGATCAGATCTGGACCACATCCAGATTGGAATCCGAACGGTATTAACATCACGTGACCATTAAAACCAATCGGATTCCAATCTGGATGTGGCCCAGATCTGATTCAAACTGAACTTGGCTGCCACTGTAAATGGAGTCCAACTACAGCAATGAATGTACTGCCAGACAGATAATATATTTTGTATTGATATTTGTATTGTTATTGTTGTTATTGTTATATAAATGTTATATAATTGTTATAATTGATTGATTTCATGTCCCCTCGAATAACTGAACCTGAGCATGATTCTGAATTGATAAATGGTAATGTAACCAGTTTCATCATCAGAAATTGCTGATATGCAGTGGTCAAGTAATGAGTAGATGTTGTCATTACTTAATAGTAAGGCAGAAGTAATTGAATGACAATTGTGTAGAGCTTTAAAAGTGACCCCAAAGGGTTTAAGTAGTAACAAAAAGTAATTTGTTAGTGATCAGTAGTGATAAAACACTACATGAACACTACACACAAGGATGGAGTGACTCAATAGGGATTGTGAAGAGATACAGCGGTAAATGTGTAAGCATTCTGTAGACTTTCAGAAGTAATTCAAAAGGGTTTGTTTAATAGTAAGACAGAAGTAATTGAATGATAATTCTGTAATGTTTTAAAAGGGATTCAAAAGGGTTTGTGTAGAAACAAAGTAATTCATTAGTGATCAGTAGTGATAGAACACTACATAACACTACACACAAAGATGGAGTGATTCAGTAGGGATTTTGAAGAGAAACAGGGGTAAATGTGTAAGCATTCTATAGAGTTTTAGAAGTAATTCAAAAGGGCTTGTTTAATAGTAAGACAGAAGTAATTGAATGATAATTCTGTAATGTTTTAAAAGTGATTCAAAAGGGTTTGTGTAGAAACAAAAAGTAATTCATTAGTGATCAGTAGTGATAGAACACTACATAACACTACACACAAAGATGGAGTGATTCAGTAGGGATTGTGAAGAGAAACAGGGGTAAATGTGTAAGCATTCTATAGAGTTTTAGAAGTAATTCAAAAGGGCTTGTTTAATAGTAAGACAGAAGTAATTGAATGATGATTCTGTAATGTTTTAAAAGTGATTCAAAAGGGTTTGTGTAGAAACAAAAAGTAGTTCATTAGTGATCAGTAGTGATAGAACACTACATAACACTACACACAAACATGGAGTGATTCAGTAGGGATTGTTAAGAGAAACAGCGGTAAATGTGTAAGCATTCTGTAGAATTTCAGAGTTAATTCAAAAGGGTTTGTTTAATAGTAAGACAGTAGTAACTGAATGATAATTGTGTAATGTTTAAAAAGTGAATCAAAAGGGTTTGTGTAGGAACACAAAGTAATTCATTAGTGATCAGTAGTGATAAAACACTACATGAATATTTTCCATAGGGATTGTGTAGAGCTGCAGCAGTAGATCTGTAAGCATTGTGTAGTAATTCAACAATGAATGTGTAGTGATTGTATAGTTCTTTCCAAAAAGCCTATAGTGAGGCTGAAGTAATTAAGTAGCAGCCAGGCAGTGATTTGAATAGTAATTATGTAGTAATTATCAGTAGTGATTAAGTACTGAAACGGGACATTTCTCCACATTTTACTATTGAAATCACTACATAAATCACTACTAATCGCAATAGCAATTGAGTAATGAAATGGTAGTTTTTGTGTAGACATTTTGTAGTAGTTATGAGTAGTGATTCAATAGTGTTTTTTCACGAGGGTGTAGCCCGGTCCCCAACGCTAACAAATCGTTGCTGTCGAGCAGAAACCTCTTATCTCCACATTCAAACTGTTTATGTTTTTTTCGCTAATTAACACCCTACTTCAGCAGTTTTGGACATCAATCAATCAAAGTTTATTTATATAGCACGTTTCATACATCAAGTGCAGTTCAATGTGCTTCACAGAATAGGTTTAAAAATAAAGATTAAAAACCCGGAGGAAGACAGCAAAAAAAAGGAAAAAAAGAAAACGTTTAGAGAAGAAAAACAAGAAAATAGTAAACAATAATAATAATAAAGCAAAGCAAAACATATACATATACATATATATTCACATATATATACACACATATATATACAAATACATGCATAGAAGGCTTAATGCAGACATCTAGGTAAAAGCAATACTAAACAGGTGTGTCTTAAGATTTCTTTTAAAAATGTCGACTGATTCGGTGAGCCGCAGGGCCTCAGGCAGGCTGTTCCAGAGGCTAGGACCATAGTAGCAAAAAGCTGCTTCCCCATGCCTTTTTGAGCTAGCCTCCGGAACATCTAGGAGACCGGTGCCAGAGGACCTAAGGGTTCTGCTGGGAACATACCAGGAAACCATCTCAGACAGGTAGGCCGGAGCACCTCCATGTAATGATTTAAAAACCAGTAAAAGGATCTTAAAATCAATTCTAAAACTAACAGGCAGCCAGTGGAGGGATTTTAAAATAGGTGTAATGTGTGCGCTCCGTCTGGTCTTTGTCAGCACACGTGCAGCTGCGTTCTGAACGAGCTGCAACCGACTGACTGCTTTTTTGGGGAGACCAGACAGGAGAGCATTGCAATAGTCAAGCCTACTAGTGATAAAACAGTGCATTAATTGTTCTGTATCAGCCTGGGAAAGAAATGGTTGAACTCTGGCAATGTTTCTCAAGTGATAAAATGATAGTTTTGTGACATTTCTGACATAGGAAGAACAAACTACTAACCTGTCAAGTGTCCAAGTGCAGCCACGGAGGGAGTCTCCTCTAGCCTGGTTATCAGTCTGAAGCTGCGTGGAGAGTGGAACAAGCCTAAGTCTCCTCCTCTGTTGTTTCTCGCACGTCATCTCCTCTCTCTCTCTCTCTACACACACACGCTGATGAGGGAGTCTTGCCCCCCTAGCCTCCTGTCCCCTGTCCCCTCTCTCTCTCTCTCTCTCTCTCTCTCTCTCTCTCTCTCTCTCTCTCTCTCTCTCTCTCTCCAACTGGTTAAGAGAGAAAATACATATACTGTACTGAGAGGACAGGAAGCACATTCCATTGTGACAGCTCAGACTTAATTACTGACATCTGGCCAGCATTGTACACAGTAAAACCATCAGTTTCACCTGAAAGGAGAGAGAGAAAGAGAGAGAGTATAAATAGCAAGAAGGGGTGTGGTCCTGACCCCCAACCCCCATTCTGTGTGTGTGTGTGTGTGTGTGTGTGTGTGTGTGTGTGTGTGTGTGTGTGTGTGTGTGTGTGTGTGTGTGTGTGTGTGTGTGTGTGTGTGTGTGTGTGTGTGTGTGCGTGTGTGTGCTAATAGGGATCCTAATAAATTCAACTCAATATTGTCTCTGTCGGGTACACACGCACACACACACACACACACACACGCACACGCACACACACACACACACACACACACACACACACACACACACACACACACACACACACACACACACACACACACAGCATTTTTCATACATTTTAACATCGTGGCGAATAACACATGGTCTCTGTCGGGTTCAAAACTGTTACTGTTGTGTACTGATGTGTGCTTAATGATGACATCATAAGGTGGTGACTGGTAGTCACTGATTACATTCAATCCGAGTGTTTTGCATTGTTTTTGTTGTCTGTGTACAGTTTTGACTGTCTTTTTCTCTCAGCATCAGTGTCTCTGACCTCCAGGTCTCTCTGTGGTGTTGTGATGTCTGGGAGCTTTCCTCTGATCTTTCTCTTGAACAGGAGCTCCGCAGGACTTTTCCCTGTTGTGGAATGATCTATAGCAGGGGTTTTCAACTAGTGGTCCGGGGACCACCAGTGGTCCTTGACGGGGTTCCAGGGGGTCCCCAGCCAAATTAATAGTTAGCAACCAAATTGACCCTTATATGTCTGTAACTCTGAGAGTGTACAAATGGAACCAAATGGACCCGTTAGTGTCCATTTGGTTCCATTTGTACAGTCTCAGAGTTAAATGAACACTGATGATGATGATACAGTGTAGATTGGGACCCCCAGTAAACCTATAAATGGTTGAGTCCCTGGCATATCCTTTCAAATGGCGGTCCGTGGGCTAATATGTGTCAATTTGGGGGTCCTTGACGCGAAAAAGGTTGAAAACCACTGATCTATAGATCGATAGATGGTCACATACTTGCGTAGCTCTTTTTTCCAGTTCAGCCCCTCAGACTGTGCAATGCGAATCCTCTTCATTAGTGAGGAGTTTTGCCTCTCCACCTCACCATTGGCTTGTGCCCACTTCGGTGTGGTTTTCACATGCACAATGCCATTCTCCTGGCAGAATGCTTGGAACTGTGCAGACATGTACTGGGGTCCACAATCTGATCGAATGGAAACAGGAAGTCCATGTCTGCTGAATATATTTTCTAAGCTGTCTATGACCTTTTCAGCAGTGGTCGACTGCAGGATCTCGTACTCATAATAACGGCTGTAATAGTCTATTACAACTAATATTGAGTGTCCTGTCGGTAGTGGGCCTAGTAGGTCAGTGGCTAAATCCTGCCACGGCCCATCTGGAAGTGTTGTGGGTCTCAAAGGTTCAGGCACGTCCGGCCTTGACACTATTTGGCACCCGTGACATGACCTCACATACTTCTCTGCTGCTTTATCAATACCTGGCCACCACACTTTACTCCTGAGGCACAGTGTCTAGCCCTCTGTCCACCTCCACTGGTTCGCCACAGGGCTGTGTTCTTTCTGCTCTCCTGTTTATTTTGTACACGGACGACTGTCGCAGTAATCACGACAACCGCTTCATTATAAAATACGCAGATGACTCAGTCATTGTCAGCCTTCTTGACAACGACGAGGTAGGACATGGTCAGGTCACAGAGGACTTCTTGTCCTGCTGCAATGATGCGTTCCTGGAATTGAACATCTCAAAAACAAAAGAGCTCTGTATTGATTTCAGACGTGGTCCCCATCCCACTCAGAACACTGATATCTGTGGCCAGCCAGTGGAAATTGTGCCTAACTATAAATACCTGGGCACGATTATCGACAGCAAACTGAAGTTTGATGCTAACACTGAGATGCTGTGTAAAAAGGGCCAGCAACGTCTTTTCTGCCTAAGGAAATTAGCCAGATTTAACGTCAACAGAGACCTGATGAAACTGTTTTACAGTGCCTATGTTCATTCTGTCATCTCTTTCTCCATTATATGTTGGTATGGTAACCTCACTATTAAAGACAAAAACTCTCTTAGAAGGATTGTGAGAACCGCCTCCAAAATCACTGGCATCCAGTTGGAGAGCCTGGACCCTTTTTACAATAGACAGCTGATTATGAAGACCAGGGCCATTCAGCAGGACAGTGCTCATCCACTCAAGGCAGAGTATAGGATGTTGCCATCTGGCCGCCGTCTAGAGGCCTCTGGTGCTAGAAATAACAGGTATAAGCACTATTTTGTACCTGCCTCGATCCATGCAGCCAACGCTGCTAGGAACAGGTAAAGAATGATACGATGTTGTTGTTGATGATGATGATGATGATGATGATGATGGTGTATAACTAAGCACTTTATGCCAGCACTTTATATCATAGCACTTTTCTGGACAGAGCCTTTATTTTGTCTGATAACGGTGCACGAACAAGCACTTTATGCCAGCACTTTATATCGAAGCACTTTCTGGATGTAGCCTTTATTTTTATTTTTTATTGTCTTTCTTTAAGGCCGGGCCGTTAACGCCGTTACCGGGCTAAGTTAACGCGGACTCTTATCGTGCGATAAAAAAAAATTACCGCCGTTAATCTATTCTCAAAGTTGGGTCTGGGAGCCAAAACATTAGCTGATGTAGCTGGGCGAATTACTCTGTGTCTGTGTGTGACTGCAATGCGTGTGTGGGTGTGTGTGGGTGTGGGGGGGGGATAGGTGTCGGGTTTCACATGGTGTACAGACGTGCGCTGCGCACTGCCTCTCATTCATTTCACTCAGACAGAGAGAGGCTGAGTATGTGTCGGTGGTGCGAGCGTGTTGCTCCACTCGTTAATTCATTTGCTTCAGGTCTGTAAGCCCAGCAAAGCTTATTAAAGTGGTCATTGGACAAAAGCAGAGCCTCCGCTACCGTGTTGATGAACAAACATAGCAGTAGTTGGGCGATGTTTGGTAATATGTGACCCGACTCAGGGACAGAGGGATGGATGGAGGTTTAGGTGAGTTTGGGTCTCTTTAGGTTTGGAACAGGAGCCTAATTAAGATTTCCAGAGACTCCCGGCGTTGTGACGCAGCGCTGCTTGTCAAAGGGGGAGTGGCTCTCCATCGTTTTTAAAGCTGGAAAACACCCCGTCCCCTCTCTCTTTGCTCCGCCCATCCAGGAATGACGTGACCGGCTCCTGCCAGCAGCTCCTTGCTGTCAAAAGAAAGGCTGAATTTCTTCCTATCCGCCGAGCCGAGGGATTCCATCTGTGCGCGTGGGAGTGTGTGTGGGGGGGAGAGGAGGAGGAGGGGTTGTTTTGGAGATCCCAGTCTGTTTACAATGTTGCTCACTCATTCGGCATTCCATTCCATTCCTCAGATCTGAGAAGAAAGACGTCTTGCATTTGTGTTCCTGTCAGTGTTGTGTAACTAGGGATAAACCTAGAGGGTAACCGCCTTCGGTAACCGCCTTCCACGCCGACATGTCGCCACTCCGACTAGTGGCTTCCGCGTGCGGTTAGGGATAGGGTGCATCCACACATGAGCGACAACTTGACGCCCGGAAGTCGGAAGTCCCGTCCACTCCCATGTTATAGGAAAAACCGGACCGGAACTTCCGGTTTCTAACTTAACATGGGTGTGTACGGGGCTAGCGTAGCGTTTGCCGTCAGCATACGCTCATGTGTGGATGCACCCTTAGGGTGAGGGTTAGGTATAGGGTTCGTTAAAGGGTCCTTTCCTCTTTTGTGTTGTTTCCTGCCCTTTATTCCAAGTCAAGATTTTTTTATTGCCCATGTAAGGGCACGGAAAAACGTTGTAAGGTTAAATGTGTTTACTATTATAATTATTATTATAAAGATTATTATTATTATTATTATTATATTACTAGGGCAGGGGTAGGGTTGGGATTAGGGATGTTCAATATTGACTTTTTTTTAGCAATATCCGATATACCGATATTGTTCAACTCCTAATTTCCGATATCGATATCAACCGATACCAATATATGCAGGCTTTTTCACCAAAAGTCAACTAACTGTCAGGCAACAACAACACATATCAAATAAAATAAAATAGCTATAATATCAATATAATATCTAATAAATCTAATATAATACAGTGATGTTGTTAGGTTTTCAATAAAGTGAGTCCCGGGACTCACTTTATTGACTGGTGGTAATTTGAATGAGTCCCACTAATCTTAGATTAGATGTTGGCCTATTTGACAGTGCAGAAGCATAATTGCTTTGATGCCTAACAATAACGAGCGCCAGCTGGACACAGACACACACACCTGGTGCTCTAATTTGAAAGTGACTGGAGTCTGTCTCATTTCTCTGCAAAAGCCCCTGAATATGATGAAACATGATTAAGGATTACTGTGATAATGGTAAGCTCACATTTCATATCACACACACATACAGTACCAATATTTTTCCGATATTATATTTTTATGCTAATATCGGGAGGCCAATAATATCGGCCATCCCTAGTTGGGATCAATTAGGACATGGGTTTTCAACTGATTATGAACCAGGGACCACCACCCTGACTGAGAATCAACCTGGGGACCACTGTTTTGTTGGGAGGGGGGATATGGGCGTGGTGTGGGAAAAAGCTTGAAATTAAAAAATGACTGTTAAGGCCTTAATTTAATTTGTTAATTCGAGGTGAATTAAATCAAGCCCTTAACAGTCATTATTTAACTGAGATATGCTGTTCTGTTCTCTTAACCTTTCATATTAAACTCATGTTGACTGATTCATTGCAACATATGTACAGTATGAGCAAGCACATGTAATTGATATGGGCACATGACATTTCCTACTAATGATGACTCAACCAGGTAAACCGGTACAGTTTCCTTTGAAATTCTAACTCCCATTTCTGTGGAGGTTCTGGACATCCGACTTGTAACTGATAACATTGACGCGTCATCATACATCATACTGTTTCTCAACTAGTGGTCGATAAAATTAAATATATTTCCTACATTACTAAATGCATGGTCAGGGACCACATGCTATACCTTCACGGACCACCAGTGGTCCACGGACCACCAGTTGAAAACCCACGCATTAGGATTTTAACGTCCGGTTCCTTAACAATTCCCTCTTAATAGTCCGATTCCTTAACGGTTCCCTTTAACGATACCTATAGGGGTTTCCAAATGGAACCTTACAGGACTGTGACTCTGAGAGTGTACAAATGGAACCAACATTTGGTTCCATTTGTACACTCTCAGAGTTATGGTGGTGCTTGAGATAAAAAAGCGATTCCTCGGGTTCCGGATCCCAACCCTAGCCAGGGGGTGCCGGCCTATTGTAGGATTTGCTCAAGTGAGCTAGATATGTCAAGCAATGACAGATCCTGATAAATAATAATCAACAATAACAATAAAAGATACACATTTTGTAAACATGTGTAAACATACCAGCTCTGCCAGTGTGATAAAAACCGGTTCTGGAGGAGGAGGAGGAGGGGGTGGTTGTTTTGGAGATCCCAGTCTGTCCCAGTCTGGAACCCTGTATTCTGCCTGAGTCACCTAGATAGTTTGAGTATATTTTCTTCTAATAGCAGGTTGCTTTAAGTAGCTGTACTTTGTTCTAAAGTGTCAGTGTTGTGTAGTTTGTATAGTTGTAGTGTTGTGTAGTTGTATAGTTGCTTTAGCTTCTAACTAGTTGTTATTTAGCTTGCTCTATTGCTCAGCTGACAGCCTATTAAAGGCACTTTGAACTGAAGACTTGTATAATTAGGGGAGGGGCATTCACAGTGTCAAGGTGTTTAAAGTCAGTGTGGGGCCAGTGTGACTTCAGTGTGTAAATTCAACAGCTGAAGGAACCCTGTATTCTGCCTGAGTCACCTAGATAGTTTGAGTATATTTTCTTCTAATAGCAGGTTGCTTTAAGTAGCTGTACTTTGTTCTAAAGTGTCAGTGTTGTGTAGTTTGTATAGTTGTAGTGTTGTGTAGTTGTATAGTTGCTTTAGCTTCTAACTAGTTGTTATTTAGCTTGCTCTATTGCTCAGCTGACAGCCTATTAAAGGCACTTTGAACTGAAGACTTGTATAATTAGGGGAGGGGCATTCACAGTGTCAAGGTGTTTAAAGTCAGTGTGGGGCCAGTGTGACTTCAGTGTGTAAATTCAACAGCTGAAGGAACCCTGTATTCTGCCTGAGTCACCTAGATAGTTTGAGTATATTTTCTTCTAATAGCAGGTTGCTTTAAGTAGCTGTACTTTGTTCTAAAGTGTCAGTGTTGTGTAGTTTGTATAGTTGTCTGACGATTCCGCCAACTTCTTTGACAAGAAGGTGAACGATATCCGATCCTCATTCCCTCCTCCCCCGGCTGGTGCCCTGCGCACTACCCACACCCGTCCCTCTTCCACCCTCCCCTCTCTAGTTTCATCTACTCCTCTCTCCCCCCCCTCCACCTCTCTATCCCACTTTTCTCCCCTTTCTCCTAACGAGGTCCTTCTCCTTGTTACCTCTAGCCGCCCCACCTCATGCTCTCTGGACCCTGTCCCATCCCCTCTGCTGCAGTCCACTGCACCTGAACTTCTTCCCTTCTTAACCCACCTTATTAACACCTCTCTGACATCTGGTTACTTTCCCTCTACTTTCAAGACTGCCAGAGTCACCCCCCTCCTCAAGAAACCGACACTTGACCCCTCTGAAGTCAAGAACTACAGGCCGGTTTCCCTTCTATCCTTCCTATCTAAAACTCTCGAACGTGCTGTGTTCAAACAACTGTCCTCGTATCTCCACCAGAACAACCTCCTGGACTCCAACCAGTCTGGGTTCAAAGTGGGTCACTCGACAGAGACTGCCCTCCTGGCAGTGGTGGAGTCACTCCATGCCGCTAGAGCGAACTCTCTCTCCTCTGTCCTGATACTCCTGGACCTGTCTGCAGCGTTCGACACAGTGAACCATCAGATCCTCCTCTCCACCCTCGAGGGGATGGGTGTCTCAGGCTCTGCACTCTCCCTGTTTGCATCCTACCTGACGGGTCGCTCCTACCAGGTGATGCTGGGAGGGTCTGTGTCTGAACCACACAGGCTCACTACTGGGGTTCCCCAAGGCTCGGTTCTGGGTCCTCTTCTCTTCTCTCTCTACACTACATCTCTTGGTGCTGTCATCCGCTCCCATGGCTTTTCCTACCACTGCTATGCCGATGACACCCAGCTGATCCTCTCATTCCCCCCCTCTGACACACAAGTGGAGGCACGCATTGCTGCTTGTCTGGCTGACATCTCGGAGTGGATGTCGACGAACCACCTGAAGCTCAACCTGGACAAGACCGAGCTGATGTTCATCCCGGGGAAGGGCTGTCCTCACCGAGACATGGCCATCACCATTGAGAACGCTGTGGTGACGTCAACTCGGACTGCGAAGAATCTGGGTGTGACCCTGGACGATCAACTGTCGTTCTCGGCTAACATCGCATCAGTGACACGGTCCTGCAGATTCCTCCTCTACAACATCAGGAGAATTCGGCCCTTCCTCACGGAGAAGGCAGCCCAGGTGCTCATCCAGGCTCTTGTCATCTCCCGCCTGGACTACTGCAACTCCCTCCTGGCTGGCGCTCCGGCATCTGCCATCAGACCCCTGGAGCTTGTTCAGAAAGCTGCGGCTCGTCTGGTGTTCAACCGCCCCAAGTTCTCTCACACAACTATCCTTCTCCGTTCCCTGCACTGGCTCCCCGTAGCGGCTCGCATTCAGTTTAAAACCCTGGTGCTAGCCTATAGGGCAGTGAAAGGAACAGCTCCCTCTTACCTCCGGGTATTGGTCAATGCCCACAACCCTTCCCGACCACTCCGGTCGGCCACCAAGGGGCGACTGACTCCCCCGCCACTCAACGGTCCTTCTGGTCGATCGACACGGTCACGACTTTTTTCTGTTCTGGCCCCACAGTGGTGGAATGAACTTCCCACTGATGTCAGGACAGCAGAGTCACTGCCCATCTTTCGCCGCAGGCTGAAAACCCACCTCTTCAGGAAACACTACCCTTCCTCTTTGCCTGGCCTACTTGTTGTTAACTAGTTTAGGAACTATTGTTGTATTGGATTGATTAGCTCGTGCTCATTTGATTTGGCTATTTTATCTCATGTGCTTGAAAGTAGATAGCTGATATATTGCACTTTTACCTTAGCGCTAGGTATACTCTTGGTTGCTTGTTTTTACAGGAAATACACTTAAGACTTCTGGTGATTAGTAGTTTCGTTCCCTACCTATGTTGAATACACTTATTGTAAGTCGCTTTGGATAAAAGCGTCTGCTAAATGACTGTAATGTAATGTAATGTAATGTTTACAATGTTGCTTACTCACTCTGCATTCCATTCCATTCCCCAGATTTTGTCAAGAAAGACACCATTGAGCTAATTGACTTGCATTTGTGTTCCTGTCAGTGTTGTGTTACTAGGGATAATCTTAGAGGGAGGTCCCCATCATATTTTGTGAGTTTCTCCCCCTTTATTCCACGTCAAGAGTTTGTTATTGGTAGATTTTTCCTTGCCCATGTAAGGTTAAATTTGTTTACCATTATTATTATTACTAGGACCGCGGCCTATTGTAGGATTTGCTCAAGTGAGCTAGATATGTCAAGCAAAATCCTGATAAATAATAATAACAATCAACAATAACAATAAAAGATACACATTGTGTAACTGTAAAGTTATATATTAATGACAATAATCTAGCTATATCTAAAGTAATCTCTCAAGAACAGATTCTGCTCTGCGTTTGAATCTGTCGGGGGGGGTTCGTCATATCGCGTACGCACTGGCCTACAAGTGGGCGTGCCTTCAGATCAGGAAGCAGGCCGCGCTTTACCCAATCAAATGTAGTGGGCGGGATTTACGTGTGTACCGATCCTTCCCCACTAGAAACAAACCGAAACTAATTTAACAATAGCGTCCTCGGAGCAGACAAAACCACGGAAAGATATTCACATTTTAACTTTCTCTTTCATCATAGAAACAAGTGGGCTTATAATCAAAACGATCCATGGACATCAAGGACAATTTGACAGTAATTAACACAGTGGAAGCCCGGGATCAAACCAGGAACCTTCCGATTCCCTACGTCCTGAGCCACTGCCTCGCATGGTTGTGTCCACTGTGTGTGAATAGGCAAATGTTCACATTTAACCTAAAATTCATTTATTTTATGCATATTTTCTCTATTATTTTTTTCTCTATTTTTTTAAATATATATGTAGAGATTGGCGGTGAATGCATCTTAACTCTCACTCTTCCTTTTACATGCGACATACTGTATGTGACACATATTATAGACACATATTTTATAAAATAACAAAAACAGACGATCTGCTTGTAGATTGTCACTGAAATGAGGCCTCTGCTAACGCAATTGTGACTTTATTGTGGTTATTATTAGGATGACCCTACAACGCCCTCCTCCTACCTACACAGAACATTCATGGAATGTTTGATTACATAACTTTGTAAAAGTCCACAGAGTCCCAACTATCTTAACAGTTTTCAACAGGCCCAGTTAACAATCATTTAAACAGCGTTAAGAAGTAAAAGTATTTTATGTGTCTTAGGACATTTCTGATTTCTTTGGTATTGGTCTTTGGTATCACATTAACACTGTGTACTTCATATTGTCTGTCATCAGGACGTTTTTAAACTTCATCCCATAGGGAGTGTAATCCAATTTTGAGTTAAGGTCCTTTTCCACACAAAACACATTATTATAAGTATTACACAGCGATAAAGCGATGAAACAAGGTTGACTTTTTATTGTGACTACTGTATATGAAAAATATTCACAGACACTTTTTGGGATTGTTTATTTCCCAAGACGTTGAGGCTACCTGTACAACATCATATGCCAGTGGTTCTCAAACTTTTTCAAGTCAAGTCATCTGAAAATGTTTTGTGCCAGGGACCCCCAGAAGCAAAGATGTGTGTTAAAAGAATTTCGCTTTTTAAAAAGAATATTCAAATGATTTGAAAAAAATGTCTAGATTCTTCAAAAACACCACATACTTGTTGCTATAGAGCATGCTACTGAGTGCTACATGCTAACAACAACAAACAAATGTATGCTAAGCGTGCGGGTGCGCACGCGCGCACACACACACACACACACACACACACACACACACACACACACACACACACACACACACACACACACAGTGTAGGACAGTGGTTCTAAAAGTGGGTCCTTATATGGGTCTGTAACTCGGAGTGTACAAACCAAATGGACCCTTATGGGTCTGTAAATTCAGTGTCCAAATGGAACCAATTGTTCACAATTTTCAATAGGCCTACTGGAGAAACTTTTCAATAGCAGACTAGATTCTTTTTTGGAAAAATGTAATGTAGCCTACTCTCAGAGAGTCAATATGGTTTTAGAACTAACAGATCAACATCTCAGGCATTGATGGAATCCATTGAAAGAATCACAGTTGCAATTGGAATATTAATTTACCCCAAAAAAGCTTTTGACACTATCTATCACACCATATTAATAAACAAACTGGAGAAAATTGGTATTAGAGGCATTGCAGTAGACTGGATTAAAACAAAGTTATTTGGACAGACGTCAACAGTTTGTGAAGCTGGGCAAATACAGCTCAAATCATTTGGGCGTCTCCCAGGGGTCAGTGTTGGGGCCCAAACTTTTTATTCAATTATTCAATATCAATGATATTTGCCAAGTTTCTAAGCTGCTGTCACTGGTACTTTTTGCAGTTGACACATATTTTTTTTTTGCTCTGGGGATTATCCAGATGATAATATAAAATAATTTGGAATAAACAGGGATTGCTTTTTCAAATGCAGTGTTTACACATGTTTTTCAGACTGGATAAAACTGTTTTTTTTATCGATCATATCGACATCGGTTATATCGGTTATCGGTCATAACAGCAATATATCATATCGGATATCGATATCGGCCAAAATCCCATCGGTGCATCCCTAGAACACACATATTTTGAATGCCTTCGGCAGACTTCAAATGAGCCATTTTAATCTAGATTAATCTAGATTAACTCCAGGATTGCAGATAGATTAATCTAGATTAAAAAAAATAATCTATGCCCACCTCTAATATATATATATATATTTGTGCCGAAACTATTTCAAAATCTTTTGAAAATAGCAGATTGCAGGTGCGTAACAGATTTGCTTGCCGATCTGCTATTTTCTAATATCCAAAGTATAAAATAGCTAAAGTGGTTAAAAGATTTTGATGCAAAAATGTAAAAATGTTGCTGGGAACCCCCTGGAATCCCACTGCATTATTTTACTGTGCCATGGTCTTACATTTGTAAATTATACTGTGTTTTGTTGTTGTTGTTTTTATCCTGGTGTGTATTAAATCTTAAATTTAAAAATATTATTGTTTGCAGATTTAAAATGCACCATTATCATAATCATTATGATCACGGTCAGTAACACAGTACCACTGTCTTCTTGCCACAGGTGGAGTGACCATCCTGAATATCCATTTCATGATGAATATTGAACTAATTTTGTGCTGTACGTGAAAGGCATAATTTTCTACTTTTTCCACTCTCTGTAACCTAATGGCATCGTCCATGTTTACTTAACCATCATGCGTTGGTATGTTCCACAAATAAGCACTAGAGGGCGGTATCTCACAATGATTGAAGAGAAAAAATAATCTGTATACTGTATTAGGCCAGGTGTCTTCAACGTTTTTCAGCCCAAGGACCCCCTAGCTGAGAGAGAAACGAAGCAGGGACCTCCACTACATTGCAAACAATTGTGTTGCAGATTAAAATGTCTCATAGATTTCATAGAAAGCTTCATTGACGGGGGGGGGGGGGGGGGGGGGGGCGTAGCACAGCACTGGCTCAGGAGTTACAGTATAGAGCAGCCACTTGGGGATCGGAAGGTTCCTGGTTAGAACCCGGGCATCCCGCTGCGTTACTGTCTAAAGCAGCGCCATTCACACTGAGCACTATAACTACAGTATAACGAACTATATCGTTCACCATTGTATTTTTTGTATAGTTGGTGTGAACTCTGCCATCCACTTGACTTAGGACAATTTTAAAACTTTATTTTTATAGTTATAGTTCTCACTGCTCATTGTGAATGGTCCTTTCGTGTCCTTGAGCAATACACTGAACCCCTAACTGCTGCTGATGAAATCAGAAGATTTTTGAATGTTTTTGACAACATGCAGGGCTTAAATTCTAGTTTTAATTGTTTGGTTAGTTAATAACTGTGGCTTGGACCATAATGCTTACACTCTTAATGAAGAGCTAGGCCGGGTTGTTTTTGTGAGCGTTTGATTGAGATTGAAAGGGAAAAGACAGACTCCTCTGCTCAGTGACCTGTGAGCATACAGTGAAGGAACAGCAGGATCCTTCAATTCATGACCTACCTCCCTTCCTTGTTTAAGACCCATGCTTGCACACACATCACACAGAGCGGCAATTATTCCCCACAATGCTATTAAAATACTTTGTGAATCATAGGAATGTGTGCCCAATTAGAATCCTCTGGCAAACCAGCACCGTTGAACTTTAACAGCCACGGTAGGTGTTGCCTTTTAGTAATTTTGTGTTTTGTTTTGTTTTATCTTTCGGGCTTTTGTCCTCTGACTACTTTAGACAGTGGTCGAAGAAGTTGCTTAACCAATTAAGCCCTATTTTATTCTTTATCTGTTTGAAAATATAGCATGATCGACAAGCTACCAACACGTTGCATCATGACGCGTGAGCTTGCAGATCTGCTATTAATTCCGAATGATTTTGACACATTTTGAAAAGCTTGTGAAATGGGACATTGCCAATACTTTTACTCAAGTAAAGTTTTGCATACAGGACTTTTACTTGTAACAGAGTATTGCTACTTTGTGGGATTGTTACCTTTACTTAAAGGACGACTTCACCCATTTTCAACTTATCTTCATATAATTGGTCCTCAGCTCTAATGCTTATATAATATGGTACCATTTTTGTCTGTGGACAGTTCAGAAACCTGCGTACCAGTGACATCATCGATGGGGAATTCAAACTAATAGAAACTGCAGGCTTTCTATTCCTGTTAAGTTAGCATGCTATAATGGAAGCCATTGTTCTCACATTAAATTAAAAAAAAGAAAAATTGACAATGATGTCATTGGTAGGCGGGTTTCTGAAGTGTCCACAGCCCTCCTATGAGACACGGACAGAGTAGAAAAAACATTTTATCATGAGCATTAGTGAGGACCAATTATATGAAGATAGGTTGAAAACGGGTGACGTTCTTCCACCAGTACTAACTTAACCTGATTCCCATGCAGCCAGTATGTTCATATTGTAAAGTGGAAATTTCCACTGACCGCCCCCTGAGAATACCATAGCAAATCATTCATGTGTCCTTCAGGTGGGGGAGTTTCACAATGTCGCTGATATAATAACCAGCGGTGTCACCTTGACCCACCTCTACCAGCCTGGCTTAACCACATGAACCCTATACCGTCCCTATTCCGGGGACGGACATTTGCCGGAAATAGCCAATGTAGGCTACTGTACAAGCGTGTGAGCTTGTAGATCGGCTAGTTTCCTCAAAGACTTGGAGGGACAAAAAGAGCAGACCTAGTATAGAGGCCTGTGAGGACCCCAATCAATTAAGTATATACAGTAGGTTTTAAATGCTTATTGTTTGGTAAAAGAAAAAAATAACAGTTAAAGCTCTATATTATGATAGTAATCATTGCTATAGAGCACAGCAGTGGCAGCCATTTTTTAGTTCCACATAGAAAGCCCATTCATTTCCACATACTTATTATTTTAAGCCTGGAACCAACTCAACCAAGCCACCCAGACTCCTGGTGAATCATGACCATAAAACATTTGATTTTGTGTGAATTATTTTTTTATATATTTAATTATATTCTATACTATATTCAATAAATACACCTTTTTTGCGCTTTTCAAATATTGTTATGACCATGATTCACCAGGAGCCTGGATGGCTTATTTCCAAGCTTTAAAAAAATAATTTCCGGATATTTCTGTGGGAAAGATGTATGGGCTTTCTATCTGTGAAAGCCACAAAATGGCCGTCACGGCTATGCTCTACAGAGTGTTTGTTCAGCAACAGGAGTCTTCTCGTCTCTCCAGCTCTTTAGTAAAATACATTACATTTTCAGGTGGGTCACCAATTTCATCCAATCAGAAGAGAGAACCCATTTCCCTTTGTCTGGTGAACAAACTGAAACTGCTCTGAAACTCAAGTCAGAGCAGCAGTCAGATGATTCATTTTGAGGAAAATCAGCGTCTTTATTCTTATGTGGAAGCAAATCATACTTTATCGCGTGACAGCATCATGTGCGGAAAAGCACAGATATTTTTTTTTTATAAATCAGGGTTTAAAAGAACCTTCTAGCCAGACCCAGAGGAGGCTAGAAATTAAAACCGGAAAGTATATATGTAATTTTAGATTTGAGTGTTGGCTGTTCATAAATAGCAGGTATACAAGCTTGCGAGCGTGTACATCTGCTATTTTTGAATTAGAAAACAATAATCTTGAAAGTGTTTGAC